>NC_064423.1:32979500-33290500 GCF_023375975.1 Astyanax mexicanus | reverse complement strand
AATAAAAAAAGATGTTTCATGCATTTACTTTGACAAATTTAATTGCTAAAAAGGTATAAACCTAGGATTTCATCCTCTGACTAGTCCACTTTATTTCTACTACTGCTTACTACGACTACTTGGCCGAACAATGGTGTATCCTTAGTTTATAAAAATATAATAATCTATATTTTCTGATTTAGAGTTGTAGCTCTGAATGATTTTCCACATACTTAAGCTCAACTCCACATTCATACATACTGTATACATACTGTACTTTACGTTTGTGAATCTTGCATGACATTTCCGACTAATGCCCTGGTCTGTGTGGTTCTGCAGGTTTAGAACCATTCTGGCGAGACATTTACATTGTTCTCCTCCCTCTCAGTCAGCCAGAGAAAGCCTCCTAAAGCAAAGTGTACACCTACAATAAGAATGCCTGGCATACCGAAAACGCTTTACTGTTACTTGATCCCCAGACGCTCGTTGAGGCGTCTGATGTGAAGATCCGAAAAAATCTTTGAAAATATCTTTAAACCCAAGTCCCAAACCACATTAAGGCTTTTTGAATCATGGCAGTAAATCATGAAAGTAAGTCTGCTTGCCATGAAAGCTCACACAGGTGCCTCTAACAGGGAGGGAACAAACGCTCCAAGACGGAAAAACAAAAATGTGCATGAAGTATACAGCTCAGCGGAAGAGAGGGCAGGTGGCAAAGATCAAGGCTTCTTTACACAGGGAGCAAAGGTGTACACAAACTAGTGGAAAAAAAGACTTGGAAAAGATACACGCACACACTCTCGTCCAATCTTGTGCATGGCTCAGAGCCTGGATGGTAAAGATCTTGTGGTGTGAATTCCTAAACAGGGAGCCTAGACTGAAGATGAATTATTTATGGCGGCCCTTTGGTTCATGTCAGCAGCTCCAGTGGATGAAATGATATTTATGGAGCCCCATGGGCGGAAGAAGGGGGGTGGGGGTGAAGTTAAAGAGAGGGGAGGGAAGAGTGAGGGATGGGCGGGCCATCACATACGTAAGGTGTATAATAGTAGCCGGCTCTGAAGAGAGGAAAAGAGAATTAGCTATAGATGAAGACTTAGAGAACAGGGAAATGACACAGGGCTGTACAAATACATTTGGAAAGCTTAAGGTACAAAGATTTGTAGCGGCAGTAAGGAGGGAACTGGAGAAGGGAGCTGACTGAGCTTCACTTCTACATTCTGAGTGAATTGACATGACAATTAAATGCTCGAAAATGTACAGCTAGCATTGACACTACTGTGTTTAATTGATAAATTAATTTACCAATTCTTTAAATGCCCCCAGCAATGAACATCAGTCAGCGAGAGATACTATAAATAAAAAATATTAAACTATGCAAAAAAAAATATATAAATATAAATATATAAAAAATAAATAAATAATAATAATAATAATAATATATATTATATATATATATATATATATATATATATATATATATATATATATATATATATATATATATATATATATATATATATATAAAACTTACAACTGTTAAAACAATTTCTGTTGCCATACTGATATTGAATTAGCTGTAACTGTTTTGGTAATCAATGTTAAAAATGTAAACTCCACATTTTCTATTTTCACACTTTCCTGCTTGCATAAGATAAATACAACATGCTGTCCTTTCAATTAAAAAAAAACAAGAATGTACAAGGTAAAGGCCATACAATATAAGAAAAGTAACTTTATTACCCCTTAATCATTTTTTTTAAATCAGTGTGATAGTAATTTTAAGTTTGAAAGAATTTTGTGTTGCTTCCATGTTTTTATTAAAGACTTAGATGGATACAATCTGTTTGGTCATTTGCATTAGTAACTAATTTTGAAACATTGTGCTGGGTTTTGTTTGCTGAATCAGTCTTGTAGAGAAAGATGCACTTACACTGCTATAATATGGCTCAAATGCAGCTCAGACCACCTTCTGAAGTGGTTTGGGTGATTGGATTTATATATTTATATCTGTTTAAAAAGTATCTTGGATGGCTTACACTTGTGTTTCCATGTCTTATCTTATGTGGTTTGAAATTATCCATTTTTAATCCTGATACTCTGGATGCATGAAGTGACCAGGTGCAAGGTTTAGGGGTCAGGGTTAACTTGTGGTAAAGATGTGTGTCAAGATATCCACAATGTAGTAAACAAATAAAATCACAACAATAATAACAATAATAAATGTGATGACAAATTAAATGTAGAAAGGTTTCTTCCCAATACACTTTAGAATTTCCATTCTGTCACCAAAGAAAAATGGAAATGATGTTAAAACCACTCTGGAGTACCACCCAGCACAGGAGGTGTCAGACTGCATGAAGAGATTGAGGGGTTTCACATTACACATGTAAAAATATCCCAGACCACACAGTGCTGATTTAATTAGAGAGCATAAAGCCTGTAACTCCCCAAAGACATTTTCTTTACAAGATCTGCTCCACTGTGATTAAAAGTCGGCTCAAAGGGTTAACCTGCTTCCAAGCCAAGGAAAAGCAGCAAGACGTATGATCCAAAAAACCTCAGAAACTCCAAATATAATTTGCATCGAACACGTGAAGACTTCTCAAGCCGCTCCTCCACCAACGCTGGCTGAACTGACGCAATTGGTAAAATCTATCTCGCCAGACTTTCAAGTATTTCCCAGGGGTAGAAATACAGCCCAGAGCTGATGACTGAAGCAATATTGCCCGCTACATCCTTCTGTGTGACAAATCGAAACATCTTAATTTGTGCACACATGACTTGGATTTAGATTTGACTGCTGCATTAGCCTGCACTGCTTTTCATAACACAGAAATTGAACATTTATAGAAGAGAGAGAACAAACAGCAAGCTATAAATAGACCTCACACAGTTTAAGTCAAATCACACTGTAAATAATACCCATTACAACAAAGAGCTCATATATTAAGTCCTAAAGCTTGACATGAGGCCACTGTAGAAGGCAGAACTGGAACACTGTGATTAATAGCTGAAGGGATTAATCGTGGAGAGAGATGCCCTCAGTTTCTGTCAGCGCCTCAAGAGTAACTTAATAATTGTCTCAATCAATGTCAGCAATGTCACTCAGACAGAGGGAGCAGCTGGTGGACTACTACCGCACTTCAGGAATAGAAGAATAGAAGTCAGAGAATTGGTTGTAATACACTGAAAAGGGCCTAATGAAGTTCATCAAATGTCACTTTAGCTAAAACTCCCACAGCAGGTGAAATTGACCCAAATCTAAAGCTGTTTTCAGGATGCAGATCACATTACCAGGATTGTGTGAACAGTTTAAAACAAGCATGCTACACATTGGATGTTACGTCCACATCCTGTGGCCACATGCTGACATATCATTAGAAAATAAATTGGCTCTTATATTTTTGGAACAGAGAAGTCAGTCTAATTTTTTTTAATATTCCATACAAAAGTGGCCTAAATCAGAATTGTAAAAGGTCACACGCAATGTGTTTGTGCTGTTCACACTGCTACACAAATCTATCATGCATCCATGTTAGCCTAATGCATTGAGCCACAAGAGGCAGGCACTATTGAGGTCAGGATGTTGTAGGATATTACCCCACCTCAACTCTATTTCCCAAACTCATTCCAAATGTACTAAATAAAACACCATCAAAATAAAACACAGCTTACAGTTCCACAGCTCAACATTAAAGGATTTATAGGAAAAGGCATTAAGCATGTTGCCTATTGGTTCATCTGTTTTTCTACTTCCTAGAGTCCTATTCTTTTGGCCAGAGAAAACAATTTCACTGCTCTAAAGTGCAACACTGGGGCATTTCAAGTCCACATCCGGCATGGTATCCATACGTTTTTTTTTTGTTTTTTTTTCGGTTCCAGAGACTCCTATTATTTTGGAAATACTTATCTAAAAGATGTTTATTGTGTGCACATTTGTTTATATACGTCAGCAATGGGTGTAACTAAAAGTAGCTGAATGTATTTAATAGAGGTGGTGCCCACAAATATTTAGACAAAGTGCACAAGACCATTTAGGATCAATCATAGTAAAATTTATTTTACAATAAAAGAATAAAAATGTGGATCTCCAAAATGGAATTCCCAGCAGTAACATTAACATGCAGTTTTCTTTTCATGTAAAACAAACACAAATGCCACATCAGAGCAAAACTGCATAACTCCGAAGCCCAGAGAAAAGCAGCCACTAAGGTTAAGAGCTGGACAGTCTGGAGCACGGGTTCAGCCACAGCATCAGGAGATACTCTGCTGCTTCTCTCTGGCGCCACAGAACACCATGAACTCCCACGGCTTCTGTCCGAAAGCCTCAGATGTAGCCGACCGACACAAAGACAGACAGCCCGCCATTGTTGTCCCAATGCTGGAAATGTTCAGAACACTAAATCGATAGAAAGGAGCTTCACTACAAAGTCCTCACAAAATCCACTTCAAAGGACACTGATGACAGCGTCCCACCTCAATTTGTATTCCTGTATCCCACATCCCACCCCTACACAGATTCCTGAGTTCCAGCAACCAGCGACCAATATAACAGCGACCAGCAACCAGCAAGAGGAGCAACTGTAGCAATCTGTGATGATGAATAGGAAAAGGAAAGACATTAAAAGATCGTATCCCCTGGAGAAATCTCAGTTAATGCTCACATCTGCACAAAATCGGCACCAGCGAAACGTTCGCACCATCTCTATGCTAAACATCAATAATGCCACCGTTCTCCCACTCAGGCCGTTCTGCTACATATTCATGGCTCCTGGAGATCAATGAGTTGACAGGAAGACTGATAGCCTCTGAGATTAACACAAGGATGTTTTTGGAGCTGAATAAAAACAGACCATTGTTGCCATTGACTGCTCATGATGCTTGTCTTACCTTTCTTATAGCAGAAACAAAAAAGCTTAGACATAAATTGAACTGATGCTTTAGAGGAAGGACACTGGAGCATGTAATGAGTAGGTGTTGCACTTTCACATAAGATAACAGAGCTGTCAATTTGGTACCAAATTAAAAAGGAGTTTGTGGACATTATGGGCACTGATTAATCCTGTTTTGGGCTAAAGACCTGGAACACACATTTCTCCCTCTACAATACATAATGTACTTAAAAAATGCAAGGAATCAGGACAAATTTATGGCAGAAAAAACAAGGATCCAGGCCTAAGCAGAAAGCCCATGCTCTCCAATTCCTCAGATGGTACTGCATCAAGAACACTTAATTCAACCATAGCTGATAAAATCACAGGAGCAAAGGATTACTTTGCCAAACCTTTGTCAAAACCTACAGTACTGGAGGGTACTGGAGTTGTAATATAAAGGACTTAAACTGTTGAAATACAGAGAGTCTAAAGGTTTATAAAATAAACAGGTACCTTTTGGGAAATTAAAGCATACAAGGAACTAGAACATCATTCCCAAAAACATTCCCAAGGGCAGGCTTATTAAAAGCATGTCAGCACTGCAATAAAAGCAAAGGATGCTCCTGGATTAAATTCCTACATCCTAGCAGTGCCAGCAGCACATCACAATCTCAAATTGATAGCCTCTTAGGTCTGGTAAATGACTATAACTGAATGGAATGGAACACTTAAACATCAATCTTCCTGTGTGCAGTGAAACTTGCTTTCAAAATAATCAAAGATCAAAGAAAGTATGCCATGATACTTTTATAACCATGACATGGAATGATTATTCTTATGAAGAATGAAAGTAGGCCGTAGTGAAGCTGAATCATGAGACATGTTGTCTGTAGCTTCTGGACGAGGGCCACATTAAGCGTGCTGTTTTTTAATTCATCGATTTAGCATCCTCTGTAGTTGGTTGAGACAGCGAGAGTAAGCTTCGCCCGGTTTCGCACATTGAAGGGCTGGCGGGGTTGGTAGTCTTCTCTGCAGAGGAAATTATTACATCATTCTACACACCACTGCTACCGACCCTGAATGCATAAATGTGAAGCAACTCGACCTCCTTCATTAGTTTGGGAAAGGACGAGGGGGGTGAGTATGCTGCCCATAGCGCAGCATGGCTACTTTCAGAGGCTTTGTTTCCATGACCCTTAACAAAGAGCTCAGTCAAAATACGTGCCCTTTGTTACACGCTGACGTTGACACTTGCAGATGAATTATGTTCATCTAACAATAGTCTACGGCCTTTATCATAAAGTCATACCACTGAAGCTAACTAAGAAGCTGTGAGATGGGAATGAAGCATCCTTTGGGGGGGAAGGGTGGAGAAGGCAACGTCTGGATGGGATGGACGGGGGAAGAAAACAGTATCCATTATTAATGGGAATCAACTGTGAGGGTAGAGTGATCTAATGTGGTCTGATGGAAAAGGTGCGGCTGAACGGGAACCCAGATATTCTATTCTGCTGTACAAACGTTTGTGGACACTAGGGCTGAGTAAAGGCAAGAACCTGGCAACACAGGGGTTATATACTGTAAGCAAGGTGATAATATGATTGTTAAAATCAAACATTAATTTTAATTTGATTTCATAAGTATGTAAAGTTTACTTTTCAAACAATCATGACAGTGGGATCTAAAAGATGGAGTACAACATTACTATATAGTGGGTGGGGCTTAAACAATTCTACATGAACCACTGCCTGAAACCAATCTTTACATGTAAATAATGCAATAACTAAAATTCAATACAGTATTGCAGAAATAAATAATGCAATGCTTGACATGCTGTGACACTGAAATTTGGAGTTAAACTTTTAGAATAGTTATTGTTGATTATGTTTACTAATCTTTGCAGCCATAGTTTGGACTTTGGTCTGGTCCATCAAGTTTGAAAACATGCCAAACATTTTAGCTCATATACAGCTTGTGTATAGCAGCTGAATGAATATGCAATGATTTAAGAATTGTATCAGAATAAAACTGATGTTTAAATTAATCTGAAGTTAAAATTTCACTCATTTTACACCATCTGCACAAGTCAAACGAGAGATATTTTATACAATTTTTGCAACAGTTTTAGTAGATATCAATCCAAAATCCATTCTGAGGTCAATTCTTTATTACTGGATCATGATAAATTCCTACAAAATATCAGGCTGCCTAATGGCACTGAAGATTCCTCAGTTCTTTGTGTGTGCGCAAACAGCTAGACCAGACACGGCGCCACTGTGGCAAATCTAATCTAATCCAATTCAATCAAACAACCCAAGGTTTGGGGTGTGTGACAGATGATGAAGTGACAAGTGCACCAAGTTGATAAATGGAAGTCAATGGATGTAGCAGCTCGGTGAAGAGGAATAGGTGGAATATTGATTGGGCTGGATCGAGCCCATGATCAGAGATGGGAGGCTTGAGACGATGGCTAAAACAGAGTGTATGCAGGCCCAGCAGGCAACAGTGTAAGATGTGCCTCCTGGGACATTGAAGGACACAAACAACCCTCAAATGATCCGCCATTGGTCACGCTAGATATTCACGCTATCTCCTCCCCCCCAAGTCACATCATACAAACATGATGCTCCATCTTAACAAAAGACAGGACAACCAGCTTTGATTGAAATTCAAATTGGAGCTCCGCACCACAGGACATTCTCTCTTAAGCATCTTCTTTGGAGAAGAATGATCCACAGTAACATGTAGTAATTCCAGCTATTGCTACAGAACTGTGCATAGATCCATGCTACCTCTGATCTTCTTCCATTAACCAGAAGTGTATTGCTTTAAAGATCAGATTTGTTAGATCATTTGTAAAGAGCATCCATTGAAAACAAATGCAGGCAAATTCCAATTCCAAGATGGAAATTAAATTAAGAAAAGGTTTACCGTGCGTAATTCAATTGCAAAGGCTGATAAACCTCAACTTGAACGTGTTCTAGCACTACCTGAGAGTCCAAAATCAATCTGTGTATAACATAGCATGAGAAGTACCTTACCAATTCATCCTGTGCTAATCTAATCTGCAAAGCCGTAGCACTGAATGAACTTACACCATCCTGAATCTTCCTCAATCTTCCACGTTAGATCATAGTTTATACCTGCTGTTCTGAGGTATAAATGAGGATGTGTACATTTTGTGATTTACAACTAAATAACATTCTACATTTTAATAAAATTCAGATAACTCACATGTTGGCAAAAGAACCACTGCTCTTTTCCAACAAATAACAATATCCAAATACAAAGGAACATGAATTTGAATTTGCAAAAGTCTGGCAATAAACAACAATCACAATACAGGGGTTGTATGTTTTTATCATTAGTTTGATGTAGAAGGGTTATTTCTGGTGTCCTCTAGATACCATTACAGACAGTATTCATGATCTTATTTTGGTGAACTAAACAAAAAAAAAATACTTATCCTGATAAGTGTGATGACGTCCAATTACCAGCCAAAGCAAGGCTAAAGAGGGCTTTTAATTCCGAAACTCCGATCCACCTAAAATACTACAGCAGAAACTATAACTGAAGCTACATTTAAGGTGGAATGGACAGTTTACGCTAAAGAACAACTTCAGTTTAACTTAGCTCACATACTAATAGCTAGATCCAGGAGCTGCGGTATACTCACAGCCTGCCTTTACACTTAAATGTGGTCTAGTTATAGAAACTGTCCTGGAAAAGCTCAATTGGACCAGCGTGCCAGTCTTTCTTTTTTCCAGCAGAGAACAGCATGTTCTAAAGCAAGAGGAAGAAGCTAATGCAGTATATTAAAAGAACTGCAAAATATCAATACCTCAAATCTCAGTCAAACTACAAGATAATTCATAGAAATCAGACTACTTCACCTACAATGACGCTGCTGCATTCATGTTCAAGTGGCAAAGTTGAAAATCTCAGGTTTCTTTGGCTTTCTTTAGGATTTCTTAGACAATCCCCTTTTCAGTACACGAGAACTGAACTCAGTCAATAAAGAATTTATACAGTATACACTCCAGCTTCAGCTCTCCAAGCCCTCTTCATTTCCTGCTTTTATTATCATTACCACTAAGCCCATTCATACTGGTTAGAGGGGAGGCGGTGAGGAGGGCTCTATTTACTCAGTGCGGAGAGACATGGGGCCGAGGCTTACTAATAGCTTCCTGCATTTCACACAATTGTTTCCCCTCAGGAAATCTTATCAATACAATCAGCAACACTGCAGCACCGACCAAAAACCACAACACACAAGTCACCAGCTTAAATGAAGTATGATTAAATGGGCTGAAATGCCACTTCCTCTCCAACAAAAACTAAATCGAAAGGATAAACAGCAACAACTCTCAGAATTAAAGATGAACAATAGTGTGATGGAAAACAGATGAAACAAAAGGAACCACAACAAAGAGTGAGAGGACCTTTATCTAGAAGACTTCACAATAAAAGATGGAGAATGCACGGGGGAAAGCAGGCTGTAGTATGGATAGTTTGTAACAGCTGAAGAATGCTGAAATGAAGGGCACATGGCAGGCTGCTCCAAGCCACTAAACTCAAGGCTGGCTGGCAGGGACAGGCCACCGCTCTCTCGTTAGAAATTAATTACCACTGTAGTCAGCGTGGGGCTGAGGTACAGTCACTGTGTATCTAAGCCCTTACCCAGGGGGGGACACTTGAACCCCTGACCCCCCTCTTTCGGGTAGGCAGTGCGTGACACCAACCTGGCCGAGAATCGCTGGCCTGCCAGGCAAGGAATGCAGCAGCAGCAGCAACCGGACTACTGGGTGGGCTGGTGTGGGTGGGCCTTTTGTGCTTGCCTGAAGTGAAATAAATACTAAGAACTTAGATGAATGTATCTACTTGTAGAGAAAGTGTGTATATTTCTATTTTATTTCTATTTCTATTTTATTTTTAAGTCTGAGCATAGTCTGCTTCTTGAGTCTCAGATTGGAGTTACAAAGTTAATGTAGCTAACGGGTAAAGAATGCCTAAACCCACGGTCACATCAGATTGTTGCCATACTACAATTTATTTGCTGAATTGGAGAAATACCCCCGTAAGTGAATGAGTAGTTCTAATTTAATGGATTTTGACAGGATTTTTGGAAGGAATATATTGTTAGGTGATAAGCTGACATTGGCTGTATAAACAATTGGATTAAAATCACAAGAGTCATTGTGTTGAATTATAGGGTCTACACACTAGACAGCACAAGGATGATGTAGCAGAAACAGTGGTAGTGGTACAGTTTGAAAGCCAATGAGAAAGAATTAGGCCAATATTTTATATTTGGTCCATTTTAAAGAAATATGGACTATCAAAAGGACAATTAACAAAAACACACTGTGCGAAGCTTCTGAAAAACCCAATCATACTGAATCATATTCTTACAATCTGACATCACAACAGAACATGTAACCGAACCCAAGGCTAGTCTAGAAAATAGTCACTCTATAAACGTCCTAATATTTCACCAACTGAGGCAATCCAGAGTAATCCACCATACCAGCTTACTGTGCCCAAATTATTCTAATAAAGAGGCTTTGCGATCTAAGCTCATTCCAAATAAGTTTTCCCCTAATTACAAGCAAATACTAATGACTGGATGTCAGCGCTCATTTAATTTACTTAATTCATGAGTACATTAACACAACGAGACATGCTTCAGGAAACGAGGGTGAGTAATTACTTCATTTAAAATCTTCAGGTCGATGTACGTAGACGTGTGCCTGTGCCTGAGTCATCAAGTGTGCACTTTATCACAGCTTCTCTTCCTGTCTTTTGCACTGGCATACACATTAGGGTTATACAGTAACAGCTGGCCTCCCTTAATGACATCCCCCACCCCATCCCATCAGGAATATGTCCCCCGGCATCGCCAGACAAGTGTCCAAAGGTCCAGTGCTGGAATGCCAAGTCCACTCTGCAGGTGCTCCTGCTGTCTTTGTCCTCTGCTTTATCAATGCTGCTCAAAACTGAATCCATCACAGGTCAGGGGTTGAGGGACGGGGGTCAGCAGCCGAGGAGTCAGCAAGAGCACGAACAGCTGGTTTCCATCATCCCTTCGCTCATAGCCATCAACCAAGAGAAACTGCAGCTCTCATTGTGTATGCACAGCAGAAGCCTGACCCCGGGCTGACACAGAGGCTGAACCAGGCCTCTCGATGGTTCCATAAAGATCAATGAATAATGCTTCTTCATACATGGCTTGGAGGTCATTGGTGGCTTGGAGCAACATCATGTCAAATCTATATGCATTCGTATCTGTGATTAAGATAAAACGTCAGGAATGTCTGAATAAATACCAAATAAATGAAAGATGATGGTAAAAATGACTGGGAAAAAATAATCTTAAACACAATGATGTGGCTTGGAGATGCCCCAAAGCAATACCAGGTCATATACATATGCATTAATAACTGGCTTAAAGGTTTGATGTCAAAGCAGGTACAGCAAAACATGAAGGATGAACCTTTAATGTTGCAATATATGAGATATTTGGAAAATTATAATATAGGATAAGACACTTTCATAATACGCAATAAGGTTGCATAATTACGTTTTTGCTTCATCACTGACATGTCACACACACACACACACACACACACACACACACACACACACACACAAAAATACATATATATATATATATATATATATATATATATATATATATACATATATACATACATATACATACATACATATACATATACATACATACATATACATATATATATATATATATATATATATATATAGCATAATAATTGGGTTCACATGATAACCAATGACAAGAACGTTTAGTATGAATAAGTGCACCAGGTGAAAGGTTCACATTTCAAACAGGAGATCACTGGGGTCTCAGCAGACAGAAGAGAAACCACTGACTTTTCATATCGAAACCACCATCCCACACCATGCCCACTCACACATTTTTAAATCTTTCCAATGACTAACATAAACACTCTATGATAGAATATGATATGACTTGATAGGATAAGACTTAGAAAAATTAACAGTAAAATCTGAAACTTTTTTGCAACCAAACAATTAATATTTAGACATTGGAAGTGTAATATAAAAAGGTAAAATACACTATTTTTAAAGAAAAAAGGACAATATTAGGGGGTCTATCTATACACCATACAATAAGATGATTATGCAATTGCAATATTAGTTTTTTCCTTTAATGTGCAGCCCTAATACACAACATGCATCATAATATCTCAACAAAATGAAGCAACAACTCAAAAAAAAAAAAAAAGAAAGAAAGATTCGACAGAACTCCTTTATACCAGGTCTGGCACAATTATATCAGAAAGATTGTCTGTAAAAGATCGGACACAGTGTATGTTTTGAAAAAGTAGAAACTAGTACTATATATACACACAAACTAATTTAGCTTATGTAAAATGTCAAAGGACATGAAATAATTGGTTGATGGTGGGAATTAACAGCAAACGCTGGAATATGAAACAAACACAGATGCCCTCAGCAAGGACAGCAATATAATTTAATTTTGCTCTATAAACCTCTTAATGTTGCATTTATCCCTAAGTAAGCACCACAAGACACCAGAGAAATTCCATTACACGACAGCTGTGCATTAAAGAGGCTGTAATGTGCCGTCCCCACAGGCTCTCTGACCTCTAATAGCTCCTTCAGGATTTGCTCTGAGGAGTGACTCTGCAGACAGAAAGGACATCAGCCTCACAACAGCGTCTGTTCACCACAGCACTGCCAGAGCAATTTCATACTGAACAAGTATATCAACGCAAACTGGCATGATCAGGAAGGTTACTATGACAGTGGTCTGAAGATTTGGACTTCTAACATGGTGTAGGTTTGTGAAAAAAATGTGACATTAACCAAAAGCTAATGCAAAGAACCAGAATTTGGTACAAATTTTGTACAAACTGTAAATATTGAAGTTAAGTCATCCATTAAAAGCAATACAAGACGAAACAGAACAAGTGTTTTGCTGAAACCCGTAACCCTTTCATAATGTGTACAAAAGGTGCTACTGATTTCTGTATCTACTGCAACTGTAGATTAATCCTTATTCATAAGCAAACATAAGGAGTCAGAAGGAAATTCATTATGTTCAAAAATAAAATATATATCTTTTTTTGTTTAGTTTACTCTATAAAACATAAACTGTTAAACATTTGACACCAAAGTCACAAAACTTTGAGCCATTTGATACTTTAAGAAGCTTCCCGACATGCCAATTTCCGTCGTCTTAAATCTTAGCAAACTTAGCAAAGCGAAAACATTTGTTTTTTGGAGCAGGAGCGTATGACGTGCCCTTTCTGGACCTTTGCGATAAAGCAGCTGCCAGCCTCAGCACAGCAGAGATCTTCACCACGTCTGGAGTTGCCAACAGCCACTGGCTGAGTCCTGGCAGGCTGGCAAGAGTGTTTAAGCACATTCACAATCCTTCCTCTGTGATGGGCCCAGCACCCAACAGCACATCAAGTGCTTTCCCCCCCCATCCTTTTTTTTTTTCCACTGAGCAGGGGGGACAGCCCCTGCAGCGCCCGTCAAAAAGCTTCCCAACACTGGGTGACTGAATGGGTACACTTAACTCATCTTCAATGATCTTAGCGCCTGGGTTTGTTTGGTGTCATGGTTTTGAAGAAGAGATTTTCAAGCTGCAAGACTACGTATGAAAGATTTAAAACAGGTTCACAGTGTCTTTTCAGTTTTGGCTTATGATATGTGACATTTCTCGTCCGCTGCAGGTCACAGAGCTGGTGTAGCAAACCACACTAGTGCTGGAATTAATTACTGTTCACTTCTAGAATCCTCCAGTTATGAGACAAGGCCTTTAGTGTTCTCCTCAAAGCGTGTTTAGCTGTTTAATTATGTAGCACTGCCAGCATTTCCAAAAGACGCGTCTCAGAAGAAGCACACAGTACCTTTCACAGGTCCAGAGCAGTTGGACGATGGACATGAACAGACCAGGATAAATTGTTTCTAATCACCGGCGGCATGCAAAATGCATGCAGCAAAATGTCCCTAATATTACAACACAATATTTCTGACTATTTTTGCAATAATTATAAAGAATATAAAAAGTATAGTGTATACATATAATTTCATACATTTAGTAACAGAAAAAATATATACATTTTTGTCTACTTCACAAACAGTAACCTACCAAGACCCTGACTTTTTATGAAAATAGTGTAAGATTTTACAAAAATAAAAAAGTATATTTCATAAATAAGGTATGGCACACCCAATATAAAGACTATAAGGAGTACAGACTGGCTGAGGGACAGGTGGTGAAGCTGTAGCTGGTTTAAATGTAACAGTGTTTGTAAAGAAAGTAACTATTATTACTACAGTATTGGCCTAAACACTGACACTTACACACAGAATTGAGATTATTAGTTACTGGCATGCATGCACATAACTAGATGACACTTAAGCCAACTTAAGTCAAATGTTATTTTTTAAAGCTTATATTGCATCTTATTTGGGATAATAACAAAATAAACAACAAAAATTAACACTCAGGCAGTTGATTAGAACACTTTTATATATTCTGTGAAATACAGAATCAAAGGAGCTTCTGAAAAGATAAAAAGAAAAATCTCTTACTAAAATGCACAAAAGGTATTGTAACATCAACCTGGGAAATGCTGAACACTATCACAATACTGAAAAGAAGCAGCAAGCTGAGCTGGGTGTTCAGCGAGAGCCTTTCTACAGTCTAACTGCAGGAGCCTGTCACTTTGTCCCAAGATTAAGTACAGTTTGGAAAACAGGTCACAAAGAATACTTCGCACCCTGTTTCTGACTGATGATCCAGGGGAAGAGAGGAAGACAGAGGGGGGGGAACAATACTAATTAATTTGGTATGGGGGCTGCGAGCTGCCAGGCTGCCCTTGTGTTGCTGGAAAAAAGAGAAAGGCAGCAAAACACTGGACCAAACTGGGTCAGTGTTAAATGGGTTCAAACATGCCCTTCTCTAACTGGACCCTGTGAATGACTTTTTTTTCATTTGGGTGATGTGAGTTTATTCTCTTTTTTTTCATTTATTCTGCGTCACATAGAGCAAAATAATTCCCATCAACAGGTCATGCATGTTCAATTCACCAGCTGTCAGGTAGAGAACTGAAGTTTCTCAAAGTCGCAAAACCAGATCTCTGGAAGACGTCCAGAGAGAAAGATAAAAACAAGATGCTGTGCTGAAGAGGGGTTACGATGCCAGAAGGCACAGTGGAATCAAATTAAGACGATTTACCATTTTCCAGGGCCTTATTATTCACTTACAAATTCTGAACTGGGCTATTTGCCAGAGAAGCAGGCGGCACAATATGTTGCTTTTCTCAGAGGAGAAGAGTTTAAGACGTTAGAACTAGAATAGAAATGGAGTAAAGCTACATTTGGTGAAGCTATATCTTGGACTACCTCCCATTTGCGCACTACACACTAATACTTTAAGGTATGGAAGATATAGACATATTTTCTCCAACACATGCCAACGACAGATGTCTAAAACCAAACAAACCAACTTCTGAAAAATACATGTGAGAGTTTATGTATTGAACATCAGTCAGTAACAGACGCTGTAAATTATGAATAGTGAAACATAGGAAAGAAGTCACTATTATTTAAACACGTCACAATATATAAAATAGGATATTAAATTATTGTCCAGCCTTACTATTTTGTAGACAGTATACATTATTTCACTAACATAATTTTAAAATACTAACTGTTGTACTAGTTTTGAACTAACAAAGCATTGCTAGGCCTGTAACATTACGTAGTTGATTTACCGCACAATACACAGACAATTTGTCTTATCAAGGAGAACGCATTATTAACCTGAACTATTTCTGGAACAACAGGTAGGCCTGTCACAGTAATTACACAGTACGTTATTGATATATTATACAATATATAGACTTAATCACAATCACTTTTGCCAACATTTATATTGTCCATTGTGTTTATTTAGCAAGAAGAGCCCGTTTACATGAATGAGCCATGTCTACTCTACTCTTAAGTTTAATTTACTTGAGATTTTTAAATATTTTTGTGATCCATTTTTGATGTCTGAATATTCTAAGGAATTAAAAGGTCACTGCTAGTTAAAAGTAATGTGTAATTACACGTTTAAATACCAGTGGTATGAAATATTTTAAAAATATCCTTTATCGCAATAGTTTCTGGAAACAATATATCGAGCTGGAAAAATTGGTCATGACAGGTCTAAGCATTGCCTTTTAAAGTGTTACTGCAAATATCATTAGCTCAATCAAAAACTACTCAGTTCTGCTGCCTTTGTGACTTGCTATTGATATCAATTTTGATACACCATGTGTTCAAATACTTGTATAGACCTCTTACTGTGTAAATGCACATACACAGCTTATACAGTCCCATGTCTAATGTCAGCAGTGGAATTGTACTTTGGAATGATGGTGCTCCAACCAATGAGTTGGGAGGGCTGGAGGTAAGTTGCAAAGGTGTGGTGATGATTCTACATCCCATTCTCACTCTAGCTCCTGTTGATGAACGCAACCAAATTCTTAACAGAAGAAAAAACGAATGAGCAGATGTCCCAATACATTTGTCCATATGGAATATATGCACATATATATCAGGCAATTTTTCAGGTATTTGCAGTTTCTGTGGTCTCCTATCACTCAGGCACAAGCATACTCATCGGTACGAGTGATGTATCGCACAGCTCTGCTGCACACTACATTTACTGCATTTGCCCAGACTGTGATTACATTACATGCATTCCGGGTACACTTATAACATAAGGAAAGATTTGCTCAGCGCTGAAGCTCATCTCCAGGGAAGCAGTGAAAAAGACCTAAATGTAGTTCAGACTGGGCCTCGCTCCACCAAGCATGAGCTTTCACAGCTCACATGCGCCATAATCCTCCCCAGCTGCCGAAAGCTGGCAGGGGACACTGCGGCAGGGGTTCACCAACATACTGAGTCTTACAATTAACATCTATAGCGAAGAGCAACAGCTCAGAGCCCTATAGGGAGGCTGCAGCTCTAACTAGCAAACTAATCTTAGAATCACAAATCTCCCATGGAGCAGTGCGGCCAGTTCCCAGCTGAACAAAGCTTTTTTCCCCCTTAAGAATGCTGGATATGTAGACCATGCAGCACAGTGAGGATGTGCAGCTGACCTTTCCTTACACTCAGGTCATTAAAGAAGAAAAGCAACAAAACATGAATAAGAATACATTTCACAATTCAGACACCTTTTATTGTCACTTAGAGGAAGAAAAAAAAAATCAATAGCACAAAAGGAGTTTGCTCAAATCACTGTCTATTCAACAACACAAAAAGCAAGCAGTCTCTAATATACCGATCTAATAGTGTATTTTTATCCTCAATTATATGAACGAAAGGTTGTAATGACTGCTTAAATCAATCAAATCAACCAAGCAGTTGTACACGTTTATACATTTTGATATGACTAATGCAGCAATGCCGATGCCTGAACTACCCTGGAGGGAATTAAAGAGCAAAATAGGACCTCCATCATCTTGTCTGTATAATTATTATGCTGAGAGGCCAACAAACTAGGTGTTTGGTGTGAAATACTGCAGAAAAAAAAACTAAGAGAAGTTAGAATTACGCAGGACAGATAGAGACCTTTAATTTTGAGATTTATATAACTAAAAAAAACAAGCTTTATGCTGTTACTCACAAATTTGTATCTCCAAAATGAAAAGTTTACTAGGAAAAAAGGTAAAAAAAAAATTTTGTTTAAGTAAATATAACAAGATTTAATATATGTTTAAAAATGGATTTTAAGGTTTTGGCATGAGCAAGACTATGTTATACTGTATGTAATACTGAGGACTGTAAACAGCACCAAAACCTAATCAAAAAAGTATTTCCATTATGTAAAAACATATACTGCCTTCTCTAAACCTACGAAGACACAGCGACTTAGAAAGCATATTCATGTAATCAGCTTTTAGAGGTATTAAACACTTCAGACTTCTGAATAAACAATTATGATCTTGTAAGATTTGCCATGACAAAGCTGTTGAACATCTCAACCCTTGAATTATGAACAAATTCAACTTTCTAGAGGACACAATTCAACGCTCTAAAAGCACAGCTCATAAGTCCTCAGGAACCATGGAGCTAAGAGGTAGTAAAGCTAAGGAGAAGTCAGAAAAGAAAACAGAAAAATCAGATGACCAAACATCCAGGCCCCTGCAAACCGTAAAGAATGCTGTTGTTTATCCATTAAGCTTCCTTGCGTGCAAGAACATGAGGCTGCTGTGTTCGGGCCTCGCCGTGCCGCTGCGCATCGAGTTTGTCCAAATCCAGCTCAGCCTTCTGCTAAAGTGTGAGTGACAGCTCAAGAAGACAAACAAAACACACCTCTCACCCTCTCATGCTCTCGCGCTGCAAATGCAGCACAATTTGTTTTCCGCCACCGAATCCTGACAGCAGCACTGACAAAACATCTGCCAAAAAAACAGCCAGTCCATCAATCCCCATCAGTTTCAATTCTGCTCACAGGCCTTCATTTGCACATTAGGCAATTAGACAAGTGCCCATTGTCCATCTAAATTAATAAAGCACATTGAAGGCTGGATCTCTCAGCTGGAGGCTATTGTGATGTCCGGCCTCCAGAAAGATTCAATTGCTGACAATGCTGAATTTATTACACTGATATTGATCTCCTTTGTTTCCTGACATTTTGAAAACATACAGCTGCAAGAGTCATGATGACTTACGATAATAGGCGTAACGCACGGTAATGGATTGATATAGACGCTAATCAACAAAACACGCAGAGGCAATATTAGCACCCTTTTGCAAAGAGGAGGGGGGAAATGCAATTATCACTGAAGCTTGGACAAGCTGAATACTCTCTCAGCTGACAGGAACAAGCTCACAGAGACATTAGAAGTGAGATGAAGCAGCCTACAACAAACTACCTCAACCACAGCTTCAACCATCATCTGTAATTATTCAGAGGATGAAGCAAAATATGTCGTCATAATAAATACATAAGAGTCTTCCCACATTTATTTACTGGGTATATTTGGTCAAGACTTGACAATATCTGAATTGTATCAGCACTGGGGAATTGCTTAAAAAAGAAACATATCAGCATATACACTATATGGATATAAAAAAATGTAATAATATACATTTTTTGGGATACATTTCTTAATCAATGAATTCAGGATCAGTTTGATTCAGTCCCATTGCCACAGATATCAGCTGGACGACCAATACATAGCTACAGAAAAACTGCCAAAAAACCACAACAGAAGGCTGTTAACAACAAATACAGCTACTAGCCTTGCATCTTACAAATGGTTATAGGCCATTACAGCATGTTTTAACAAGCTGTGGTAAATTTTACAAAATGTAAATATATTTTTGTGCAGTAACACAATTTTTTTTTTTTTTGAGGTAAATACTAATAATAAACACTATAAACAAATAAATACTAATTAAACACTATAAACATCTTAATGTGTGCTCTATAATATATTTTTTATTTTTAAAAAGTACTAAAGGTTATGAAAAATTAACCTGGGACATTTAGTACATAAGTGTAATATATTTTATCTTGATTTAAAATAAATTACTGGGGAAAAAAAGAAAAAGAAAAGTCAAACCAACGATGGTCAATTCCAAAGTCTTTACTTGAAATAATGAAAAATGATCTGAAGGGTAACTGGAACATTGCCAAATCAGGTGCGACATAATTCCTAGCTACAACATCCAATTTCTGAAGAAAATTAAACTGTTATTACCTACAGGGCTAACCTCGGACAACGCTGACAATGAAAACCTGGGATAATCTGGGACCTTTGCCATACAACTCCAGTAAAATGTCAAACAAAAAGTCTTTAGTTTTTTTTTTTTAATAATTACATATGAAAAACATATCAAAAGGCTTAATTGGAACATTGTCAGCACATGTGAGACATCCTTCCTAGGACGAACTTCTATCCAACTTCCAATTCAATGCTAACCTGTGACAATGCTAACAGTGATAACCTGGAAGCTAAAAAGTGGGACATATGGTTTCATTTGCCATAAAATACGAGTAAAAGCATAATTTCCAGCTTTGGTAAATAGAACAAGCCATAAAAGTGTATTAGGAAAATAATGAGTTCTCTTAAAAAGTAACTCAAACCCATTAGGGCAACAGAAATCTTCTCGAATGCTGGAAACAACTGTGGAAGAAATTTGCTAAGAATGCTGAGCAGTTGCAGACAAGCTTGTGAAAGTGTTTATACAGTCCGGCACGTTATTTACGTCGTCCACAGGGAAACCATCAGCACACAGTTCACAATTCACAGCAGGATTAACAAGATAAGATGGAATGCAAACAGGATTTACAATTGTAGAAGAGTTTAAAGCCATGAAATACCAGCAGGTCCTCCAGAAACTTGGAGACATGTCCGGTGTCCGTTTTTTAGCTGCTGGGCTGTGCCCAGTTCCCTCAGCTGTAGGCGACCTAACCTTTAAAAATACTGCTTATGGTTTGCATTTGTATATTTCAAGGCCTCAAAAATGTGTTTCAAATAAACAGATATTTTCAGAAGGGGACCCAACAATTAGTAATTTGAAACTTCTCTCCGTCTCTCTCCACATGTAGGTCCCAGTCCAATTCTCTGGAAACAATCAGAACTCCCAAAGGAGCTCCCCGTTCCCCCTTAATCTCCTGGTTTTATTACTTTCCCGACAGAGTCTGCCCATTCCACCCAGCCCCCCATCCGTCTCTTTTGTACTGATCTCCAGCAAAGCCTGCAATTTTTTTCTTTTTACCACAGCACAACGCCTTCCATGCAGGAGAGCAGCTTTCATCAGCTTCCTCATGCAAGACAGCTCAGCAGTGGTGGCTCTACACAACATTCCCGGCAGAAAAGCAATATTATCTCCATTCAGTTGACCGTCAGCTTGGTGGTCCATTATCGAATATCTCTACATTTGGGTTACCGGTAGTCTAAATTCACAAAAGCTTTTGGGACTGCTGTGAGCTCTATGAGTGCTGCTGCTCTCAGACCAGTTACCTCCCTGTCTACACTCACCTCACTGATAGGAGCATATCTAGGATCAGCATACACTTAAAGAATATGGGCCCAGAACTGATATCAAACTGTGTAAGCCAAGAAACCAAACTGTAAGCTCCCCTGCTAGGATTTTAAGCAAACTAAGCAACAGAAGACTGTGTATAAACATGCCAGAGCCCTTTCAGAAATGTACACATCGGGAGCAGAACTTTTCCTCAGGCCAAACATGTGTTTTTGTTTGTTTTCATATACAGTGCCGGCATTCCTTCAAGTCGTTTGTCTTCACACCCACAAAAAGCGAGACTCTTTACTTTACTAGTATACTGAAAAACAGTCCAGTCAAATATTAGCACAATTCAATTGATATTCTGTAACCCAAAAATAAAAAATTGTGTCTTATTATTTTACTGTAATGTTCTCCTAAAGGGCTTTTTCCCCGCCTGTTTAAAATTTACCTTCATTCAATATGTAAACTTTGATAATATTTCAAAATAGCAGGCAAATACAGAACATATATAAAAACTTAGCTCCAAAAAAATGGGGAGAAAATTTAACATCTGACCAAAGGCTGAATATCAAATAAAATGTTGCCACCCTACATGGAGTTTTGTCTTGCTTTTCAAAGAACATTAAGTGCAAAACTACAACTGACAAATATTTAATGAACACTGAAATTTCTTCACATCCCAACAGTGCACAGTATTGTTTGGTATAAATTATTCAGTCTTTTTAGTTATTTGGAGGAACACCAGTGTGCTTTTTTCCCTTTTTTGTTTGAAAATATTTTAGGTTGCTAAATATTAGTGTTTGTTGACACAAAAAAACGTTTCTGGTCACTGAAAACAGACCTTTTCAAAGATTTCTGAAAATAATGATTTCAATAAACTTTAAAAACAATATATTTAATAAATTAATACACTGAATAAAGCTGTTCTGAATATATTGATATTTACAATATATTGGCCAGCCCAACTAACCACAAGACTTCATCCACTCTGCCAATGTATGAAGAAGTTATATGGAGTGTTTCAGCTACACAAATATGGATAAAGAGCATTAAATGTGAAAAAAAAATACAGCATGTTTATTTTTTACTAAAGTGGCTAGAAGTGGTAAAACAGTAATATAAAACAAAAACTGATTAGAGCTGTTTGTGCAACAGATTAAAACCTCAATAAAAGTGGGAAAAAGGGGGCAATTATAATGAAATAACATTAATTTTCCATCAAATCAAATAAACATATATCTTTAATGCTCCTGTAATGTTACTAGGGGAGAAATGTTAGGTGCTAAGTAGCTAGCTATGCTAAATGCATTTTCTTCCCAAAGCAGAATGGCACAAAGACAGCATCAAAAAACTGCCTCACAAAGGAGGTGGAAGTGTGAACACCATATTCGCAGCACAGAAGTAAAAAAAATATATACAGTATATACAATAAGCTGTATTGGCAGCACAACTAACCACCAGACTTCAGCCAGTCTGCCCACTTACAAATACTGATCACAGCAGTTTATGCAACATGAAGACAAAAAAACGTTATAAACAGACCACGATATGGATTAAAACATTGGAAAAAGTGAAAAAATTGGTCAAAATCACATACAATCCAGAAAAATATATAAATGTAATTAATCTAAAGGGTCTAACCTCATGAGAATAGAATCATTATGTGCTAGCTAGTTAACTAGCGTTAGCTAGGTGTCTTTTCTTCCCAAAGCAGAATGGCACAAAGACAACACCATTAAAGCATGAGCTTTAAATGAGCTAACTCATTTATAATATTCAACAAAACCATTTAGTAAGAGTTTTTTCACTATTTTGCAGTGTTAAAAAGTACATTTGTATTTTATTTAGTTAGAAAATTGTTAAATAGCGCTTTTTTGTCTGAACACCATTCAGATGGTGATGGCAGCACAGCAGTAGGAAAGATACAATGTGGGGGGAAAAAAAACATACAGAATGTGTATATGTTTTTTATTAGACTAGGAGTGATTGTAAAACAGTAAAGTAAAACAAAAACTTATTACAGCTGTTGGTGCAACAATGACCCAAACAAACGTTATAAGCAGACCTAATCACAGATTTAAACTTCAGTAAAAGTGGAAAGAAATGGGCAATAAAACTAAAATAACATTAGTTTCATACCAAATTCATTCAATATGTATGTTTAGAGCTCCTGAACCTCATCTAAGGCTAAATGGTCTAAACCTTAAGACGAAGAAACGTTAATGCTAACTAGCTTGTGTGTCTTTTATTTAAATTAGCCTTAAAATGAGCTAACTCAGAACTATAATTACCCTTAAAATATATTTGCAATGTTATAAATGAAATTTGTTCATTTTATTTAGCTGAAATTGTAAAACTGATCTGTTTTGTCACACAGGAGGTGTAAAGTGGAAGTGTGAACACTACTCAGTAGATAAGCTTGTTCAGAAAGGTGTCAACAATTAGGGATGCTAGCTAGCTATGTTAGCTGGCTAACTTTAAACACAAACTGTTAAATTTCTACTTAAATTGTATTGGAATTAGTCTAAACTTGGGCTTAACATCACTATGGTTCACATTTAATAAACAAGATACAAGTGTTATTAAAGTTAGCCTACATTTTTGGGTCTAAACCTAGCTTTAAGTTAACCTACCTAACCTAGGTCCAAATTAACCTAACCTAAATCACAGCACTGTTGCTAGGTAGCTAAAGGATAGTTAAGGCTAGCTAAGCATAAGGTAGCTGCTACTTATGTTGTTGTTTGGCTAATTTTGTTGTTTACATACACAAAGTTTGTTTTAACTACTATTTAGGTTAGCTAACGTTGGATAACAACACAAAAAACACGCTTTCACACTCACCTTTCTCAGCATGGGAACCCGTAAAGGTGAGGCAACAGAGGAGAGAGAGGAGCAGCCGGGCTCCCCGCTCGGCCATCACTTTCCAAAACACAGAATAGTAAGTAAAATGTGTTTTCTTCACTCCTTCACGCCAAAAAAGCCGTGTTTTAATCCCTCTCTCTTTCTTTCCCTCTTCTCCCAAGCTTTCCAGGTTCTCCCCGCTCCCCTCCGGCTCCCCCGGTGCGCGGTCAGCACTTCTCCCGAACAGCTTCCACCAACAAAACCCTCCGGAAAAAACAGCGCCTCCTTCCCGAACTCGCCCCCCGACACATGAAGCTCTGGTCGGCGTGGAGAAGCTCAGCGAGCCGGAAACCCGCAGCTCTGTCCTGCGCTCCAAACTTGGCGAAGAGGCGGCGGAGCGGAGCAAATCACATCAATCCATATCCGCACTTTACTCAAACACGGACCCGCAGCCACGGACAAGCGCGTGGAAAAGCATAGCGGCGTGTGGAGCGAAGAATCCCCACTTTCAGGAGGTGTAGAAGTGTTTCCAGTACCCGGTGAGCACGCCTCAAAACGAGAAGGCTAGATATTCCAGGCTGAGCACAACTGAGTAAAGCCGAGCTGGAGCAGAGAGCAGAGCGCAACAGCGGCGGCGGCGTGTGGAGCAGCGTAGGGGCAGGAATTCACTGGAGCTCTCGGTAAAACCTGGAACACGCCTGAATGGATCTCCACAAACGCGGACCGGAGTTTTTACACGGCGTGGCTTTTCCCCCAGGCAAATACAAAACTGTGGCATGGCCTCACCAACGTTACTACATTATCACTATTATATCTATTATTGCACTACAAAGAACAACAGACAAGACTAAAGTCAAACGTTTACAGCATCTAAAAGATAGATAGATAGCTTCTCCAATCATAATTCTAAACCTAATCCTGATCCAGTCCTGTAAATTGTACTGTTTCCTTGTTTTGATACACTACTACTGCACCACTGCCACTTGTTAAGAGCCTAATTAATAGATAGTAGATTCAGGTGTGTTCTCACAAGTCTTCAGGCTGGATCCAAGGCTGCGTCCCAAAATGTGTACAAATCACTACTATTAACTGTATTTTGAGTATGAAATGTGTTTTATAGATACAAATATATAAATCTAAATATAATATGGCTAAAAATTTAGTATACTCAAATGTTTACAGAACAGTTTGCACGAGGCTACGTACCAACTAGTTTTTGAGTATTAAGTATATAGTATTAAAAATGTATTAAGGATACAGATAAAAGTATCAAAGTTAATATACTCAAATATTCACAAAACAGTCTGTTTTTGGGGCTGCATCCCAAATGTGTTCTACTTACTAATGCTGACTTGTTTTTGAGTATGAAATGAGTAATACAGATGAAATACAGATATAAATATCCAAAGAACAGTATGTTTTTTGAGGCTGCGTCCCAAATGTGTTCTACTTACTAATGCTGACTTGTTTTTGAGTATAAAATGTGTTATATGAATAAAAGTGTCAGAAGTTAATGTACGTTACTCCAATATCCACAGAAAAGAGTCTGTTTTTAAGGCTGTGTCCCAAATTAACACTTATTACTAATAGTAACTAGTTTTTTAATATGAAGTATGTAATACACACTACCAGTTTAGAACACTCCAATTTTTGTTCCTTTATTTTGCCATTTAAGGTCTTCAGGTCCATTCAATAACCAGAAAAGGTCATTTTAGAATTGTAAACAAAAAAAATTAATTAGAATATTGCAAAAATATATATTAATAATAATTACTAGTTTTTGAGTATGAAATGTATAATACAGATAAAAGGGTCAAAGTTTAGTGTACTGAAATATCAACAGAACTGTTTTTGAGCCTGTTTTCTATTTGTATAGTTTTTTTTGACAATTTTAATATAGACTTACATTATTTTGGTTGGATGATGACTAGCAGGTTAGGTTATTCTTTTTGAGGATCTTGGAGGCAAAGTATCCATAGGGTGGTCTCTTTTAGTGTTGCCTTTAAAAGTGACTCCTTTTTCATATTTTGGTTTAAACAGGGACAAGCAAACTTGTGACCACGTGTGCTTTGTTTATTCCAGTTAGATCACTCATATTAAATTTAGGTTAGCAGTTGTTATTGGCTCTACCTGAGCATTTATTGGCACATACTTATATATATATATTTGTTATTGGTCCAGTTCACAGCAGTTCACAGTTGCCTTCGCAATTATCATATTTTGGCTGTATTAAGTTTAAGTGGTGGAATAATTATATTGTTTTTTCACTGTGCTACTTATTTATGCCATTTGGTTTTATGCTCTGTGTTGTCTGGGGATAATTTAGGCCTATGTGAGCGTATTCTTAGATTGTGCTTTTAATGACAGACTACTTAACTGCAAGAGGCAGGAAATCTATTTTTATTTAAAATCCATAGCAAAAATGTTCTCTAAATGTGGTGATTTGACGGCCTCTGGCAAGGACAGCCCTCAGCCTTCTGAAAGAGATGTAATCATTGAGGAGCTCCATCTACTGGTAAAAGTTCATAATGATCCAAAATGTTCAGTTGTTACTTTATTTTAGTGTAGTTAAAATATCGTTAATTCAAGATTATTACCAAAATCATAATTTTAACATATTTAATGTACTTGAATGTCACTGTTTGTCAGGTGGTGTATTTAGAATTCTGTCAAAGATCTTTTTTTCTGAAATTAAAATGAAATAATATATGGGTATTCTTGTTTTCAAGTGATAAAGCAATGTTATGCTGATTATTTAACATTATTCATTAATAAAATATTCAGGCAACCTAAAAACACTTTCTTTTCATTTTAACCATTTGAATATCTTTTGGGTTTATGTAAGAAAATCATAAATAGCTTAAACACTGTTTGCATGCTGTGAGGTGTTATCTTGTGAGCAAGACACTAGCCAGAGTACTTATGGCAATGATGATACATATTGATGTGAGTAACAAACTAGGACATAATTGTTTTATAACTGGCCTCTAACTTTGGGGCATTAAGACCCTCTTAACTTAAGTACCATTGATCAGACTGTTTTCCTGAAGTAAAACTCTGAAAATGAACAGATTTGATAAAAGTATAAATGAAAAAGTTGTGAAAATTATCATATTTGAGTGTGTCCTATGACAAATGTGTTTACTTACAGTCTTTACAGTGTCTTCTACTGTTGCCATCCATTTACTCATCTTCTTATCTGCTTTTTCTGGCCACAGTCATGGTGGCCTGAGGGCTTACCTGGAATAACATGGGCACAGGGTAGAAACACTCTGCTGGACCGGGTGCCAGTCCAATGCAAGGAACTATACACACCTATTTACTCTTAGTCTCACACCTAGGTGCAATTTAATATAGCCAGTTCTATATTGGGGGCAAGCTTCTCGTAAGACACTGGGCAACTGGGGCAGGGATCAGACCAACAACCCCAGATCCCATGAAGCAATGTAGTGCACAATAAATGGACAAAAATATTGGGACACTGGCTTGTTTATTAATTGCTAAGTGTATTCAAAAGTGATTTGAGAGCATTTCTGTGAGGATTTGATTACATTCAGCAACAAGCGCTAGAGTTATTGATGTCAGGATGTTGGATGATCACCACCAACCCTGCTCATCCTTAAAGTGTTGGATAGAGCACCATCATTCCTTAGAACACAGTTCCACTGCTCTACAGCTCAGGGCTGGGAGGATTTATGCCCCTATAGTCTAGTCTATGTCTGGTATTAGACATAGTGGCAATGGGTTAATGTTTATCTGCTTGTATTGAGGAGAATATTCTATTGGCTAAACTTTATTATAGGGCTAGACAAAACGGTTTGTGTTTTTAGCAACACATGCAACTTAAAGTAGCTGACTCAAGCATTCATTAGGAGTGCCCACATAGAGCTCTGAAAAAAATGGCTGAAATAACAAAAAAGATGCAGAGCTCAGAAAGCAATATTTGGTTTATATCTCCTCCACCAGTCTTACACACTGCTTTTGGATATTTTATGCCACTCCTGGCGCAAAAATCCAAGGGGTTCAGCTTGGTTTGATGGCTTGTGATCATCCATCTTCCTCTTGATTATATTCCCGAGGTTTTTATTTTGGTAAAAACAAAGAAATCCATCATTTTAAGTGGTTTGTTATTTTTTTTAAAGAGCTGTATATTTGAACATATAATATGTATGCAAGTACACACATGTGCACAAAATGCCTTTATTTTGTAATACTATAATAAGGTCAAATCTAAAAAATGAACTGTTGCAGCACCATGTCCTAAAGGGTTAATCTGCATTTCAAATAAAATTGGACATGGAGGGGAAATAAGAGGCTGTTTACATGATGTCTGATGATCTGATTATTGTTTAGCTGTCAGACGGCTGATAAAGATGGAGTCAAAATTGCTCTAGTTTGAGATGCTGCAGCTGCTGAATACCAATTCAAGATTGGCTACAGTCCATGAAATAAGTGTCTAATAAATATTCCTTGAGTATAACAACCCCTCCACACACACACACACACACACACACACACACACTCCTTTTTTGGAATGTTTCATGTTTTTACAGCAGCATCAGCACTTATCCCTGCTCTTCTGTTTAATGCATTAATATGGATGAGAGTAAGCTGCCTTAATACATATATCAAAACTGAGGCTCCCAAATGTTGCTCTATTTCATTACACAGTGGCTGTAAGGAATTCAGAGTGTCTGCAGAACCGTACATCTGTGTGGGAATGGAAACAGCATTCTTTGGAATGAAGCTGTAGGAACACCGCCACCTAACACACAGCACTCGCAAGTCTGTCCAATATTCTGCTTTTTAACAAACTGTTTACCACTGCCTCCTGACACAGATCTGCAAATGCAGACACTCATCTTGTCTAGTCTCTGTACAGAAGGATCGGCAATAGAATAGGAATCTCTGAAGCAGACAAACATCTTTCTGTTAATACTATAGCTAATGCCAGGTGTGGTCTAGAGAGATATAAAGCCCTCAGCATTGAGCTGTGGAAGAGTGTATCTCTGTTCTCTGGAATGATGGATCTTCATTCAATACTTCTGAAAGGGAGCAGGAGTGGCAATCATCAAACATGCTGACCTCACTACCACTCTTACTGCAAAAAAACTCTTATAATACACTTTTAATACACAATTTCAGGAGAAAATAAATGAGCCTGTGTCTCAAATGCTTTGTCCACACAGTGTCCTACAATGTTCTAGGACCAACAGCCCCTTCTCAGCCTGTCTGAACAGCCCTGTTTAGAATGGCTAGTTTGAGTGACTAGAATGTCTGGTTTCAGTACTTTAAATAATAATAATAATAAATTTTATTTGTAACGCACTTTACATTTAAAACAAATCTCAAAGTGCTACATCGCAGAAGCATCGTTATAGGAACGTTATAGGAAATAATACAGTATTTTCACATTGAGTCCATTTAAATATCTCTCTCTCTATCTCTCTCTCTCTCTGTCTCTCTCTCTCTGTCTCTCTCATTTACTTTTCTTTCACTCTTAGATATTGTCTACTGTACCTGAAAGGATTCTGTTCTTTGGTAGAGGCCACACCATCAGCCCATGTCTCGTCACATCTGGACTCATGCAGATCCTACCTTGTGTAGAGGACGGAGAAGAAATGTGAATCGGCCGCTTCTGAAAAAAGGAAAGGTGTGATTGGTGGTCTTTTAAAGACATTTGAAGACAGGTGGAAGATGGTGATTGGTCAAGGTAAGTTAACACATCATTAGGGTCACCTGGTAGAACTTACTTGGGCTTACATTTTTTTTCCCAATTTGCTGGCTCATATCTGAATTAAAAATACCAGATTCAGTGGGTTTTGATAGTCACAATGCCATCTAGATAACACAGTGTTACATATGTTACGTAAGTATAAGGGCCACTTTAGCCTGCTGTATGATCATAGCCTTATAGTCACGTGTATAAAATGTATGGCATGTATATATCTGCCTGTTGCACCTGAATCATGAAGCTGCATTTTGGATAAATAGGATTTAATTTCACATATTGCAATGGCCAAATTCTTAATAAACACTCTTAGCTTCAGCGTGTTTTTTTGTCGTCCACACTACCACATAACACATCTGTGTCACACATTTCATTGTAAATTTAATATTAAAGACATTAAAGCTCTACAGGAACATATGCATACTTATTTAGTAAACACAAATTGTTTACAAAGTGTTTTATAATTTATGTTTTATATTTTAAATTATTCTAAGCCATATTTAGCTTTGAGGGCAGTCTTGGTATTTTAATCTTAGTGTCTTCATGAGGGGGAGTCACCTGTAATTGTTTTCTCAGCTTCTTGAAGGAGTTCCTGAAGGTGCTGAACAATAGTTACCGCTTTTCCTTCATGCTTTGAAGCTCCAGCTCCTCCCAAATCACCTCAAATCACCATCTCAGTTGATCATGTTTAGATCAGGGGATTGTGGAAGACAAACACTTTTTTGTTTACTACCTAATTCAATATGTGTCCCCAAATTCTTTTTTTTATGTATTTAATATTAATCTACAATGCAGAAAATAAATCAATTACAGAAAGATTGGATTTGGTTTAGTTTACCTGCTGTGTGAACATAAATCAAATCTGATCTGAACAAAAATCTGAACTGATTAATGAGTCTGTCTTGTGATTATAGCCCTATATACTGGTTGTGGTAAAAAAAAAAATAGCAACCTTTGTCTTAGATTTACAACATACAGAATTCAATATTGTTACAGATGAAGGAAAACTCATCAGCCAAATCATCTTACACTGCGAACAGGCTGAAGTTGATAAATTGAAGAATGAAACAGGTGGTCAGAATAGAGCCAGAACCTCCACAGGATCATCTCAGTATGTTCCTTTTCCACACAGCAGAACATGACTTGCATTCTTCATATAAAGGCTCTTTCATGGGCACACGGGAAAGGGCCTCTAATAACCTCAAGCTGCTGCAAGGTGAGATGCTGACGGAGCCCGCCGTACCCCGGCACGCCCGCGACTGAGAGAGTACAGAGTAGAGTAACAGTGTGGCTACATTGCTTATTTCCTCACTAGTAGCTGAAGGATTAAAGTGCCTGGCAGCCAAACCGTGGAGGATTAGGGAGATCATTACTGCTTTAGAAAACACAGGCGGAATTAATCTGATCAGGGTAAGCAGCAAAAACCCTATTAATTTAAGCAAGATTATCTGGTCATGGATGAGGACATCATATGTCAGATGGACAACAGTGTTTGTGCAGTGGCCAGTATCATCGCTCTCGGAGAAATCTTCTGCTGTACTCAGGCCTTTATTGAGGGCCATTTTTATCACCAACAACATATCTATAAATCGCAACCGCCTCCTTCTGTATTGATTATTTCATCTGTTTCTATCAGCATTTTATTGTCCTTCTCCAGCAAAATGTACAGTAAGCGTAGATCCTGCTCCTTGGATGTCCTTGGTTCTGTTGTTATCAGCAAAGAACACATGTCACTTAATAATGGTGGACAGAAATAAAGTAAGCGTACATGCTATTCAATGCTGTATTTATTCAAATGTTTGTCCTTTACTACCATTACTTTGGAATACTGTAAAAAGGGGTTTAAAGGATTCTTTAAATGAACAATCTGTAATAAATGTGAGTTGTAGTAAAAGTGTGTGTAATGGCTATAGGAGTCCAGTTCCCAAACACTGGAGAGAGTGTTCTTCCCACTTCGCTGCTCCTCTCCAGACATGAAGCTCACATGATGAGTTTTAATCTGTAGCTGATCAGTGAATATATATCTTTCAGTGGCCAAAATGCCCATGTCTACTACATTAGTGGTGGTGGTAAACTACCTAGCTATGGTTAGCAACCTTATTGCTGCTCAGTGATTACCTGTTCAGCAGAAAACTAGCCAGCTTGCTCGTTTTAATGGCGGTAGCACACTGTTTGCATGCTGTTGTCTATACTTGGAAATCTGGAGTGTGGAACTGGGACAAGCCACACAGATTATTGTGACGTACCACAGTTCAAATATGAACATACTGGCTGAGGCTCTGCTGACAAAAGCTGCCAGTGCTTTAACTTAGCATGTTTCCTTAATTTCTGATGATACATCCTGATCATGTTATGAATTGCTAAAGAAAATAATATATATTTAATATAAATTTTGTGTTGTGTTCAGAACAATAATGACTCAAATAATCATTTAAATGCATGAAACACATGTATTTACCTTAGTGTGCATCCCATCTTGACCCATGCAACTGTGGATCCATTTGAAATAGTGTAACTAGAATACACACATTACAATAATAAACTTACAAAATGAGTAGATCATGCTAGGAATCCAGACAGCAATAAAATAATCTTAGTTTGAGCTTGTTTATTATGTATAACATTGTCACATGATTACACAATTACAGTAAGTGGCCAAACTGCTGAGGGTGCAAACATTAGCCTTATTAGTTACCAAGCCAAACAACGTGAAGAAAACACTCTGGAAGTCTACTGTTACATAAAAAACATTTTACAGAGAGTATTTCTGCTCTCTCTCAAGTACAAGTCATATGTGTCAATTGTCCACCCTACTGTAACTGGCTTTCATTCATAAACTAAGGGCAGCTGTGTTCTGCTTTAAAGAATAATGTCACCTCTAACCTGAGGTGTCATCTCAGCGCTAGCAGGTCTATAACACCAATCCTCCAGCAGCGTCTAGAGACAGCCTAATTCAATTCCATGTGTGCAGTGAGCAAAGCAAATATACCCGCTAGGACACATAATGCTACATGGGCACATTTTTACAGCTGGCAGTTCTGCCTTCCGACACATCAGCACTTCTTCTACCTCACTGTCTTTACCTGCTGCTGCACCTAAATATACAGCACTGCTGGGGAGAGTAGGATATATTCGTAGAATGCACCAATTTTTTTTTTTTTTTCTGTATCTGAAACTGTACAAAATGAACCTGAACAAGGAATCATACATATATATTTGTTTTAAATTCTTAAATTCTCACCATTGCTTGAATTAAAATGAGAATCTGTGATTTTTGGCAGATTTAGAGAATTCTCTGGTGAGAATTTGCAATTGCACAAAGCATGCAGAAACATACTTTTAAGACAGGTTCATGTAAATAATTTGTTCTGTTAAATTCTGTGTGTACATTGGCTGCCTAGTGATGCTGTATTGGTGGTAGGCTCCCTCCTAATGTTGGGAGCATTCCTAATGTTAGGGAAAGTCAAAGTGAGTGAGCGAGTTAACTGACTTGGAGGAACTTGCACTTGCATCTTAAACATATTTTGATTTGGTCTTGGATTAAGCTGAATCTATGGCTGCTAAAGCATAGGCATCATAGATCCATTTCCACAGATTCTACAGAAGAGATGCCGAAATGCCAGACCAAGCTAGTCTAAAACCTTTACTGAGTGTCGTTTAAATAGTGTTCATGATTTTCACTCGTAGAAAACAGGGAATTGGGAACAGTTTCAGACACAAGCTTCAGTCACTGGGTTGAACCACGTTGTGGTTCTGGTCCTGTAGTAAGTGTTCTTGAATAGAGGGCTGAATTATTGAAAGAGCTGCCGGAGCATGATAATGAAGTGCAGTCAGTGACTTTTGAGCGGTTCACTGAGATGATTCCATATTTCAAAGAAATTTAATTTAACCTCACTAAACGCTCATCCCCACGGCTCACAGAGAGAGCTCCCATATAATTGCACACAAAGGTAAAATGGGGCTACATTAGGAATGTGAAGCATTTTGTAGAGATGAAATTTCAGAGATGAAGAGGATAATGTGGTCTCAGCTGGGCTGCCTGTACCTCATCAGGGGGCTTAGCATGTGAAGCTTTACGTCTGCCACATTACTGCAGGGGGGCCCGACTAAAACAGCATGCCAACAAGTTGGATGATAAAAACACACATGGAATTTCTTAATACGTCTTACAGTCTAAAGCATGCTGTAAACTGTATCTCTGAAATACTGTGGAATAGTATATTACGTCCTGCAAATCAGCAGTCTCTGGTAACTGTCTTTTTCTTTTGTTTTTTATTTGCATATATAAACCGATGTATTTATTAAAATGAGACTGGTAACAAAATGTAAAGTTGGGTTTGTGGACAAAGATCTGAACTGAAGAAACACAGTAAAGTCCATTTCCTGAAGGAAATGCAGAATGGTTGAGCAGCTAAAGTGAGTAGAACAAGGGATGTGCATGGCTGTGTACTAGTTTGAGGGCCAGCACTGCAGAAATAAATGCAGTTTATTGGCATCAGACAACAGGGAGACTGAGATTTGTTATGGACGAAAAAAAATGGAAGTGAATGGGGGTGATAATAATGGGGGATGAATATACAACAACAACAAAAATAATTGTGCAGAAGAAGACTATAAACTGAATTGAAACTACGCTTTTAAGCCTTTCAAAGACGGTCCCCTAAAATTTGCAACTCTTTGCTGGGCTCTGTTTTACATTGTTATCCTGATTTCCATCAATATTAATAAGGCAGATTGATATTATTATAAAAGCTCAGTGCAGAACAATGCTGCACTTTGTACAAATGCAATGACAAAATGATATGGCTATATTTCTTCTCCAATAAATCGCAGCAGATGGGCGCACCATCTGCGTCCTTAAGACACAATGTTCTCTTCATACAGCGGTTTTCTTTATTCTTTATGGAGTGCCATTGAAATGAGGCAAGTTCACCAAGTGTGTAGCCCTCCAACAGCAACAGGCAGAGACGTATGACTGCACTCACGTCTTCCGTTCCCCCTCATGTCCTGAGCCTGTGGTTAAGGGCTGTCTTCCTGCAGGGAAGGAGGTGGACTGTTGCTGTTGGAATAACAGTGACCACTTGAAGGGACGTTTTCAGTCAGTACTGATGCCGTCAACTCGTAAAGCTTACGAAACCAAGGGACAGTAAAGGGCCAGTGCTTCAGACACATCAGTGTGTTACGAGCATTGAAACAAATCTTCTGATACATATCGGACTTCTGACAGTTTTTCTGGGGGTAATATATGAAACAATCTTTGTCAACATCAGAGTTTGATGAGAAAAGCCAATTCCTTTCCTGTCAATTCCTTTCTACAGACTTTAATGTTCTATCTATGATAGACAATTGTGGATATCCACAGAGGCAGAAGCCTTTGCAGTGACAGTTTTAGTATGAGCTGTGACCTTTATCACACTGCACTCGATTTACAGGCAACTGACATACTCTTTTAGAAGGCCTGGTGTCATAGTATGGGGTGCAACTTCATAAGATGGCAAATAACCTCTGACATTTTCAAAGCCCAAATTTACGTTAACAGGGTTCTGCAACTGGTGGCCTTACATTTTTATTTCTACAGGACAATGCTTGTCCACACACTGCTGCCTTATCGAGAGCTCACCTTAAAGACATAGGTCATGTCAATAAGTGATTGTACTCATGACTCAGTAAAACATGCTGACTTTTTGAGGACACAGTACAACTGTAAAACAGCTCAGATTTATTCAAGATTGTATAAAGTTATAATTGGAAGATGTGAGAACATATGGCTTCTGAAGAGAGCATATGCTAATTTCTATTTGGCTGAGGGACCAAAAATACAAGCCAAATTACAAAAAATGACATTCGATAACTTAGTAATTAATAAAGGCTTTATATGTGGCAGGACACTGACACTGTTGCTTCACAGTAAGTAGACCTGGGTTTAATTCCTGTGTCTTTCCAAAGATGAGCTTTGATAGAGCTCTAAAACTGGGCCCTCTTTCTGTTTGTTAGTTTTGTTACAGTTTATTATTGATCATTAGGGAAAATTAGTTGGTAATGCCACTTTGTTTTGCTACATTTCCTCCTGCTTTGGTAAAAGGGAATCAGAGTGTATTTTGGTTTCTTTTATTTAAGGTTTAGTTGTCTTTGTTAGATGTTTGTTATTTTGCTATGCTCAACTGAAACCACATTTTCCCATTTCTTGTCAATATAATCATTGTAGTTTACCACATCTCCAGTGTGTGGTGTTTGGTCTGGCAGGCCCTGTACAGAGAGACCTCTAGACCTCGCTTAAGAAGATTTTATTTTGTATTCAGAGCTTTGCTTTATGACTGTCCCATTACCAGCTAAATGAAAATTATACAGAATGTAATATAACAATTTGAATTTGTGTTTTCGAGCCAAAGAATGAAGGTCATTTATATTCTGTCCATTACAATCAGCTACAGTGACGACCAGCAAGACTGTAGCTGTATTCCTTGTTTTTGGTTAACGATGGGTTCATCATATCGTTAACCAGAAAAATCCGTTAGGAAATAATTTTAGCTTTGTCATCCAGAACTTGAACAAAAACCCATTAAATACACTTTTTTTAAGAACACTTTTTAAAGTTCAAACCACAGTCGAAAGCTCCAGAGGGATTTGGTCCTCTGTCAAGGAAAGTTAGCTACTGAAGATACTCGGTGAGAGACTATAGGCAAATGTCACGCTGACATTTAGTGTCTGGAAAGTTTGAGAAGACTGAAAAGTACTAGAAAAGTACATTTTCTGAAGGAAACAGAATGGCTGCAAAATAATGCAAACATAATGTGTGGAACGAGGAATGAAAAAAATATACATATCTTTTTATACAAAGTTAAACTAAATCAGACTTACAAAAATGTAAATGTAAAAAAAGCTACATTTGGCAACAAGCCCTTTTTGGGCACGCTGTTGGCTACTCCTGTGAACCAAAAAGTAGCCATATTTACCATTAAAATGACATTCTGCATGTTTTAGAGATTTAGAAACGTCTTTAGCGAGAATTGTTCTGTGGTCTCTTTTTGTTTCTCTCACTTCAGTTATAATTCTTTCAGTTTCTTTGATTATCCGATGCATCAATGAGCAGAAGAAAAGATTGTGATTTGAGATTGCGGTTCTGATATCTCCATGGTTGCAGTAGTTCTTTAAGTAGTTGTTTACAGCACTGTGGTCAAGGAAACTCCCTAGAAATGTTTTAAATGAATAAATATGGCTTAGCAGAAATTTTAGCAGAAGTACATTAATGCCATATATCTGAACATCCACCCCTCCCCACTCATAAATACTACTGCTTTTAATTTAAAAGAAAAATAATAAAAACTGCTGATTTTTTATTTATTAATTTAAGAAGCTATCTATTTTTTTTTTGTTTGTTTCTGAAGCCTTACTTCATACATTAGCCTCCATGCTCGATAAGTCAGAGAGTACATGCTTGAGTTCAAAGAGCTTCTGAAAAAAGGAAGGAAAAAAAACATGGAAGAAAACGCTTTAAGACAACAACAAAGTTGAAAGTGTGTATGATAAATCACAAAGAAAAAAGGAAGCACAACTGAGGAGCCTTGTGTGCTTTGGGAGCTAGCAGCAGAACATTAGCTATAGAAAGGTCTGTGTGCCAGATGTGAAGCTAATTCAGTGGGTGAACGGCTATAAAAACTAACAAAAGGCAAGGTAGAAATCATACACGGAGATGAATTTGTTGTCAGCGTGGATTTTTATATATACAGTTTCACTGTACATCAGAGCTACGCTGCCGTCCAGATGGTGGAGGTGGCTGGTATACATTAGCACACAGGGTGACATTAGGGCTAAGATTACTGCAAACCTAAATAATCTGCAGAAAGTAAATGCTTCTATTTGAAGTGATTCATGTCAAACAACTACATCTAGTATGATAAAGAAAATCACACAGCTGGTTCTGATTAGTGAATGAAATGAAGTGATGAAACTGTAGATAAATATCCAACAGTATCCATATGGAGCTAAAACGTAGGCACATTGTCAATATTTCTTCACATCCAAACATATGTGCAATAGGCCTGTGTGTCACAATCAGGGCAGATCAGTCTGCTTTGCTGTTCCAGTGTTAGGTTACAGGCGATTTTTTTTTTTTATGTTCAGATTGCAGTCACATGACCCTCAACACCACACATCAGGTATGCCAATAGGTTCATGTTTATCTGCCCAACGGAGTCCTATACTTTTGGCAGTATTTTTTTTAGCAATGAATGCCACTTAAAAGTAGCTGACTGCTTTTATTAGAAGGGGTGTCCACAAACATTTGGAAATTTTGCTTATAATCTACATTTTGTGTGGTCAAACTAATTCAATGTCAGTTGAATGGCAAAATAATTAATGTAAACAGAATCGTTAAGGTATTTTTAATATTTACATTTAAATAATTAAAAGTTTATTTACGTCATCAAGGTTAAAAACATTATTTAAGGAGTCAATTAAAAATATAGCACTTTAATTACTTTATTTATTAGCATTCCTGTTAAAATCAATTTTCTAATTATTCTCATGAATGATGGATAAAATTATATTTAGCATATCATGATATTGTGATATTTTTGAAAGCATTTATGTTGTATTATTTACTCCTAATTGTTTGTCGTATCAATAAGAATACTATTATCACAAACATATCCTGAAATATTGTGATCATTTTAGGGCCATATTGCCCACTCCTACACCAATGCAGAAATTCCACTTTAGCAAGTCAGTTTGAATAGTTACATGGCAATGAACATTGGCCAGTGTGCTCATGGCAAGGCAACAAATGTCAGCTGGATGGGGCACTTAATATTACTCAATCCACAGTGTCAAGTGTGCACTGGGAATATACCACAGAAGGCATTACTACCCACAGTGGACAGCACAGTGAATCTACATCTGGCTAGAATTGACCTTGTGAATAGACAAGGGACCCCATATTTATATTCCACAGGCCATTGCAGTGTTGTTTAGCTTTCATATAGGACATGGCAAAAGTCTTTGAGCACGATAACCCCTGTAATATTCTGTGATTTAAAAGTTTTTAGTCATTATTCATCAGATAAGAATACCAATAAAACCCTGTAATAAAGTCTACGGCTCTAGTTTGTTTCTATCCTCATTCATGGCCTGATATCTGTCGCAGAGATTTAACTATGGAAATGAGTCAGCGGAGGCCGACCAAGCAAACATCCAGTCTATGAATGCATGAGCAACGAAATGTTATCACTCCCAGATTACTTGAGCAGAAATGTACACAATGCCTGTCTCTAACTGAGCCAGCCTTGTGATAAATGGAGCTAATGGGTATTTGCAAATGTCTACTCACTCACTCGTCCATCTCAGTCAACTTTACACAACTTCACGACTTTCTGTTGACCTCCAAACATTTTTCTCAAAACCTGTTTAATATGTTAGGAATTAACTGACCCAGCTTACTGCTGGAATTGATGGACATTTTTAAATTTTAAGACTATTCAATTTTAAACGGTACTAAATTTTAATCTGTAACTGTATAAAACTTCTGAAACAGCAAAAACTAACACTAGGGTGTAAACTCTTAAGTAAGATCCAATGTAATTATCCAGTGTGCTGGAGCTTTTGGAGCCACTAAAGCCTACACAACATAACATACACACTGCACAAGGCATTTCAAGATGCTCATTGCTATCTTACACCCCACCGCCAGTCAATTTTCACGCCTTCCGCCTGCATTGTTTAAATAGCAACAGAGCTTACAAATATTTTTAAGCAGACAAGCGTGGTGGTCTGGAAATGAGGTGTGTTCAGGTAAATTTCTGGCATACTGCTATCTTGGCAAAGGAAAAAATAGGTGCGCCACTGACTGATTAGAACCCTAACATCAGTCAACAGTCAGACGTTCATTGCTATCTTGGAAATGCAGATGTGGTGTGTAAACTCAGTGCACATACACCTTCTCTTGTGATACACACACAACTGGCATGCTGCAGTGTGCAAACCCAACCTTTACATCAACAATAAACAGAATACAGAATAAAATAACATTGCTGTTTACTTAAATGACCTGCTCACACACCTTCACAGCATGAATGCAGGTCAATTTCCTCTGGTAAGAAGCTGTGCCATTAAAATCTGCCAAAGTCAGAGCTCACCTGGCTCTTAAAGGGAATGGCAAGTGACACGGTGATTGGTTTATTTTACATCACGCCCAAAACACACCCACGATTAATTAAGAGAAAAATACATAGCACATTTTGTTGCATCCTCACGATACCAAAGACACACCGACATGCTCTAAATCAAGCTGTGCGGTGCACGGTTGATGGTTCGCCTACAAAGAAACAAGAATGTACTGGAGCATTTGTAATTTTGAAGGAGCTTAAAGACAGTACTAGTTGACTGATTCAAGAGGCAATGATGTTGCTTATTACACTGAAGCTTCTTTGCTGTGGCAAAGACAGGCCAACTGGCTACAAAGAACAAGTTTCCTATGATGAAAATTTTCTTAATCCTCTTTTTCATTTCAAAATGATTACATATAGCTTCATAAAGAGTTCAAATATCATTACAAATGTAATATTGAATGGCACACAGTAAGAATGGCTTCTAGTGAATTTTGTTGTGTACTCCCGACAGCTCCAACAGGTGTAGCATATTTCTATTTTTGGTTTTACCTGATAAATAGGCACAGCATGAGTCTAGTCTGAATTCATGTGCATGTCACCAGAACTCAGAAAACCCTTTCATGTCTCCTCCTGTTCACAGCACACCATCTCTGAAATCTGCTCCTGATATTTCCATCAGGCCACCAGCGCCAGTACACGCTCTCTCCAGCTCCATATACGACAGCACGCAGCAGTGAGCGAGGCGTGATATAGTAACACCACATGTCATTATCACATGCACTGTCACTGCTGGTGTCAGTTGTAACACGTTGTTGTGCAGCTTTTTAAATGCACAGGCTGTTTGCTGTTTTTTTGTGTCTCGCTCTAAAGCTGAACTGGTGCAACACTAGACATCTTAATGCAAGACTGGTTGTGCATGAATGTTGCACAGTTTTCAACTGCTTTTCAAATAAACATTAGCTCAGCTCATAGAAACGGTCAGGACAGACATTATGTTAACTTCAAAGCCTTTTATTATAAATTATACATCCGTTTCTTAACCTAAAACAAAACACAGCTGTCCCTTAAAATAACATTTCCATTGGAAAACTCAGTGGGACTGTTCCAGCTTCCTGAATGTCACATTTTCCTTTGGACTTGCATATAAACGCAATTATGGAATAAACTGAATCCTGCTGGTCTACAAGTTGTTCAGGTCTTTAAAAGATGCTGCTGAATGCATTTATTTAATTTTTTTAAGTTGTTTGTTTTTTTGTTTGTTTGTTTTTTTTTTTTTTTACATAAAATTACATGCCAAATGTAATGGGACACAAACAGGAGTTAATGTCTTGTCCCATGACGTTTAACATGCCCCATGGACTCTCAAAAATAATGCACTGACCTGAATTATACTTGGCAGAGTCATGGACAGTTCTAGTCAGATACAGTCATTCACAATCATTCCCACCCACTGCACCGTCCACTGTGGCTGGTAATGCCTCCTTTGACATAGTCATGTAACACATGTGACACATGACATTATTTAATATGCTGTTAACAAGCTGGAGAGATTGTAGTCTGTTAGCATTCACTGTCACCCATCTTGCTTCCTCATGTTTGGGGATGGTAGATGGAAGTTTATGCCACATCCCAGATAGCACGAAGAATCAACACTGGCCATGGGAAATGTCAGCCAAGTGTTTGGGCCAGAATCAGGCCTAGATTCAGTTATTGTTGTATCTGTCTATCCATATTCACATTGTTCCACCAGGCAGCGATGCAGTGCGTTCCTGACAAGTTCATTACTTACAGTAGCGGAGAGACAGCAAACACATCAACATGACATCAATTTTTCAGGTCCGTGATTCTTAATTTATATGCGTTACGTCTTCATTATTGAAGCCACTGCTAGTTTCAGACATGATGCCCCACGAGAGGGAGGTTTAGATGCATAATTTACCACAGTCAGAGGCATCTCTGTCTTTAGATTGGAAAATCTGGGCTTGTGCAGGTGGTTGGGTCTGGTTCTGGTGGTTGGGGTTGGTGCTGGTGGTCGGGGTTGGTGCTGGTGGTCGGGGCTGGTTCTGGTGGTTTAGGTAGATGCTGGTGGTTGGGGCTGGTTCTGGTGGTTGGGGCTGGTTCTGGTGGTTGGGGCTGGTTCTGGTGGTTGGGGCTGGTTCTGGTGGTGGGGGTTGGTTCTGGTGGTGGGGCTTGGTGCTGGTGGTTGGGGGATGTAAATTTGAGCTTAGTGTTCTTATAAATACAAAAGACAGTTACCAATAATACAGTGCTTTTAATATAACATAAGAGACAATAGGCAATGATATAAAGGGGCTGTCAGTTATTTTCTTACTTGCTGTTACTTAAAGAGCCCTGAATAAATGTACTATTGACTGTCAGATGAATAACTGTGTTAGTTATTTTGATTGACAGATCTTACAGTTTTGTGTTTTACAATTCATTGTGTTGGTAGGAAAAATATTGTTTTTTCTTTAGTGCAAAGAAAACCTCCAGTATATCGCAAATGTCATGCAAAAACCTTTTATCTCTATTGCTGATGTATTTCTATTTTTTACATAATGTATAGTAACTGTAGAAGTGGTTCTTTACAATGTGTCAACATTTCATGATAATTAGACCTGCAGAAATGTTCTAAAATTGCTCAAAATTAAACTATTCAAGCCATAACTTAAAATTATAGGAGATCATTTATCAAAATAAAAATTAAGGCTGTTTATTAGTCTTGGTAACTAAGTAAATGTTTTTGTTAATACATAGTTTTTTTCTGTCCTCTTAATCTTAAAAAGCTGACAATAAACACTGACAACAGAACTGTGGTTTAATCTCAATAATACACTTGAGGTTCATGTTATAATGTGAGATATTGGCACTGTTGTTCTGATTCACAACTGCAGTTTACAAGTGCTAATATCTCACATTATGACATTACACTCAAGTGAATTAATGCCTAATAATTATCTATAAACTCCTGTGAGTCCTCAGTGTCCTCTTACTGAAAAGCAAAATATGCCCATCCAAGTTTATAGAGATTCAAAACCTTTGAATTTTGAGAAATAATATTTTTTCTAATTTTAACAGCATTTGATGTCACAGATATGTTAGTAATAAATGGTAATAATCCAATTATAGACACACATTGAACTTACAAATATTAAAAATAAGTAGATATTTGAATTGGATATTAAAACGTTTAAATACCATAAATGTATAAAACACTGTTTTTTAAAAGGGTTGACATACACTATATTGCCAAACGCATTTGCATGTCTGCCTTTGCACACATAGGCACTATACTATCATATTTATCTAGCTCAGCAAAACAATTGCAGTCATGTCCATATATTGTACAGTAAGTTGATAATTAAATTGTTGTCACAGATGTAGTGTGTACTATCAACTTTTGATACAGACTTTTGGTACAAAAACTTGTACAAATCTAAGTGGATCAGACAGGGTTCATACACGTTTTAACCAATACATTTCCATGATTTTTTCATTACCTTCAAGGCACGTTTTCATGACCACAGTTTTTTAAAACATCAGTGCAGACATGGACAGTAAAACCAAAAATCAACTAAAATTATAATCAAAATTAAATCTGATAATAATGCTGTAATAATAAAATGTGTGTCAGATTCTGGGAGCTCCTTTATGTAGGGCTAAATTACTGAATTAACTCTGAGCTGACGCATTTTTTTGCTCAAAATAGATTTTCTTCATCGATAAACAAAAACACAAAGATTTGTAGACCAAATTTTTATGACTATTCCAAAAAGTTATCCAGGCCTGGAAATTGCTATTTTCAAATTCCATGACTTTTCCTTTTTTTCCTGACCGTACAAACCCTGATCAGAAGAAAACTGCAAGAAAAACGTATATATATTTAAATTCCTTCTACTAATTTTTATGTTTTTTATGAAGTCAATTGGTATCATTAAGATTATTTTAACATTCTTAATGTTGTGCTTGTTCTCACTTGGTTTTGTTATATTGAGGATGATGATGTGTTGAGAGGTGGAACAGCACTAGAGCCTATGTGGCATATGGGGCTCCTCTGGTGGAGCCCTCTCAGTTCCACTGAACAGGTGTAACAGCAATTTACTGGAGGGGACAACTTCAATAATCTGATGAGCACCAACTGGCAGAGCTCCCCTTCATCTCCCTGAGCCTCCACACGCTTGGCCAGATATGTGCCACACTGCCAGCCAAGGCACAGCGCCACCACTCCAAGAAGTGTGCCAAAGTTCTCACAATTTCAGCAGCACACGTTCATGGCCTTTTATTTTATTAATAGAAGAATAGGGGCACGTTTTGAAGTGGGGGGAGGTGCGTTTTGAGGTGGTTTGGTGTGAATAAAACAAATGTAATATAATAATTATTAATAACATTTTATCTGCTTAACATCATAATTTATTATTGGAGTGTTTCAGGTGCTTGGCTGTGTTTTTTAATATCACTGCGTGCCAACATTTTTTGAAAAAACCTAACATAATAATATCTCTAATGATTTGCCAACCAATCTGAATTGTAAATGGTGCAGTAATCTTTTACACCTAGGTAGAATCCATTTATCCATTTGTAACAGCTATCAAAGCTCTTCTCACCACTACATTAGGACAGTTTAAATATATTAAGCCCAATTTCAGGTGGTTGGCTTTGTTTTTCCTATTACTGTGTACCAAAAATATATCATTTAAATGATTTGCCAACAAATCTGAATTGTAAATGATGCAGTAATCATTTACACCTCAACAAAATTCATTTCTTCATTTGTAAAAGCTATCAAAGTTCAATTATTGCCACTACATTACTCTTTAAAAATATTTAGCCACTTTTACATGTGCTTGGCTGCATTTTTCATAGTTCTGCGTAGAAAAATATACATATATATTTTGAATGATATACCAACAAATCTGAATTTAAAAATGGTGCAGTTATAATTCAAAGCTAGTTTAAATACTTTTGTCCATTTGTACAATCAAAGTTCAATTCTCGCCACTACATTAGACAGTTTAAAGATATTTAGTCCCTATTGCAGGTGCTTGGCTGCACTTTTCATATTTCTGTGTGAAAAAAAAAAAATAATTTCTCCATTTGTAACAGCTATTAAAGTTCTATTCTTGCCACTACATAAGGATAGATGTTTTTTTAAAGAACACCCCTGCTCTTTGTTTTCTCCAAATTTATTCTAGCCATGAAACCTTTGAACTTGTATAACTAACGTCAAGGACAAAAGCCATTCGGCAGTGAGGCTTTCATATTCTACCCGCAGCACTAGGTAGAGTGTGACTGCAGGGGAGCAAGCACAACGGATCACCATAATGTGTTATTCATCACCTCAGCTTACACACTCCCAGTAAAAAATACACATAGATACGTGTCCATGCATGCTCAGACACGTACAGACCCAGACACGCTAAGGGAAGCCTACAGCCTCCATCTCTGCACAGCATAGGCAACTTGTCTTAAACCCCTCTCCATTCACATTATTCAGGTCTGCTTTATAAACCCTGTTTATTCCAGTCAGCTATAAAGCATCATTTGTGCTCTATGGCTTACAAGACCCCACTTTATAAGGTAATTATGAAAGAATGGAGTTTTATGTTTGCTTTTTATTAATTCAGTGCAAATTGGTTTCCCGCTGAGATCTCTGCTCACAATACTGAGGTTCCTTTTAGCTGTTCCACAATGATAACATCTAGTTTTGTCACTGAAAGCCTGTTGATTGAGCATGGATAGGAATTTGTATCATGTCCCATAACTTTTGCCATGTCTAATGAGAGAAAATGAGTCTCCTGCCTGTTTACACTGACAATTCTAGCCAGACACCACCGGTCACAATCATTTCAACCCAGTGCACTGTCTACTGTGGGTGGTAATGTTTTATATGACATAATATATGTGCTCTGATTCTGTCAGATTATTATTTTAACAGCGCATCGCTTCTACACTTCTTAGTAGAGAAAACTGACCTGCTTGTTCACGCTGTAAAGCTGCAAAGGTAATTTACTGAAACATCAATGGTATTTTATTGTGTAGTCTGTTTATAATTTGATGTATAACTTGGGTTTGTGCACTGATGCATATTTTTGAGTTGTTGTTTGCATGCTTAGCATGTGGCGCACCTGCATTGCCAAGACAGGAATGACCGAATGACCGACTGATTGTTGACTGTTATCAAGGCTTTTTCACTTAGTGGTGTACTTGTGTTTTCCATTGCCAAGATAGCAAAACACCAGAAATTTACCCGAACACACTTCAGTGCCTGACCATCACACTAACCAGCATAGACATATTCGTAAACACTGTTGCTAAATAAACAAAGCAGGCACAAGACTGTTGGTGGGGTGTAAGATAGCAATGAGCATTGTGACATGCCTTTCACAGGATGTAAGATAGGGTCTGGTATATCCCATTCATCTCATTACATTTAACATGTCAGTGAATGTATTTATCTAACGCAATGGAGCCAGAGGTATTGGGACAGTTCAGCAGGCTTGGTGTTTTTGGAAATTAAAACACTGAAAGGCCAGTTTAAAGTATACTGCAAGCAAAGCATGGGCAGAAAGTTTTGACCAAAGTCTGAATGGAGAGTGAACAGGAGAAAGTATTTATCTGCCTAGTGTCCAGTTTATGCTACCTGCCTCAGACTAGTTGCTCACTCTCCTGAATATATATGACCATTGTTGATGTATTGTAGACTTTTTAACATTAATTTTTAAGTTGTCTGACCAGAGGAGGATGGGTCCCCACTTATATATTAGCCTTGACAGTACATGTAATAGTACAGGGTACACGTGAGCCTTGGTTCTACTCCAGCTCTAAGGGAGATCTTATTGCCTCTATTGATCACTGGGGGTTCTGTGTTGTATGTTCAATGTTTTGTCTGATTCTCTGTCCTGCTACACATTTCTCTAAAGCTGCTTTGTAACAACATCGGTTGGTAAAAGCACTACATAAATAAATTAGATTTGATTTGATTTTGATTTGATTATTTCTAGAAGAAAATTCCAAGACATTTATCATGGGAGAAAAGACAGAACCAGTACTGTTTTTTTTTTTTTTTATACAGTGCAGCCACTGTTAAGGGTTGTTTGTGCACATTAATTTTAATCTCTTTGTTCATTTACCTTGATATAAAACAATGCTATTCATTAGTTTATCCAAAGCGAGTGACTACTCTGCTATTTAACCAACTAACTGCTAATTTCTCCAAGATGCCTCAGATGAGATCTATCTTGTGTCCACCAAATTTCATATCACTCTCGCAACAAAGCATATGTCTGTGACATGCTCTTGATTTTGAATTTACAAGTAGGAGGAAGTACCTTCTGACTAGCATGTGAACACAGCAATAGATCAGGTCCAGTTTTCTATGAACATCTTAAACAAGCCATTGTAGCATCTTTATTTTAAGAGTGAACTAGCTAAGTGAATGATTGTGTTAATGGTCCTTGTGAAAGTGAAGGTGTCGTATGAGGATGATCCAAGCAGAATGGCATGATTTTCTGGTGCTGTAGTCGTACGCTAAGAGAATCTTTATCCAATTGCTTGTTCTGGCAGACCACACAGTCCCATATAAATTATATCACACACTCTGGCAGCAGAATCTGGCCATGGTTTAATTGGCAGCTTACAGTGTGAAATGCAATAAACTTGTAAGACTGCTGTTACTGCTCAGTTTACAGTGGGGTTCGGTTTAATCCTCAGATTTGTGAGAGCGCTCGATTCAGCACTATACTCAGCTGAACACTCTGAACACTGAGACAGCTTCAAAAGAACTGCCAGGATACACTGACCCGCTCAGCCCAGCCTTACCCACTGTACCCACGCAACATGTCTTCCCTTAAAAATGAAACTGTACACATATTTCATCAACTGACTGGAACAAAATCCATATTTAATTCACCTCGTCTCTTCAAATGTTCGCTGCATTTCAAACATGTGCTTCCGCAGGCCTTCATGTGAGCATCTGAACGTAACTGAATCCAGGGCAGAGCGCCAGACGCAAACAAACCCACCTCCGGCTCATTATGAGTGATGAGGTGCTGCTGCAGTCCTGACCCAGCTCACTGCTCTGCTTTCTACAACAACACACTCGCACACACTCACGCAGCCTGACACGCACTGCATTATCTGCCAAATAGCATTCTGCTTATACAACCGTCTCCGCTGTACAACGTGTCGTTTCTCAGAGGAGCTGTAGCCGTCTGCGGAGAACGCATTCCACGCTGAAACATGAGCCTGCCGTACCTGCTCTGAGACGAAGCGGTACCTAGACATGCAGGGTGATGAGAAACCAAGGTGGGCATTTGTTAAACTAATTGGGTCTGCCTGTCCAAAAGAATCACATCAGTAAGACCACCATACAGGTTAGAGTGTAGCAAGTAACGGGTTTTCTCACAACTGAACATTCATTTAAAAGACTTTAAGGTCTGGAATTTTCTCACATTTAAAGATAATTTGTTATTCAAAGACTAAACATTACACTATTTTTAAAGCTTTGTCTAAAAATGTTTTATTCTATTGGTTTTGTTGGTTCCCTCTATTTTTGTTTACTTTTATAGGTAAAAATATGGATAAAAGTATTGGGAGACCTGCTTATTCATCGTTTCTTCCAAAAATCAAGAGTATTAAAAAATAAAAATCCTTTTTTTTTTACTGTCCGGAGAAGACAAATGTACACGTTTTAGAGCTGTTGTGTGTTGTAAGGATTTGATTGCAATCATCCATGAAACGAGGTGAGCTAAGTGAGGTGAGATCAGATGTGGAGTGATTGCCAACTTATCTTATCCCAAACCCCTCAACTCATCCCAAAAAAAATATATAAGTATTTATTTCAGAGAACACCGTTGCACTGCTCTACAGCTCAATGTTGGGGGGCTGTGTACCCCTCTAGCCCACATCTGGCATTAGGCATGGTGCCAGTAGATTCATGTTCATCTGCTCATTAAAATCCTATTCTAGGGAATTCATTAGGAACTAATGAAAATTAAACACTTATAATTGCTTAGCAAATTTTCTGACTAGTTTTCAGATTATTGTTTGTACTGTTTTAGCTGTATAAATACATTTATAGTAAAAATATTTTAAACATAAAGTACTTTTCAGGATCTCCCTTCTAGTTATATATATGTGTGTGTTTTTTTTTTTTTTTTTTTTAAGAGCAGTGAAGTTAGCTCACAACACTCTTTCCTTCTTCAGGTCCCCTTTGCAACCCCTGTCTGACCTCCTTAAGAGCCCTTCTTTCTTCACCTGGATTGAGTTACCAAGCAGCACTGACTCTTTTGTTGGTAGAGCTCCACCTACAACACACGCAACAGGAAAGAGCCTGGAGGCTAATGTTTTAACAGCTAAAATAAATCCAAGAACTAATCACTGATAAATGGCTGTAATCTAAACTCATTTCACTATACATAAATACATCACAGGCTAACTATAAACATTCATTCACCATCCACTCCATTACAGTACAGCTACCTTCCACTTTCACTCACTGGATATCCACTATACTGTACTCTATGTCCAAATGTTTGTGGACTCCCTTTCTAGTGAGTGATTTTTAGTTTTTTATGCTGCACCCTTTGCTGACACAGATATGCAAATGCACACACATGCACTGGTTGTATAGTTGTTGCAGTGTTTAAGTATTGCCAATAAAATAGGACTCTCTGGAGCAGATAAACATAAACCTATTGCACCATGCCTAATGCCAGGTGTGGGGCTAAACTAGAGGGGTATAAAGCCTTTCAGCATTAAGCTGTGGAGAAGTGGCCTTGCTATTGTGGTATTAGCATCAATATTGTAGCATTAGACTAGCCCAGCATCACTACTGCAGCCTTAGCTTTGCAACTGCACTATCTGTTGGCCTTGCCCAGCATCGCTACCCCTGTGTTAACCACAAGCCATGTTTATCAGGGCCATTCACATCTAAAAAACATTAAATATGTGCTCTAAATCTTAGGTAAGGCTCTTGGAGTACAGCTGGGGTCCTTTACCAAGCATGGTATGCTACATGAAATATAATAGATGTGATATATTCAATGTCACAGTACCTTTTTCATTTTTTTTTAATTTAATAAAAAAAAAAAAAAATATCAGGTGTCCCAATACTTTTGTCCATTAAGTTTGTCATTCTTCATTATTCGTTAGTATTAGTATTTCCCTGTTTGACTGAATGTGTTACTCATGATCTGGCATCAAATCAGTGCCTGTGTGGGCAGCTTCAATGTGTTGCATGTTGTGTAGTATTTAATTTGAGCTCTATTCATTCTGTATGGATGAAGAGCGGTCTGCAGTAATGTGTGAGAGCTGGTGTTCCTCTATTTCAGGCATGGAGATTTGGCAGCCATTCTGAGTGATGGACAGAAGATGATTAATGAGAGAAGCACATGCGAGTACGGTGGGATTCCAACAAGTTTTCCAGCACGTTTTCTCATTTTCCACTGGCTGACAGAGTATAGGGGCTTCCACATGTTCACATATCAGCAGCCCCCTCAGCTCATGCTCATCATCGCAGGCTGATAACAGGCGGATGGTGGGTGATTATAAGAGATGAATGCTTGTGAAGGAAAAGGAATATACTGTGTTTATCTTAAAGCGTAACAAATAACAAAGTTAAAATGTAATCCCAAAAAAAATTAGAAATAAAATTATAAAAAAATATTCACCCCCCCACACACAAACACACACACACACACACACTTTGAATTACTAAACTTACTGCTTTACTATTTTATCTTCTTCAGTAACACGGATGCTGTGATGTATTATATATAATTGTCTTGCAATATACAGAGTATATCATGATTATATCTTATCAGGAGATGCCCTGAGATTCCCACCCCTAATCACTAAACTGGTTTACAGGGATGATATAGAGGTCAAGGGCTGGTTAACACCTTTATAAGTATAAGGTGTTTTCATCTGAATAACCTATCAAAGATCAGTTCAGACCAAAAGCTGGTCTTAAGATATCATTAAGATATCAATTTATAGCAAAGCACTTGTGTGCCTCCTTCACAATGTCATCATCATTCATTGCTAATGGCTGATAATTGCTCATCCTCCCATTAGCACAACTGTCATACCCATATTCACATTGGATATTTGCAGCTTTGCCTGATAAAATGTTTCCTCATGTAAGATGGTGAGGATACAAACAATGAGCCAGCCTATCTTACACACTTTTGTGTGCAAAAATATAAGTCAGGTTCATAAATACACATAAATGAAAGGGAAATGAAACAAAAGGGAACATGGCATACCTGAATATTACGCAAGCAATGTGAAAGAGAGCCTGCCATTTGGAAAGATGCCATATTTTAATTTTGAAACAAAAGGGTGCCCTGCAACTTTTGACTCACCCTATATTGTAAAAAAATATTAATAATCAGCTCAAAATTTCAGGCTAAACTAAAACTAAAATTTGAGGGTAATAAAATCTAATTGGGTTAATGGTAAATTTTGTGGTGGCTCAAATCATAGCCTGTATAAACAGTGAACTGGACAACACAGACGTCCAAATGTAAAGCCAAAATGACTATTTTATTCCCTGCCCAATTCTATGTAGGTAAACAGAAGATATAAAATGAAAACAACATCCATTTTTTTACCACTTGTGTTTCCCCATTACTGTGTTTTCAGGAGTCATTTAGATATTTTTTTTTTCGGGGGTGTGGCGATGAGGTGATTGCCATATATGGGCAAGCTGATGGCCAAACGACTAGTTCTGACTTGTCTAATATCACTGTGTCCACTCCCAGTATAGACACAAGCAGTCTTCTACTGCACATTATCTGGCTCCAAATTTCCCTTTTTTGACCTCAAAACTATGCAATCTATTCACTTTTATATACAGTTTAATGCTCAGTTATATTTGAACCTTTGGCTGCTCAGCTGTTCCACAACCACAAGGTTTAGGTTTTCTCTTAATATTTTAATTTTTTTGGTCAAACAAATCACATTCTAAGATGTACATTGACATACTATACATCACAGAATAACATAGTAAACTGAATAGTATGTAAACTGATTATTGGGTGTTACCCCCTGTTTCAGTTGTGAGGTGTTATCTTGTGAGTGAGGTTGAACGCTTTAGCTTCCACAGTACATAGCAAAGGTCATGGAACAACACTAGTCCTATGTCCCATGACATCTGGCATGTCAGTACATATTGTCCGAGTGTATTGGTTGTAGTTTCATTATCTTACATCTGCTGTGGCTACAGAGCCTTTAAAACACATTTCCTCTTTAATAAGCAAGTGCCTGGAGTCGATTGCCATGAATAATGATAGGGGAAACGAGACCTTGATAGCATTATACTGCAGCCCATTTTATTTTCTCTTTTCTCTCTGCCCAAGAGTCTATCTATTTGAGTTTTAGCCCAATTCCTCAGATTACAAACTAGTGTCTAGAGGCCTTAACCCTAAAAAACACATTTCCACTCAGTGCAATACTTTCAATCAGAGTCCTAAGAGTCTCCTACTTCCCTCTTAAATCTCTGGCAAAGCTCCAAGCGGGTTCATTTCAGCAAAGAAAAAAATGTTCCCTGCACAATACAAGTATTCAATTTGTGCAGCAAATGAACTATTTACTATAGTGGGAATGTATTCATATCTGAGCAAAATTACTGACCTGTTATTTTAATCCAGGTTTTTCTTCTATTTCTGAGAAACAGCAGTAGACAAAAACACAGCAAACTGTCTCAATGTTCCATGCCATTTCTGGCACCATACCTGGCTTCGGTAATCACCTCAGAGGCACAACACAAAGGCCTCCGTCACCTTTTGTTCACGGAGACTGATGAGGGCTAAATCAGAGCTCCACCGCAGATGAAAGGTGGAGGCTGGGGAAGGTGAGTAAGGTAGAGAAAGACGCATAAACAACTGAAAAGGTCTGTTTGCACCATTTTTGGCAACAGACATTCCATTTTTTAACCAAACCAAATATATTTAACTATCCAACAGGCATTGTAACCACAACGAGACATTTTCACAATCAAACTGCTATAATAAAACTTTATCAAAGCACATTTTTTAAAATGATACTTCAGATAAAAAAAAAAAGAATTATATTGGCATGACGCATCTCTTCAGACATTTACTACAAGCTACACGGAAAATTAACACTATTATCAAATGTCAGAAATGAGACAATAAAATGCATCTCTATTATATCCCAAAAATGTTGTGTAACCACTCGGTTGAGTTGCCTAATATGGTAAATGGTCAACATTTTTTATGCTAAACTGAATTGTATGAGGCATATATTTAAACACATTTGTTTTTTAATAAATAAGATATAAACTAGTAATGCTTTTTGCCAGAGCCACAATAGCTAGGTCTTACAGATTTACACTGCTCACAGAATAGCTGAATATACACACATGCATATTAGTTCATGTCTTGCAATATTTCAACTGATTTATGTGTCTGCTTCCTTAATATGTCATCTGAAAAAAAAAAGAAACAAACACTGAAAGTTGCTAACTGAGGACCCAGGAACACAATTTAGCAACATTTGCTTGTAAATATATTTATTTATGTCGCTGTTAAAAGGGTTAAAAAAGCATTAGTTAATTTTCTCTCCCTTTTCTTACTTATTCAGTTGCACTGAACACTAGCCTATATTTATATTAACAAAAAAATATAAAACTAAAAACTATACCTCTCCTCGTGTGAAGGAGAGGAAATAAAGAGAGCAAAAGAGGACAGGTACCAGAGAAAAAAAGAAAGAGTTGAAAATTATGAGAGCTGTAGAGTTTTTAGACCCTTTTACAAAGCACAGAGATCAAAAAACATCTGAAACTTGCCATGAAGGTTTCACTACACTGAAAACTGCACCTGTTACAATAATCATACCTGATGTAAATTCAGGAATGCACTTTAGTATGCTAAGCAATAAGTGAGTCGTCTGACCATCATTTATGCTCAATAGTAACTTAATATGTTGGTACCTAATATGGGGTGGGTGCCGGTGAGTGCCTAACCCTGGTCTAAATACCAACCCTAATCTAATTCACCTAATTTAATTAATGAAGGCCTTCAGGAACATCTGGATGAAGCCATGTACCATATGTTAGATAAAACCTCTGCAGAGTGGTGTTGTATTTCCAAGGTCAGGATGGGCATGTTATTGAAAAGGCAGTCAGATCTACAATCTGCTGAACAGAACACAGTGTACTCATTACTAACACATCAGAGCCAGGGCAGCTCCCTAACCAGCCCGTGACCAGCACATACAGGTATTGATCTTTTGACTATTTAATCAGTCCGATCTACCGCTGAGGTTTGGATAGCTTGTTTTGTCTATCTGTTTAAGTCAGTGTAAAGATCAGCTCAGAGAACTACACTAGACAAACCCAACGAGTTCACACTGTGAGGTCTCTCTGTGTTTAACCTTCAAGTGCATTTCAATTACAGTGCACACATGCTTTCAAATCTTTCTGCAGGAATTCTGGTTCACCCTGTACAGTTAGTTTTGGTGTCCAGGTGTCCATAACTTTTTAAGCTACTAATTATGATGTACATCACAGAACAATATATATATATATATATATATATATATATATATATATATATATATATATATATATATATATATATATATATATATATAGACAATGAATAGACAATGTATAAATAATTATTTGGGCATACTATACAAGGTATTCAAATACCTTGTTAAAACACAAATAGATGATGTTCATAGGTATACTGTATTGTATACTTGTATACTGTCTAAAAGACATAAAAAAGACTTAATAATTGACAGTAAACAATGATATAATATAATTAAATAATGATGTTATTTAATTAATTAATTTTGTAATTGCTCTTTCTTTGAAATGCAAGTCAAAAATACATTTAGACAACAAAACAAAGTCTGATGTGAAATAGATTTGGGGTGTAGTGAAACATGATATTGAATACAAACTTCTGTCGAATAGCCCACCTCTGTTCACCCCCAGCACATAGAAATACAGCTCTTTTAGTCGATGCTCCCAATAGGCTTACAATGCTAGTGATAGGGGTTATTATGTTGCCAATGCCAATAAATCACTATTTTTAACAAGCTCAAAGCAGCTCCAGAGTAGCGACAGATAACTAACTATTCATTTCCTTTGGGAAGATGCAATTTGTAGCTGCGAAGCAGTAGTGTTAAGCCAATAGCATGTCTGTTAGTTTTTTTTGCCCAATGAGCATCGCTGCTATCGGCGTATCACGGTTAGAGTTGGAGTTTGAGGCGACTCCAACTGTGGGGCTTCTGCTCGAGGAGCTCCGCTAGCCAGCAGCACAGGCTCCGCAGACACCGACCACGGCAGTTTACTTCCACTCTAACATCTTAATCTCTGTTGTTTCATGTGCATCTCATTTTACTTTTATAACTAGCTAAAGCACTTTATTTTATATATTAACTGATTTTAATAACAATATACTAGCTGCTGTTTCACTTTTTAATTTCACTCTAAATTTTGAAACGTTCTGCCTGTTTTAATAAATGTCAAACAAATAATGCTTATTTCTGTTGTCCTTGTGGTATTATTGTTATTTTCTTTTTTCTTTTTTTAAGGAAAATTATTACAATTTACTTGAACTTAAATATAAGGTAAGCCACTCTGGGAACTCATTCCTGTGTGGATATAAAGCATTTCAAACCTATTCTAATGTGTAACTTTATATTATACACTTTCCATAACACTTTATTTATACGGATATCAACATTTTTGTTATTATCATTATTAAACTAGTAAGTATATAATAATTAATAAGTAGAGCCTATTAAATAGCGGGATTATAGATAATTACAGATACTTTACTTTAAAAGTATTAAGTAATCATGCAATTGAGAAAAAGAAATCCTGTATAGAAGAAGAAGTGCAATAATCAATTTATGATCACGGTGTAGCTAAGTTGCTAGCTGCCTACAGATTCCTACCTCTAGCCTTGACCCTTGGAAAACAAGGTGAAAGGAGGATAATAAAGTATGCAGATACAGGAATATAATCTAATTCTATAACTTTTATCAAACACATTATTAGTTTTAAACAGTATGCCAATCAACACATTTCAGAATTATTATTCCACATGCAACATGTTACAGTCTGTGAGAAACTCAGCAGTGTGTACAGGTGCTGGTCAACGAATTAGAATAATTTGAAATAGTGCAATCATGAAATTCTTTGAATGCATTTTTTGTGCAGAAAGCAAATCAGGTGTTCACCGCACCTGTCCTACTCGTTAGACTAATCACAGAACTCGTTACCTGGAAAAAAAATTGCTCAGCTGAGCTTAAAAAAAACCCATTTAGGCCATTTAACTGTGACACTGTTGTTTTATTGAATTAGAATAATGGAGAAACCGTTTCATTGAATTAGAATAAATGCTCGAATTTTTGTTTTCTGTGAAGAGTGTTCACTGTGCAGTATAAAGTCAGGGTTGAGTAGAATTTCTAAGTTGTAAAATCAATCATGGGTAAGCAGCGCGACCTCTCAACCGGAATTGTGGCTCAAATTCAAGCCCTTCGCCAACAAGGCTTGACCCAAACTAAAATTGCTGAGCAGCTCGGCATCAGCCAGTCTTCCGTCTGCAAAGCTCTCAAGAAAAACTGCAGCAAGCGCACCAACTGTTCCGGCGTCCGAAAAACTTCTGCTCGCGACAACAAGCAGCTGAGAAAGATCGCAGTCAGCAACCGGTTCAAGTCCACTTCCGAGCTCACCGACTTGTGGAACAGGCAGACCGGCGCTGACGTCTCCAGATCAACCACTTACCGTCGTCTGCGCGAACTCAGCTTCAAATCTCGCGTTCCAGCAGTAAAACCAATGCTGAACAAGAAACAAATGGAGAAACGGCTGAAGTGGGCCAAAGAACACGCGAGTGGACTGCTGAAGACTGGCAGAAAGTGGTCTTCAGTGACGAATCACGCTTCTGCATCTCCTTCGGTGACCAAGGTCCTCGTGTCTGGCGTCGTGGTGGCGAAACCTACAACCACGAGTGCGTGAAAAGATCCGTCAAGTTTCCCCAGAGCGTTATGGTCTGGGGATGCATGTCCGCTCGAGGTGTAGGGAAACTCTGCTTCCTCAAGAAGACTGTCAATGCTGCCGTATATCAAGATGTTCTGGAAACGTTCCTGATTCCGACTGTTGAGGAACAGTTCGGCGAAGAAGACTTCATATTTCAACAGGATCTTGCACCGGCTCATGCGGTAAAGTCGACCAAAGATTGGTTCACTAAAAAACAGCTTGAAGTTTTGGCATGGCCGGCCAACTCGCCTGACCTCAATGTCATCGTCAAGCGGAAAATTCGAGACAGAAAGCCTACTACGCTGGACCAACTGAAGCAGAACATCGCCACTGCCTGGGAAGCTGTGAGTGCGGAAACTTGCGACAAGCTGGTCAAATCGATGCCGCGGAGACTTCAGGCAGTCATACAAGCCAAGGGGGCAGCCACAAAATACTGAGAAAGTGATGATTGTAATTATAATAAAATTTATTCTAATTCAATGAAACGGTTTCTCCATTATTCTAATTCAATAAAACAACAGTGTCACAGTTAAATGGCCTAAATGGGCCTTTTGGAAAGCTCAGCTTTCCAGGTAACGAGTTCTGTGATTAGTCTAACGAGTAGGACAGGTGCGGTGAACACCTGATTTGCTTTCTGCACAAAAAATGCATTCAAAGAATTTCATGATTGCACTATTTCAAATTATTCTAATTCGTTGACCAGCACCTGTATTTCACACATCATATTTGACATCACTGAACGTGTCAGCTCTTTTCAGAATGGTGACAGATGACCATAGACCATTCATGTCCTTCAACACATAAATCATTCATCACACACTGCCTCCAGAGGAGCGTGCCCGGCGTCGCTCAGGCAGTCCTTAGCTCATTCAGCCCGGCCTGAGCCAGAACCCAAACCCAGCTGACCGCTCTCACAGCCTGTTTGCTTTGCTATCCACGAGCGAGCGCTGTTTGTTTATCCCTCTCTCTCTTTTCCCCTATCTCCACCCCCAGTAATGAAAGACCACCTTCAAACACTTATTTCCAAGGCCTGTTTACCTGCACATTCCCCAGCCGTTTCCTTAAGCCAGTCTCTTTAAGGGTCAGAATACAGAGAAGTGTCTGTTTCACGCTCACTCTTCTGGTTAGAGGGTCATCCAGAAACAAATATAACTGCTGCACCACATGAGTGAATCACAGACTCGAGGATCTGTAGCCTGAGCCTAAATATGAGCAAGAAAATCTTTACATTAAAAACATTTACAGAGCTATTTCAGTGCTAAGGGATGTACACAGGCTGTTTATAGGGGAAAGTTCTATTGATTTTAGCGAAATCATGTCAAACACTTTCACGATTGAAACCTGATCCAAAGCAAGGTTTTAGCAAATTAACATTTTTTTTTTCCACTGGTGTAAATATAGTTGAGCTGGCAAAACCTCCCATACAGAAAAAATATGCAAAATGTAATCAATAAAATGGCAACAATACCTGCAATTATTTGAAATCAAACAATATTCGATCAATATTGGAAATGTAATATGATTAAAATGCCACATAATGTCACATATAAGAAAATGCATTTACATATATATTTCCTTTCTGTATGGGAGGTCTGTGGGCAAAATTTGCTGCTTTAGTATGGAGTCAAATTGAGGTCTTTAATGCTAAAGAGAAAATAAAACGGTCACGAAAAAAATTCTTCTTTGCAAACAAAGAAGAGAACATAAGTTACCTTTTTTCACTTGTAATACATTTTTTAGAATTAATCTTTTGCAACACCACTTTTTTTTGCGTTTTGCGTTCCTTTTTTCTTTTTGCAATACTTTCCCTCCTTTGCGTTCCTCCATTTTGTTTGCGAGTCTTTTTTGACCCCTTTTTGATGTGGGGGCGTGGGGAAAGGAGAGGGGCGTGGCCAATATGGAAAGGCTTTACTTTTCTTTACTTTAGCTTTGTATTAATGTTGATGTAGAAAATGTGATATGTCAGGTGCAGTCTTAAATCATCACATAGTTTTGTAGATTCTGATAGTGGTCAGTGGAGAACCATTGGCATTAGTCTGAGGCCTTTGTTCTATGTCACAAATGACAAACCTAAAGGACAAAGAAAAGTAAAATGTTAGCATGAAGCTAACAGCAGGGGACTAGCAGGTTCTGCATGTTTAGGCAGCTTAGTAGAAATTTATTTCAGCAAAATAAATCATACAAAACAGTATTTTAGCAACCTATTTTTTCAGTAGCCTAAATGAATCTCAACAGCTTGTTAAGGTTACTCTTCACTGAAGCTACCACAGCATGTGGGACACTTGCGGTTTGAATCCCTAGTCTTGGTGACTATGCTGCACTACATCAATAAGAGACCTTGGACAAGGTTTTGGATAGGATGTTAAATTACATAAATGTAAATGCAATTTAATTCCACTAAGCAATAGAGTATAATAACAAAAACATGATTAAAATAAAAATAAACATAATTTAAAATAAAAAAGGTAAAAGTCAAGTAAGCCCTTTAGACGTGTTTTTCTTTTTATTTAGCATTAAAACATAGCTAAACCAAGATTTACATGCCACATCCTAAATGGCCTTTCAGTTATGAATTCACTTAGCAATATTAGCCCAACAGCTCCAGCATCAGATTGAAGAGATAAATTACAAATCTATATATACATTTGAATTAGCTATTAAACTATATTTCCAATATATACAAAACAGTGTAAATACCAGTTTTCTTATAAAATAACAATAATATGTTCAAAATGTTGTATATGTCTGTTAATATGGATACAGTTCCTTAATAATAAGTGGCATTAAAATGAGCTGACTAGCATTCTTTCTTGAGTTCTAACACTATCATGTACGTTGTCAGATTATTAATTCTGCTTTCTGTATAAATTTGCATATCATTGGATATATTTTCCAGTATTTAGATGCTTACTGTACATTAGAATGCCTTTTCTGTCTGCACTAGTAACCCTGTGAACGCTGCTAGCACAGAGGGGAGATTAATACGCAGCGGGACCTCGGGCTGGCCGTGTGTTAAGGTAGGCCCGGGGTGAGTGCGATGTATTGGACATGATGTGTAACAGGTGTGAGGGGAAGAGAGCGAAGCGAGACGTCCAGCTGTCCCTGCCATCCCAGGTCACGTCCTCCCCATCTGCCTACCCCACTCCCCCCAGCCCTCGTCCAACCACCTGAAGTGTGTTGGCCAGGCGGCAGCCCCCCTTTATCCAACCAGGGGTCAGGACCCCTCTCTTCTTCCTCCTCCCCCCCCACGTCCACCCTCCACCTGCCCACAGTTTCTACTCCTGCTCCACTCTGAAGTGGGGGAGGACACACACTCAGGAAATGTGTCCACTCTGCAGTTCCCCTTAAATAAGAGTGTTTAATAAATAAACCCTGTTTAAGTCTGATTAAAGGACTAGTTTAGGGCAACTAATTATAAAATAACTTCTGCTACTTCAGTCAATAAATCCAATACATTTTAACTGGTCTTTAGGTAGGTATTTTCACTTGTAATATATGTGTTAGTTATTAAGCTAATCTAGCTAACTAGCTAAGTATGCTTTTATTTGGCTGCTACTACTGTTTAACTCCATGAGGCACCAGAAATCACATTCTCTAATAAAGTTTACAATATTTTCATTGAAAAGTTTTTTTTTTTTTTTTTTTCAGGAAAAGCATACAAAAAACACATAAGATCTGTTTTTCATCAGGTTTTAGATTTAAAATATGATAATTTTCTATCTTTACTGATAGAATGTAGCAATATCGTCTGTTATTTTACAAAATATTACTGTTATCATGCTTCTATATTGCTGCAAAATACAGGGATAACCTAAAAAATATAAGTCGGTCTGTAAATTAATCCTAAAAATTACCCTTTTGGAAGTCATTTTCTGGCTGAGATCTTATGCTTTGTTTTTTAAGGTAAGTAGATTTAGGTATGTAATTTGCAAGATGCTTGTAATGTGATTTGTAACGTTCTGAGAATGTTTAAAATATCCACATCACTTCCAACAATTAAACATTTCAAAAATGTTAATTTATAATTCTCTGAAATGTTCCAAATTTCCAGCTCTGCGCCCAAAATTGAACATTTTAGAAATGTTAATTTATAATTATCTGTAAATGTTCCAAATTTCCAGCTCTGCGCCCAAAATTGAACATTTTAGAAATGTTAATTTATAATTATCTGAAATGTTTCAAATTTCCAGCTCAGTACCCAAAATTGAACATTTTATAAATGTTAAATTATAATTCTCTGAAAATGTTTCAAATTTCACATTTTAGATTAGTGTCAGAGATCAGGATTAAACCTGGTAAAAACACTGCGTAGTCCAAGACTAGGCTTAACCTGTCTGGAAAACTGACCCACTATATATGTTTACTTGTAACGTTCTAAGAATATTCTGTTCTGCCCTCACAATTGCACGTTTTCAGAATGAGTACTTGCAATGCTGTACAAATACTTTGTTCCAAAAATGTAACTATTTGAAATATACAGGAATTTACAAATTTGTAATGTTCTGAAAATGTTCAGAAATGTTCAGTGCTGCACTTACAAAGACTTTAGCAATTTTTATTTTGAATGTTTAAAGTGTCTAAATCTGCACTGCATGGCTTGTTGCAGTAGACAAAGTGTGTGAGAGAGACAGAGTAGGAAAAATAAAGTAGAGAAGCATGTCTCGCTGTAGTCCTGTACCTTTTTCATCACACACTGCCTCACCTTTGATTAGGTTCACAGGATTAGACGTCGAGTTAGAGAAACAAGTTGCCAGAGAGTTGTAGCTGCCAGAGTCAACAACCAAAAATGTTCCTACAAGAACGCCAGCGTGAAATAAGCTGTACACTGTTCACTAGATTTACTCTGAAACTGGCAGGAGCAGGATGAAGATAACCTGCTCTTACAGAAGATAGTAGAAGATCCTTCTGTTCGACTGTTCTGTGCTTTTATTATAAAACATAACTCAAATCCCAGCTCTTCCTTCAGTGATGGATCAACAGTGTGCTGCTGTCAGATTTGACTGCACTGAAAATCCCGCAGTTTGAAGAGGCAGCTGGGGTATAGTAGACGTATGGTAGATAAAGGAGTAGATAAAAAAAAACTTCTGTGGAATAAAAAGTGACATGAATGCCTTTTCAGCACAGTACAGTATGAAAGCTACTGTCATGAATACATTTTCATCCTCTGTGCATTTACAAAGCAGAAACTGGATTCATTTATAAATCACTTGATAAATCTGCCTATGAGAAATAATCCTGCCTCTCTGTCATTCTCAAAATGTTACAAATAAACATTCCTAAAAACATAGAAACGGACCACAAATTCTAGATTTTTCATTTCTAGAATGATTATATTATTAATATTTTAATCATGTTTCATTTTGATCAGTTTTGAATTGACAATTAAACATTTAGGAATGTTTGTTCTGCATTCACAATTAAATATTTAGCAATGTTGGTGTAACATTCTGAGAATGTTCAAAATGTCCCCTTCTGGATTCACAATTAAAACATTTTAAGATTGTTTATGTGTATAACTCTAAAAACTGCCCAGATCTGCCTTCAAAACTGAACATTCAGGAATTTTGTGTAACATTTTGCAAATGCTTAAAATGTCCAGCATAAAATGAATGCAAAGTGAATGCATAAAATTAAATGCATTCGCAATTGAGCATTTAGCAGTGTTTTTTTTTTTACATTCTGAGAATGTTTAAAATGTACACCTCTGCACTCAAAATCTCAACTTTCAGAAGTTTGTCTAACATTCTATTGTTCCCCCTCTATGTTCAAACTTCCCAGTTCTGCATTCTCAATTTAATATTTGTGTTGTACTTTGCATGTTTTGCATGTTCAAGGTTTTCTAAGAAAATCAGTGATGTATAGGAGATAACAAGCTTTTTTTGTTTTCCAGGGAATCTAATTCAAGTTACATGAATGCATTGTAAGTAGAATACAGTATGAATGCATTTTCATCCTCTTTGCATGAAAACAGGCTTTTTGTCTGTATTATCTGCTACATGAATTTGCCTACGAGAAATGGTCCTGCCTCTCTGCCAACAACAATATTGGACACTGTTTGTACAGGATTAGGCAAGCGTTTCAAATAGAATGTTGGTTTTTGTGCAAACGCCCGATATGTTTCATTAAAAAATCTTTTGTTCCCAAATATGAGATTCATTACTGTGAGCTACAGCAGCGACCGGGGCAAAACTGATGAATATTTCATCTGTTTTATCATGCTGCCGCGTCTCTCCCAGCGCCACAGGCTTAATTCAAATTACACTGGTCTGAAAGAAATCGATCCAGTGAAGAAACATAATTTCGAAGTTGGCCATCAAGCCTCTCCTAGCAATGTAATTATACTCTGAGGGGCATTTGTTACTGGCTTGTAGATAGGCTCTCTTAAACACGGTAATTGCATTGCCTGGGTGCTGTGGCCGGGCATTTAAAACATCGCAGCGAGTGCAGGGGGGAGCTATTAGAGTTGGGGCTGAGTGTGATGCATGGCGTCTCGCACTGACCCCACCACGATTCCCCCTCACTAACGGCAGCTTTTATTTAAGTAGCCCGGGAGCCATGACTCGCTCACCTGTGGGCCAACATATGCCACTGAAGCTTTCATTATTATTATAAATGTAAACCATTAACGGGCAGACAGATGTGGAAATGAGTGGAGTTTGTTTTAAATGAATGTTTGAAGGTATCTGAAATTAATGATTGCTCACTATGTCTTTCTACTCCTTTAGTTTGTAGTTCAGTTTCTAGTATAGTTGTTAGGTAAAAGCCTTTCAGGAGATATTATATAAAAATATTTAAAACACAACCGGTGTTGAAATGTGAGAGACCCTGCATATGAACAAATTGTTCCCTGTTATTTTGTGTCATTAATCATTGTTAGTCAACCCCCAGCCCACAGTTATGCTAGATGTGATAATTCTGCTCAGAAAAATAAAAGAAAACAGGGAATTTGGATGAAACAGGGAATTTGCACACATACGTTAAAGACATGTTCGCTTAAAAAAATCCCTTTTTCAAATGCCAGGAGTGAAGCTAACACAATATAAATCCATCGTATAGACATCACTTTGGGGTCAAGGTGGTGTTTTCTGTCAAATAATCTGCATCCACCAACACTAGGGAACACGCTGAACAGCTGGATTGTTTTACAGATAAAGATGTGGAGCTGAACAAGAAAAGAGTAGAGACAGTTACGCCAACAAAAGCATTAACTGCTCCTAAAGCTGAAGATACTGAACGTTTTTTGAGTGTTGCAACAATGAACAAACACTTTAACACTTCCTGTTAGTACAAAATGGGTTAGTAGGTTAATATTATTTGTATGAATCTGCCAAACCTGCACTATTAAGATTAGTTTGTAGTAGTGAAGGGTGTGATTGGAGATAAGCACCTTCACAAACTCATTCTTAAATGTTTTATACATTTATATATACAGTTATTATTTTTACTGTTCACTTTATAATTCACTTAATAACCTTATGATCTTTGCTCTCTTTTTAACTGTCACAATGACACAAGGCTTTGGAGGTTGTTTGTACTCTCTTTTTGGCCCTCGACTGGCTTTAGTTTCTCTATCTCTCTTTTTTTTTTCTCTCTCTCTCTCTCTCTGGGTTGTGAATGTGTTGATCTATCGAGATTTTATTACACTATGTGTTGACTCGTTGATGTACTTTTACTCTTTTCTAATATATATATATATCTGTTAATATTTGTTCATTTTATATATCTGTAATGCTGAAACTATTATTCCAGTAAACTTTAATATATTTTAAATTCTAAGCTCTGACTCACTGGTTATCATTTCATGTTCTGAGATTTCTCACATCCGAGTTTTATCTCTAGTCATGCTGTGGTAAATTACCCTACAGTAGTGATGGCAAAGATTGGAGACAGGATCCAATGAACCAATTGATTCAGAAAAATATTCGATCTTGTGAGACCTTCGAATCATCATCCACCACAGTGACATCTGGTGGGCAATCAGGCACTTTGCTTGTTTGTCTACAAGTTGATCCAAAACAGCAGACCTACATCTTTTTTTAAGATCCTTTCATTTCACCAAAATAATAATTGCTCAATAAATAAATAATAAAGTAATGCAACGTGTTTGTGATTTGTCAGATACAATGCTTTGCATCTCTTTTAGAATGTTGTCATGTGTTATCTCCACAACAGACACAGATTTAGAAGTCTCCTTTTAGAAACATCAGCTGCTTGCACTTAGTGTACCAAAATGCATGTAAAGATTAAACACGTTTTGAAACTGTGTCCCAAAACAGGTTTGCTATGTCACAGTCACAGAGATTTTTCTTTTAATACGGACTTCGAAGCAGGGTCTCAAAACCCTGTTATTCCAATTAATTGATTCAGTTCGTATCTGAGTTTCAAGTTTGACGTCACTAATATTTAGTCTGTACTTAAAGTATTACGCAATCGGGCAAAAAGAGTTTTTAGGTAGGACATAGTCACTGCTGGCTCCCGTTTATCAGGGCACAGACAGTAAAAATGGCAAAGACAGAAAAGTGTGGAGGTGCTGCATTGATGGGAGGAAGCAGTAGTACCTGCAGTGCCTGCTTTCCCTTATTCACTCGTCCTTGTGCGGACTCCAGGATTCGTTCTTGTCTGTGGTGATATGCATTATTAAAAAGCAAGAAATTTCTCCTCAGAGTGCACTTCAGATTCTGAGCACGAAGAGCAGCCACCTCCCGTCCCCCTGCAGACGAACGCTGGGCCAAACTCTGGTTTGTCCGTGTTAGTCAGAGCCGAACCCACACAGACACAGCCTTATTCTTACTGAGAGATCTACTGGCTTCTCAAACAGGACCCATACAGTTCAGATACGCAGGGGAGAGTCCTGTACATACACACAAATACACACACACACACACATGCTGTCTCTGGTGTTCCCTGCATACCGTGGCATTAAGTGAGCAAGAGAATGATCATTTACTGAATGGGTAATGCAGCAGAGCTCCTGAGGAATCCTGAACATGGCAAGGTGGAGGATATTAAAGTGTGAGTGTGCATAATAATCAGCAGCTGATTCATTTGATTTGGGCCATGGCTGGGGAGCACAGGCAGCAGCTGCAGATGTGCAATGACACGTGGCCTTGCACATTTAATACACACTTAAACAGAGAGAGAGAAAAAGAGAGAGAGAGAGAGACAGAGACAGAGAGGGAGAGAAAGAAAAAAAAGAGAAAATGAGGAAGAAAGGGTAGACGAAGCAAGACTGAAATAGTGATGGAAAGAAGGACGAAATATAAAGTATAAAAAAAGAGAGTGATGTGAGACAGAGGAACAGGGACAATAAGGAAGGTTACAGTTATATAATAGGGGTATGAGAGAGAGAGTTAAAATATTGGGTGAGGAACAGAAAACAAGGAAAGTTTAAGAAAGATGAGAGAATAAATGAGGTGATGAGATAGACTGAGATAGTGATTAAAGAAGCACAGGGAGATTGAGATAGCGGATATACTGAAAGTGATGGAAAGAAAGATGGAGAGAGATTAAGACATGGATAGAGAGATTGAGATATTAATGGAAAAAAGAAAAAGAGAGACTGAGATTGAGGGGGTGATAGAGAGATTGATAAGAATAGAGAGCGCACAAGATACAGATAGAAGGAAAAAAAGAGATAATATAAAAATAAGAATGGAAATAGTTTGATATAGTGATGGAAAGAAAGATAGCGTGAGATGGTAATAGAGAGATTGAGAGTGATGAAAAGAAAGAGAGTGAGATGGTGATAGAAAGATTTAAATAGTGATAGAGAGACTGAGATAAGGATGGAAAGAAAGATAGAGTGAGATGGTGATAGAAAGATTGAAATATTGATAGAGAGATTGAGTTAAGGATGGAAAGAAAGAGAGTGAGATGGTGATAGAAAGATTAAAATAGTGATAGAGAGATTGAGTTAAGGATGGAAAGAAAGAGAGTGAGATGGTGATAGAAAGATTGAAATATTGATAGAGAGATTTAGATAAGGATAGCAAGAAAGATAGTGAGATGGTGATGGAAAGATTGAAATAGTGATAGAGGGATTGAGATAAGGATGCATAGAAAGATAGAGTGAGATTGTGATAGAAAGATTGAAATAGTGAGAGAGATTAAGATAAGGATGGAAAGAAAGATAGAGTAAAATGGTTATAGAGAGATTGAAATAGTGATAGAGAGATTGAGATAGTGATGGAAAGAAAGATGGATAAATAATGAAATTGGGATAGGGATATGAGACATGTTACAGATAGTAAAGAGAATCTAAAAGAAAGTGTGCGAAAGAGAGAGACACAAGGAAAAGGAAAACAAAAGAGAATCAAAGAAAATGAGAGGAAAAGTAGAAATACAGGCAGAGAAAGAGGAAAATGACAAAGAAAAAAAGATAAGTAGGTTAATCTTATACACATCTTTATCTCAGTTAGGTTGTTGCTATGCAAGATCTTCTGATGCTAGGATGATATTATTTCAGCAAATTCCAAAAACAACCCCCACAACATACTGCCAGTCTTCATCTGGGTCTGATCCAGCATGCTGTGTATCTCACCAGATAGCACATGAGCTAATTCTGCTTCAGCTAACTCATATCCTCCTGAAAGCATGCTACAAAATATATACTGCAGAATAATGAAGACCAAACAATCAAACACTAGAGCTCAAAAACGTCAGTGGAGTCTTGTATAAAGCACTGCAAACATATTTGTTACATGTTACTCAGTGGAATGTAAAGCTATGAAATGTCTGTCTTAAAAGTGCAAAGATACTGTATTCATTTTGAAAGGCCAATTCAAAAAACCCAAACTGTTACATAACAGTCTTAACTCATTTTCTTTGAGCCGCCAAAAGTTACATACATCCAGCACTAGGGTTGCAGCGGTAACCGGTTTCACGGTATACCGTGGTATTAAAATGCACGGTTATCATACCGTGTGTGTTTGCTTATTACCGGTAAAACGCAAGCCAGCGGAGAAAGTCACCCGCGCATGCGCAACTCTGCTCCGCTTCAGCTACTCAGCACACAGCGGTGAGAACGGCAGAAAGTGCATCAGACTAGAGCTTAGATTCTCTGCCCGAACCAGACCTGACGCGAGGCCCGACCCGAGATCGGGTCCGTTCGGGCCGAGATTTCCCACCACATTCCTCGGGCCGGGTCGGGTTGGGCTCTAGAAAATAGTCTGAGATGTAGGCATCTGTTTTTTAATTATATATTTTATTTTTAAATAAAGCTCTGGTGTGATAATCACTATGTTAATGCTAAGTAACCAATTATTATTGTTAATGAAAACGAACCAAATAACGAAAACTGAAACTTAACTAACTTAATTATAAGCGCTGTTTTCACTCCCGCAGTTCTACAGCGGGAGGTGTTGTGCCGATTCTGTCCGCGAAGCGGGAGTCGGATTGAGCAGGGAGTCGGATTCGGCATAACAGCGGCAGCACGGCTGCACCTCGCGGTCCGCGGTGTTAGTTGTAAGCGCTCGCGATACGACAGAATACGACAGAAAACACTGAGAAACTGCAGAATTATGTATTGGACTAAAATGAGCACAAGGAGATAAAAGAGAACCTTTACCTGTAAGTAGCTCACATCAGAACACGCAAATCTCTCTCTCTCTCTCTCTCTCTCTCTCTCGCACGTGAACTTCTCCGCACTGTGTTTAGCTGTTCTTAAAAATAATTTTAATTAAATAATAGTTCTATGCTTCTATGTTAGTGTTAATTTACATCATTCTGATCATATTTCGCTCATTCAAACAGCCCGAAAACAGACTTGTAATCTTGTAATCAACAAGCTTGTAATCAATGTGGCCGTAAAGTCACAGCTAAAGGAGGAAATACATCAAACCTGTTCTCCCATCTCCGAGAACACCACCCCGCTGTGCAGCGCAAAGTATGTGTTCAGTTTATAATTTTAATCTGAACCTAAATAAAACCTCTTTGTAGTCGTGCATAACCCATGCGGTAAGCGCCCGCAAAAGCGCTGAGTTATCCGAAATTTGTGCACGCAGGTACAGGCGTGAAGTGCGTGCTACGATGGATTCACGTGTCCGTGTAAAGGTCCTGGCCGGACTGGACGTGAAAGACGCCATTCATTTACATGCGTTCATTTTCTAATTCTGACGTGCCTGTTTTTCATATGTTGAAGGTTTTAAGTAGTGAAAGCCTTAAAATAGAAATCTCTATTGTGAGGATCATGTCAGAAATAAATCCCCTCTTTCTGCAGTATCTGGTTATATACCAACTTTTTTTTATATATACACTCTTAATGCCCTTAAGAGTAGTGGAAAAACATGGTTTCCTTCACCTGATGGTGTAGTTTCTACAATAAATAGTTAATTGAACAAAAAAATAATAATATATGTAACAAACTGTGATACCGTGATAACCGTGATACCGCGGTATTTTCCGAGACGGTTATCATACCGTGAAAATCTCATACCGTTGCAACCCTATCCAGCACCTAGTAAAATCCTATGAAGGCTTAACACAACAGCTATTTTGTGGTAATATGGAAGCCAGGAAAAGGTTTGAAGCTAAGGAGTATGGGCAGATGTAGTTATCTTGTGCTTGAGACTGTTGTATAGCGTTTAATACTCCGGCAGACAAAAACTGCACGTCACTTAAAAAAACAACAACATTGAAAAACACAACAAGTATCAATCTACAATCTACTATTAATAGTAAAACACAAAGGGATAACAAAGTGTAATGTCAACAATAGGTATTATACAGCCTTATAGTGGCAGGAATGAAGAATATCTTGAACCTCTCAGTTCTACATCAAATTGAGAATAATTTCTTACTTGGTCTGCTTCTCTGAGTCACATGCAGTGGTTGGCTACAGTTGTGTAAGATGATCTTCATCAGACATCTCACCTATTTCTCCACCGTTTCCCCCATGTAGTCTACTCTCCCACCCATTACAGACACAAATTCTGATCAGCTTATTAAGCCTGTCTCTCACAAAAATGGTGTTTCCCCAACAAATAACCACAAAGAACACAGCACTCGCTACAACAGAATGGTACAAAATGTGCAGTAAATCTTAAGACAACATGGACTTTATTTATAGAACTGAACAACTTCTGGAGAAAGCTAACGCAAGTTGACAGACTACAATGTCTTTAGCTAACCATTCACACACTGTGCTAACTGGACACCAAAAGGACACAAAGAGGATAGACCCACTAATAAAATAGTTGTACACTGCCCATGGGTCTTAGATTAAGGAGGGCAGTAATAATAGGGACCTTTGAGACACAAGTATAAACCCACTCAGAGATTATGTCCATCTGGAACCCACCTAGCCCAGATTCCACCTTCTTACTATTCATACATCACACAATTGAAAATATTCAGTATTTAAAAAGGTTTTCTGTATCTTTTAAGACGTGCTGTTTTAAGGTTTGGAGCACAGAATGGGGCAGTGCTGGTTCTATAAATAAAATAAATCAAACAGGGGTTTATTCATATTTGTCTCTGTTCACTGGAGACTGCGCTTCCCTAAGGGCGTCCAGTCTGTAGAGGCTGGCTGGAGTCACCATGCCCTTTACAACTGTGGCTAAGGAGCCTTTTATCAATTATCCAGGTCATATTTTCATGTGGTTGCCATGGAAACAGTCTGGCTATGTGACCGGGACAAGGAGAGGCATGGAAATGAAGGTTCATTTTTGGGGGAAGGAAGGCAATTTCAGTTTTTTTCCAAAAGGAACACAATTTGGAACCCAATTTGCACTACTGTTATCCACTACTGAACTGCTAAACACGTTCAGAGGAGAACACTAACTGCCAGTACTGTTACATCAGTTAACAGGAGCCTGCACTGGATAGCATTGTAAGTTGCAGGGGATCAAACAATGGATCAAACTGGCAGTCTTCCAACTGGCAGTCTACCATTTTTATTATTCCATAGTTTTTAGTTCCATTTTCAGTTGAGTTATTCTGTTACATCACAAAACGGTGGGGTTACACAAAGGAATAAAGTTATTGACAGCCTGGCTTCAACAGACATTACATGTACTATCAAAGCTGTAGTCGACTGTTATTAAGCTGCTGCTTGCATTAACAGACACTCTGTACAAAGTTCTTAAAAAATGACTATTTTAATGATAATACATGTTGTAATGAAATACATAAAGTGCACTCTTACTTTTAAAACACAATTACTAGATGAACTGGTCCTACCGGTTGCAGTGTAAATTCAGTGAAGATGGTCCATAAGATGTTTGTTCTGAAAGAAGGGGGTAAATCTGGTTCCACCTCAGGTCTATGGAACAGAACATTTCTTTATGAACAACTTTTCAAATCACCTGAGACAATAAAATGCTTCAACAAATCTGCTCATCCTTTATGCAAAACATGTTAGTAGTTAATTCTGAAAAACCCAATCATCCTGTGGAGCTTCAGTGATATTTTCAGTAACTATTCTACAACTGTATCACTCTCAAACCCACACAGCAGATGTCGGGCATGCATAAAAAAAAAAAAAACATATCTAAGGTTTATTTTATATAACATTTGTAAAAAAAAGGTACACATTTGCCATAAAAAAACATTACTAATCTTAAACCTACTTTCATAATGCTTTGCTGGAGTAAAGTTAAAGTTCACAAAATGAAATCAAGGACCAGACACTGGAGTCCAGAGCATAGAATAGTATTCTGAAAAACAGAGAGACTAGTCTTTAAATATAGTATTGAAAATATAAATATAGTATTTAGATGTGATAAAATTGACAAAGATGGGTGTGTAAAAGTTTGTAGCAAAATACTTAAGAAATAGTCTTTTTTCTGCTTTTTATTACTTGTACCAGTCAAAAGTTTGGAAGCACCTTCTCATTCTCATTCATAACAGCAGTGAGCTAACGTCAGCAAGCTAACCGTAGGCTAACAGCGTGAGCTAACCACAGCAAGCTAACCGTAGGCTAACAGCAGTGAGCTAACCACGGCAAGCTAACCATATGTTAACAGCAGTGAGCTAACCTCAGCAAGCTAACCGTAGACTAACAGCAGTGAGCTAACCTCAGCAAGGTAAGCGTAAGCTAACAGCAGTAAACTAACCACAGCAAGCTAACCGTAGGCTAACAGCAGCAGTGAGCTAACGTCAGCAGGCTAACCGTAACAAGCTAAATATAGGCTAACCACAGCGAGCTAACCGCAGGCCAGCAGCAGTGAGCTAACTGCAGCAAGCTAGACATAGGTAGCTAACCACAGCAAGCTAACCGTAGGCTAGCAGCAGTGAGCTAACCGTATGCTAACTGCAGGGAGCTAACGTTTAACAATACTTACTAACTTATGCCATAAATTCAGTGTAGACTTACCAAACGTTATTCCGCTGTTTATCGGTAAATGTTGTAGGTGTTGAAGCTGCTGTAGCTTCTGAAGGACGGTGGTTAACTCCACTTAAACACGCTCTGCAGCCCATCGTTACCGTTAGCTTAGCTAGTTTAGCTAACTGTAGCTGGCAGGTGCAGGTCTGTAGCTGACTGATTGACGCACCGCAGCGCAGCTCTGGCAGGACAGACTTCTGGGGCTCTGAGTTTACTCTGATCTTGACATTCAGATTAAGGTGGGGCACAAAATTGTAAAAAAAAAATGAAAACTGATTTCTTCTTTACTAAACCAAATGAAAAAATATAAATAATTCCGTTTTACAGCTAATTTCCTATTTTAAAATCAGTCACGCCCACTTTTCAAAGTATATATGCCTATGCATATATAGAACACAAGGAGTTTCCTATTATATAACTAAATTGTAATCTCTGAGGGCCCTTTAGTAAATTACAGGCTGAAGGCACCCATCTCATCTGATCTAGTCCTGTTCCTTCAGTGCTGTGGGTCTGAGGCTATCACTTCAATCAGCCAGTGCTTAACATTCATCAAAGAAAATATTTCACTGAGTATTAAACATCAGGAAAGCACAGATGATACTAATCAGTTTTATTGTAGCTTCTTTTAAGGTGAGTTTGAGTGATCTGAATGGGCTATATATAGATATGGGTTTTGTTTTGGTAAAAAAGTGTCATTTCTTTGGCAGTTAATTACATAAAATAATTATAATGTTTTTGTTTTTATTTTAAAAATAGCATTAAAACTACGTATTTTCCTAAAATACTGCAAATAATTTAGAACTTCCAATAATAATAGTGAATACATTTGCCTTTTTAATGCAGAACATTTGCCTTTAAAAAAAAAGTGTATAAGCAATACTGCAAAATTACTTGCTTTTAAAACTGTATATCCTATTATGACGTTTTTCTGAGTGGAGAATTTGAGAGAGACCCCTCTTTAGAAAATCTGGCAGGTTGATATCAGTGAATGTCTGATTTAGGAGTTTCAAAAGCAGGATGTGGACTGACCATTCTGGTCATGTATAAGACCCTACTCTCCCTTACCCTCTCTCCCTCTCTTTTTGTTCTCTCTCTCCCTCTCTTTTCACAAATAAACAGGTGAATAAATCATGAGAGGCTTGAATGGGCAGAAAACAGAGCTGACATCAGAACACTAATGGCTACATCTTTCATGGTGGAGATGCTGTCAGCTCTGTGTTTCTCCCGGGTGAGAGAGAGTGTGTGAGAAAAAGAGAGAGAGAGAGAGAGAGAGAGAGAGAGAGAGAGAGAGAGACTTTTTTTTTTTTGACTTTTAAAAACGCTTTATTAAAAACGTCAGTTATGCATAATCACAAACACACCTTTACGCAAAAATTAAAGGAGACAATCGTTTGGATTACCATGAAAACAATAATTCACCTCCCTCCACCAGTACACAGCCCCCCGCAATACACCACCTCATCTCAAACTCCAAATCATTTCGTGTGCTCTGATAGAACAAGAACTCAGCTCGAACCCGAGACTCCACCAGAGCTCTAAACAGTGCTGAAACATCACAAATCCTGCCTTCTGACCTCATTCTCAACGTCTTCCAAATGGCTAATTTAGCCTGTCCCAGCAAAAAATTAACAAAAACACATTTAAGACTGTTAGCTTTAGAGAGAGAGAGAGAGAGAGAGAGAGAGACTGTCAATGAGCAGAGAGAAATGACAAGCCTACACACAAATAAAATGCCTCTGCATGGGAAGCACCAGGGGGTCTCTGAGAGAGAGAGAGAGAGAGAGAGAGAGAGAAACTATATGAGACTGTATGAATTAATGCAACTTTAATTAATGATACTACATGAATATATGGATTAATACGAAAGTAGCAAATTAGTTTACTTAGAAGGATTTCTGCTGCAGATAATTTCCATGCTCTGTTAATTAAAAGCAGTTTTCTGTAGTTAATTATTTGATAAGGCAAAGCAGTCACATAACGGTGAATAATTTACATTTATTATTGTAACTTAATTGTATTCATATTTTTAATTGTTATTTTAAGATTGTTCAAAAGCTTCAGAATTGGATTGAATAAACTGACAGTCCACCATTGGAATCATAAATATGAACAGATTCCCAGTAAAACATTCAGAAAAAAGGGGAAAAGAAGAAGAAGAAAAAAGTTTTTTTTACATATTAGAAGATAATCAAAAGGGCAACACTGCCCACTGCTGGCCAAATGATATAACTACATACACGCTGACATACAGACATACAGAAAGAAAGACAGACATACAGACAGACAGAGACATGATACAAATGTAACTCCCAAAGCACTTTAATTCTGCAACCAATCATAATACCTACAATATTTTTACATTTCAGTACACAAAATAACAGAACATCTTCAATAACCTCCTCTAACACCCCTTTAAGACAGTGGATAGAAAATATACACAGAAACTGAGCTTGGGCCGAGCTTTAAATAATACCTAATAACATAAAATATAACCCATTCCACATTAAAAACATAAACATCTATATAAACATAAACACCTAATTTAAATACACAATATAGGACTTTGTTCGTTCATTATTGCTTGAGAACACTGAAAAAAACAAGAGTTTAAAAAGTGTGCCAAGAACGTAACATCTATAACACAATACAACCACATAAAACAGTAAGGATTGGGGGATCCATCCTACATAAAACCTTAAACAGCTTCTAATAACAGTGAAAGCAGAGATTCTTAAAAATGTGCAGAGTGGCTTAGTTGGGCTTTTTACAGTAGGGGTGGGCAATATGGCAAAAATATCAGGCAGGATTTTCTGATCTTTTTTAACAGTGAAAAAGCTCCTAATGCGCCACATATAAAAATAAAGTAAAATAAACTTTAACAACTATAAAAAGTTGGTATACTACACTTCAAGAACCAGGACTACTTGACCTTTCTTTCTAATGAATCATGTCTTCTACTTCATACTAAATGCAGCTAATAACTGTGTCATCAGATATGAACAATTGTTTATAACAAATAAAACATATTCACTGTTAAATAACAATTACAGCATTACAACAATGATAAATAGATATGTATTGATGTTAGTGTATCGCTATATATTTAGATGATTTTCAGCTTTTCCTAATACAACTAGATACACTGACTTGTGTATTTACATTAGCTGTACTACTGTAATCCATCTGTAACAGTGAATATACTACCAGTAGTTGTTACTGCATGATTGTTAATGAGTTAATGAGTAACTATTCAATGTTGTAACTGAAACATGCAGTGAGTTAGTGTTATTTTTGCTCAGCATTCACAATAATCTAAAAACCTACTGCAAAGATACTAATATGCATCATATTTATTACTTAAACAATAAAGTATAGTCATAATTAAACAGACACAATTAAATATTGTCATATTGCCCACCCAGTAAGATGTAGGGAAAAAGTCTAAAAAAGAAAAGTCACTTTCTTGCATGAGAAGCAGAACTAGAAGCAGCACTCTCATATCTCTACATCAGCAGTTCTCAAACCAGTTTCCTCAGGGACCCTCAGATACTTCACATGTTTGTCCTCTTCATATTTCTATTTTTGGAGCAAAATTCTGGATCACCTAGGGGTCCCTCAGGATCCCTTTATATATTACTATAGTATACTTTATTTCCTTCCTTGTTTAAAATGTGCCATGAACTATAAACTAACTTCTATAATGAACTTCTGTACCTTTACAGCACAAACACAGCAAACGGCGTGACCAGGATGCTCTTCTTCATTCTGCACTGTGGTAGCAGCCCAAATTATGGGCACATTTTCTCACAAATAACAAATAAATCAGGCTTTTGCCAAGTTTGTATAAATTATCTGCCATTTTAAGCAGATCTAAATGGAGAACTAAATGAAGGAAATTTCTGTTATGTTTAAAAAACCTTGACTTGGAGATAACATAATAGACAATTACGTCAATCAAATTAAACAGTTAAAACAAAACAAAGTAATTGCACTGTAAGTGACTTGGGACATGCTTGCAATTGGTTAGATAAAGGTGCTACAGTGGGTTCTTTGAGATATGCAATAGAAGGCCACTTTTCAGGAGACAGAAGAATAGCTAATAGCTAATAACAGTAACAGAGATTTTTGTAAAGATTTAATTAATCCTAATGTAATGTAAAAGTTTGTTGACAATTTAAAATATCTCTTTATGAAATCGAAATGGTTCATCCATAGAATCACTTAAAAGAACCCATGGTAGCACCTTCATTTTTAATAGTGTAGGTAGGGTTGCAACGGTATGAGATTTTCACGGTATGATAACCGTCTCGGAAAATACCGCGGTATCACGGTTATCACGGTATCACAGTTTGTTACATATATTATTATTTTTTTGTTCAATTAACTATTTATTGTAGAAACTACACCATCAGGTGAAGGAAACCATGTTTTTCCACTACTCTTAAGGGCATTAAGAGTGTATATATAAAAAAAGTTGGTATATAACCAGATACTGCAGAAAGAGGGGATTTATTTCTGACATGATCCTCACAATAGAGATTTCTATTTTAAGGCTTTCACTACTTAAAACCTTCAACATATGAAAAACAGGCACGTCAGAATTAGAAAATGAACGCATGTAAATGAATGGCGTCTTTCACGTCCAGTCCGGCCAGGACCTTTACACGGACACGTGAATCCATCGTAGCACGCACTTCACGCCTGTACCTGCGTGCACAAATTTCGGATAACTCAGCGCTTTTGCGGGCGCTTACCGCATGGGTTATGCACGACTACAAAGAGGTTTTATTTAGGTTCAGATTAAAATTATAAACTGAACACATACTTTGCGCTGCACAGCGGGGTGGTGTTCTCGGAGATGGGAGAACAGGTTTGATGTATTTCCTCCTTTAGCTGTGACTTTACGGCCACATTGATTACAAGCTTGTTGATTACAAGATTACAAGTCTGTTTTCGGGCTGTTTGAATGAGCGAAATATGATCAGAATGATGTAAATTAACACTAACATAGAAGCATAGAACTATTATTTAATTAAAATTATTTTTAAGAACAGCTAAACACAGTGCGGAGAAGTTCACGTGCGAGAGAGAGAGAGAGAGAGAGAGAGAGAGAGATTTGCGTGTTCTGATGTGAGCTACTTACAGGTAAAGGTTCTCTTTTATCTCCTTGTGCTCATTTTAGTCCAATACATAATTCTGCAGTTTCTCAGTGTTTTCTGTCGTATTCTGTCGTATCGCGAGCGCTTACAACTAACACCGCGGACCGCGAGGTGCAGCCGTGCTGCCGCTGTTATGCCGAATCCGACTCCCTGCTCAATCCGACTCCCGCTTCGCGGACAGAATCGGCACAACACCTCCCGCTGTAGAACTGCGGGAGTGAAAACAGCGCTTATAATTAAGTTAGTTAAGTTTCAGTTTTCGTTATTTGGTTCGTTTTCATTAACAATAATAATTGGTTACTTAGCATTAACATAGTGATTATCACACCAGAGCTTTATTTAAAAATAAAATATATAATTAAAAAACAGATGCCTACATCTCAGACTATTTTCTAGAGCCCAACCCGACCCGGCCCGAGGAATGTGGTGGGAAATCTCGGCCCGAACGGACCCGATCTCGGGTCGGGCCTCGCGTCAGGTCTGGTTCGGGCAGAGAATCTAAGCTCTAGTCTGATGCACTTTCTGCCGTTCTCACCGCTGTGTGCTGAGTAGCTGAAGCGGAGCAGAGTTGCGCATGCGCGGGTGACTTTCTCCGCTGGCTTGCGTTTTACCGGTAATAAGCAAACACACACGGTATGATAACCGTGCATTTTAATACCACGGTATACCGTGAAACCGGTTACCGCTGCAACCCTAAGTGTAGGTGACTGTACAGTTTGGAGTCTTGCCCAAAGACTCATGGTAATGCATGGTGTTCTGGCCCAGGTAGGGAATTAAACCGTAATCTGCCGCATAGCACAGGCCAATTACCATGGTTATAGTTATTCCCCTTAATAGTATATTTATATACAGTATAATTACCAAATAAATAAACACTATTACATAATTACAATAGGAAAATTACCCTTACAGTGTCACCACATTAAAAAAAAGAAATAAATGTCTTCAAATTCCCTTCAAATTTACATTCGTAAATATGACCAATTATATTAAGGCCTGTTTTTGTTTTGTTTTTTGACATAGTGTATATAGCTTAAACCTCGTCTAGTAACATCAATGCTGATTTATTGCTAAAATAATTTAAGCAGAAGCTAGGTTTGGGACACTAAACATCATTTAGTGAGGTAACAGGAAATACAGGAATACAGTCAATGTCTAATAATAAAAAAAAAAAAATCCTACTAACCAAATAAATAGATTTTTTAAATGTGCACAGTACTGTATGTACATGTAGCACAGTTCCACCCTGATTCATTAGGACTTTACACAATAACTGTCATTAAAAAATTTAAAAATTAAGAACGAGTCTTCATTTATCCAAAATCCTACTTACAAAACGTCTATATTGCTTTATATTGTTTTTCTCCTGGTCCTGTACTGACCTCTAATACACCCCCCACAGCATGCTCCTTCAGTAACCATATTATATTATAGAGTATTTCTTCAGTATTCCTTCACAAAGCAGCCTGGAAAGAGTACAAGGTAGTGGCGTGTTATTTTAGAGCATTAGTGTAGGACAGTGAGGTATTTCACACAGCAGAATTTCTCAAATAATTACTAATTATTGTATCTAGACCAGTATCTTTCCAGTAAGTTTTAGCACCAGCCCACTGGCTCCTGTAATAGATATGATAATAGTGATAATAGTCAACATGCTTTTTTGATCTTTTACTAACTGTAGAGAAACATGCTAAAATGAGGTCCATTGTGATTTAATAGGTTGAAGCCTGTCTGTCCAACAGAACAACATCTAAGGTGCACTCCTATTGGACAGTCTTTACAAATGAATTACGCTCCTCAGTTTTAGAGAAATCCTGATGTGTGAAAGAACTATAAAGGCAGAAAGTTGACCTCCTTATGACCAGAGTTAGCGAAAGGCTCCCTGAACAGCGGAGGAGGCCGCAGTGGCTGCAGCAGACTGGAAGTTTCTGTTGGTGACGACGCCCTGAGAGAACTCCTCCTGGGCCTTCTGGAAGCTTGCGCCCGTCCGCCTGTACTTAGAGTGGACCTGCAGAAAGACGAGCAGACCACGTTATAAAATAACCCAAGTGTGGAAAGAGGAGCACACATTAAAGCTTGTAAAAGTTCTACCAGGAGACTCAATGCTACATTATTGATTTTTGTAACCAATCATCTATTTTTGTGCCCTTTTGTCTCCTGAATCATTCTGTTAGAACTGTAGTTCCTTCTCCTTTCAATCTAACACCATATAAAATACAGCTCTGGAAAAAACAACAAGACACCACTCAAAAATTATGAGTTTCTTTGATTTTACCAAACTGAAAATATAATATCGGAGGAAACTAATTGAATGAAATCAAGAGGAACTAAGCTGAACTGCTTGCATTTTTTCACTAGGCGTTGGGCCAAGTTATCCAAAAGCAGTGTGTAAGACTGTTGGAGGAGAACATGCCAAGATGCATGAAAACTGTGATTAAAAACAGGGTTTTTCCACTAAATATTGATTTATGAACTTTATGAATATGAACTTGTTTTCTTTGCATCTCTTTTGTTATTCAGCAATTTCTTATTTTCTACAAATAAATGCTCTAAATTACTATTTTTATTTGAAATTTGCAAGAAATGTTGTCCGTAGTTTATAGAATAAAACAACAATGTTAATTTTACTCAAACATACACCTATAAATAGCAAAATCAGAGAAACTGATTCAGAAACTGAAGTGCTCTCTTAATTTTTTCCAGAGCTGTACCAATCTCCACCATCTCAGAAAACGTGACCACGTGTTAAAGGCATATATATATATATATTTTTTTTTTTGACCAATTTCTTTTTACAGCGTATAGGTTAGCTGATTCATGTAAATGCAATACACAGAAACAAAAGTGACATCCAACATCCTAACAACCTAAATAACTCTGAATAGCTCTTATCACTAAATGTAATCAAATCCTCACAGCAATGCAACAAAATGTGACAAAGACTTTTCGGCACAGCAGAGACAATTACTCATACAAAAGAATGATAAACTAAGTAATTAACTTTTTTAAATTAACAAAATAATAAATGAGCCAGTGTCCCAATACATAATGTCTATAAAATGAATACACTAATGCTAAAACAAACCAATTCTAATACACAGTGACTCACACGTAACTTACCATTTTCAGTAAAATGACTGCCAGCACTGCGTTCACTGTGAAGAACATGGCCACCAGCAGCATGAACACAGCAACCCCAATATTGAAATTGAGCACAGAGATGGCGGAGATCCAACCACTGCAAAACAAGCAGCATCACAATGATGTATCAACCTGCTACGGTTTCCAGAGGTGTTAAGTTAGGAAACACAAATACTGTGTTACGTTAATTAGAAATGTTGGTTATCTATACTTTACTGGGGTAAAATACTTTTTACTTCTCCTCTTTACATTTTTACACAATTATCTGAAATTTCTACTCCTTACATTTTAAAAATAGCCTCGTTACTCCTATTTCATTTCAGCTTGTTTTCATTCCGGCTTCTCATTGTTTAATAAAACCCCCATCCAAATAAATTTCTTCATCCAGATTGTAATTCAATGAGAAGTATAAGCATATACCATTCTGACACCCTATTGGTTTATATGATCCATCACACCTGCACACATCACACCCACAATCCAGCAAGAACATAGCAGATGTAGGTAGCCTAGTATGAAGATGATCCATGCAATTCCGATTTTTGATCAGATTGGATTTGGCTATTTCAGTCTCTATCTGTAATGTAAATGAATATGTCCCTGAAACAGCACATATGCACACGTTTATGCATGTTTTGCCATTCTGCCAGTGTTGTGTTGAAATTCAAATCCCCTTAATGTTTTATACTAATAGTTATTCATAAAAAAAAACAACAGGAATCTTGAGTGTAACCTTTTGTGCCTACACTACTGTGAAAAGCACATGTACATGAAAAGTAGTCTGATTTGGGCACAGAGACAGAAACTAGCACAACACCACTGCTGGCTGATGACGTGTGCGGGCTCACATTTTTTAAAAACAAACAGTCAATGAGGTTTTTAACAGATTTTATCAGAGCTGTAGAATGTGTTGTTCAAATGGCAATCAGACCTCTGGTTTAGATTATTTTAATTTCTTCCCATTTAACAGATGAAAGGACTTGGTCTTGCACAAGGGAAAAAAGTACCTATAAAAACAACTAAAAACTCTCAGCCCTGGCACCTTAAATCCAACACCTACTGCTTGCTGGTTTACTTCATCTGGGATACTACTGAGATACAAACAACCCCCTAATTACTCTGATTAATGCACTGAAAGCCCTCAGGAGCAGAGTCAGAAAATTAAAGCGCATTAACTCACCTGTTTCCCCAACTGGGGATTCCCACACTCTGAATGATGTAGACGATCACTTGGAAGGAGAAGATGAAGAAGAAAAAGAAGAAGCTGAAAGAGCTGTCCGACCTGTTACAAAAACAAGATAAAAACGATGCACACTGGTTTATAAACAACTTTACAGCATCAATGTTCATATTATAGACACGCTAATATCTGACACTTTTCAAGTGCATAACATTAAGTGCATAGCATCCAGTTAAGCTGCTCTGATTGTTGAGACAGGGTCAGGGCAAGGACTCTACTGTAAGTCATTTTAAGTCGTCTACTGGTCACTCTTTGGCTCTTGTCGAAGAGGTGGAGGTAAATTTGATTTCTGTCCCATTTATGTTATTTAACTCACTTGAAGGCCTTGTAGACGGGTCTGTACCAGCAGATAAAAGCTGCAGGGCTGAAGAGAAGAAACCAGAGGATGGAGAGGCCGAAGTCTATCCCTTTCTGAGCGTTCACAGTGAAGCATGCCAGACACGCCAGCACATTGAGAAACAGTGTCACACAGTGATCTGCAGGAGAGGAAGATTAAACAGAAATGTATATAAGCATTTGCAAAAAAAAGAGCTAACAATCTATGTGTATATAGGCATCTCTGAAGAAAATATACATCCTGAGAGTCTGCAGTAATAATGATTAGAATGATATGGATTGGAGTATACACAGTTGCCGTAGTGTAATAATAACAACACTTTTGCAACTCTGTAAATATGAGGTTGATTCTGCACCCACACTAAAATATTTCTGCACTAAAGGAAACCATCTGCCAAATGCTGTATAAGTGAATGTAACACAAGTGTCAAAACACAGCTGACAAATACAGTTGAAAAGTTTCCGACTAGTTTCTGTGTAGCAATCAGTCAAAAAATGGTCTTATCATAGAAAAAATCTGAAAATTATGTAGGATTTTATTCTTTATGTTGGAAGCTTATAAGCAATACCCTTCCAACCAAGTAGGATACTAAAGGCAACACCTAGCAACATCCTAGCAGCCACCCTGCGATACAGAGGAAACCACACAGCAACCACCTAGCAACAATCAGATTATGGCAAATAAACTACCTTGTAGCACACTCCCAACCATCAAACAACTTCATCCTAACACTGTATTAGCACCTACTTAGGAACACCACAGCAACCACCTTGAGCAGCTCAGCAGCCCCCTAGCAAATGCACATCAACTATTTGGGTCACTGTAACAATAACTTAGCATCAGCATAGCAACCAACTGGAACAGCAAGTTATATAGTACGTATCAGTATACTACAGCAATTCCTCAACAATCCCACAGCAACCCCCCCTAGCATCATATAAACTTAATACTGTATATAAGGCAAGTACAGTACTTACACATCCAGAGGTAGTACATCATCTTGCAGACTCTGTGGAATTCCACAGGGATTTCCTCGTTAAAGTCCTGGTAGAAGCATGGTTTTATTGGGAGGAACTTGGGCAGCGGAGGCCAGTTGTTTTCTTTGCCTGAAAATAAATTTTAATAAAATAAATTGTTTGCTATTTCTCGTTTTGTGCTTAACAAAAATTATTGTTATTATGTATAATATCAGGCTCTGCTCACCCCTGGCTGTGTCTCTGCTCTGTAGGTCCTCCTCTTTTCGCTGCAGCTCGGCTGCTTTTCTCTCCAGCTCAGCCTGCTGCTTCAGGAGGTCAGCCTGCGCAGCAGCTGCAGCCGCCTGCACAACACAGCACTCAGGCTCAGTAACATCTTCTATAAATACTATTTATATTTTTATAATAATCATACAAATATAAATGAAGGTGGATGGCAGAGAGGTCCATTTACACCATAATAATCATAATAACTTTTTTAAAATAGCTTGATTTAAAATGTAAATGCTGTTTTTTAATGCATTAAACTATGAACATTAACAACTCATAAAATGCATTATATGATTATTGTTTTCCTACATCACAAGAAACTTGGCATCAAAGATAGAACCCTGCTCGCCCCAGTTTCTCCACAATTTACTTGTTTTCAGTTCCCATATACACTAGCTCATTCCCATGACATGATGCTACCAGTGCTGGGAGGATAACAGCTAACATGTATTTTTCTCAAGTCACATAAAGCCAGTCCACCACATCTCTTTTAGACTGCCTTTACTGTAACATTATTGGTACAGCTCAACATGCTTGGAGGAGAACACTAACTACAAGTTCTGTCCTGGGTGATTTAATAATAAGTGGCCAGCACAAAGTAAAGAACAGGTGTAAATGGTGTGAAAAGTGTCTTGAGGACATACTGTATTCCGATCACTCAAACCACATTGAGAGGTGGTACAGATGTCACCATGCCCTAATGGCAGGTGTGAGTTAAAGTTATAAAGTCCCCAGTATTAAGCTGTGAAGCTTTTGGATGATTGAATTAAATGGGACTTTGATGAGGTGGATGGTCTGAATGATTTTGTAAATATGGTGCACCTCAGGTTATATATCTGACTACATTTGTGAACTAGTAAATGGTGACAGGAATAAGGTGTTTGTGTGCACGAGCCTCTAGAGAGTGTGCTGTGTTTGACTCATTAGCAATTGGCTAATCCACACCGAGCGGTACTGACCCGAGGACTGGGCTCCACTGTGGGCTGCAGAACAGCAGGCTGAGAGGCAGCTGTGATGGGTATGGTGCTTCCACTGAGATCATCCTACGGGGTGGAGAGAGATACAGAGAGAGCAAGAGAGAGAGAGAGAGAGAGAGAGAGAGAGAGAGAGAGAGAGAGAGAGAGAGCAAGAGAGAGAGAGAGAGAGAGAGAGAGAGCATGAGAGAGAGAGAGAGAGAGAGAGAGAGATTATCTTAATGTTTTGCATGTCGTTCACATAGAACTGAAACAAACAGTCATAAACACCAGACTGCCATTCTAGATAATGGCTAACATGTTTTCCTCTTTGTCGAGTGTCAAATAATGAAGTAAAAATACACTAATGATCAAGACTGGTGTTGTCTGACTAGGATTGTCTGTGTAAACAGACAAGACAGCTTTGTTTCTCAAAAATAGTGACTTAACAGAACTGAAGTAATGATTGACTTTAAATGGAAGATTTTATTCCAAGTCATTCTGGAGCATGACTGTCACTCACATATGTCAAAAAGTGAAAAATGTAATGATATAAAGTTTTTGAGTGACAGCAAAGATCTGACACATGACACACTTCTGTACACAGTGAAAGTTGCCAGTCTTACCAGTGCCCTGGCTGAGAACGGGTTGAACTCCTCTAACCCCTCTGTGTTAGTGTTCGTCACCTGGGTCACTGAAGGATCCTAAGGAGATGTAAACATTCATCAACATGAATACACATTTAAAAACATTCACAGTTCTATACATTATATAGATATGTAGTGAGTAAGCTACAGTTAATGTTTTTTTTTTTTTTTTTTTTTTTTTTTTTTAAGAGAGTGTGTGTGTGTATATGTGTGTTTGTGCTATTAAAGCCTCAGTATCAGCTGAAAAATATCTCTTATGAAGAATAACAATTTAAGATGCCCTTACATATAACCTAATCCTAAATATCTACTAAATGGTGTGCCTTTAACTGCATCCTTTGACCATTGCTAAACAGTATCCAGAATTAGTGTAGAAATAGAAAACAGTAGGGACTGATGTACTTCGATCATTCAAATAAAATCAGGTAGTCACAGTAAGAAATGAAGTCTTTTTAGGTGCTTTGCTGAAGACTCTGAAGTTAGGAAGCAGGTTTACCATATTCTGCAGATGGAAAGAGCAACTTTCATTTTAACCTTCATTGTGTAACAGGTTATATATATCTAAATATACAAACACCTTTATAACGTGTTTATGAAGGGTGTATTAAATATCTTAGGTTGTAAATGCCTTAAAAAACATTAATAAGCAGTTAAACTGATTTGCCAAATAGTGATTCCACATTCATTTATACAGTTAAACCTCAGATCTTTCTAACTGGATAAAAAGATAACTTATCTAATGCATGTCTTATTCACTTCATTCTCTGAGAGTAGGGCAAAATAAACCTCATCTTTTATGATAATAGACCAAGAGTATAAAAAAGGATTTTCTTAATTTAAGGCAGCATAAACCCTTACATCACCCAGTGCCCCTCCCTATCTACCGCTCACATTTTTTTTTTAGCCTTTTTCTAATTTGGGCTGAGGGTGGAGTCAGGTAAAATCAGGGGGTTTAGTGCCTCTTTAAATTAGTACCTGTTTATTGTCTGTATTATTTCACTTAAGAACTACACAGGCGACTGACTTACTGAACCCACTGCATTACAGAAGTGCTGTTTTCCTATATAGGTGGTTAAATATTAAATATTAAAACAGTTTGAACGAGTACAGAAACCTCCAGTAAGAAGACTAAACTGGAGATTTAGAGTTTTGTTGTTGTTGTTCTTGGAGTGAGTGCCTGAAGAAACTCAAATAAACAGAAACACCTGAGCACCATCCTACAGATCCCATTACACCTCACACCTCACACCTCACAGATACCAGCCCTTAGCCTAAACTACTGAACTACTAATAAACTACTGACCACAGCAGTTAACAAAATAACCCAGTTTAAACCTGTATTAAACACAGCAGATTAAATACACAGTTATTTAAACTGTAAACGGAATAAAACGCGCTGTTTTAAAGCTAATATATAATTCATAACAACACAGCACACTTCCTCCATCGCCTCTCCAGCTCCTCATTGGTCTACGTGTCTACACAGCCCATTCTGATTGGTCCAACAAGCTGTCAATCACACCGCAGCAGAGAAAAGGCGGAGTCTAGCAGAGGCCAAAGTCAACCCACCCAACAGGTTTCGCCTACAAACTTTTCGCGTCATAAACGCGGCGTTTTTCCCGAATTACGGAATAAAAAAAAGCTCGGTTCCGAGGATCTTTACCTGGAACGGGTTCACATCCACCGGGTGGACGAAGGGGTTGTTGTCGAACCCGGACATGCTGGCAGGTGCTGCAGTACAGGTGTATCACTCGCTGCTGCTACTGTTACCTGCCCGCCTCGTTACCGAGTAGTGAACGCGTCACACACCTGAAACAGGTTCCTTTAGAATGAGTCGAATCAATCGATCCAACGAGTCGAGTCAGCAAACTGATCCGAAACTCTGTTTTTTCTCTCTCTCTCTCTCTCTCTCTCTCTCTCTCTCTCTCTCTCTCTCTCTCTCTCTCTCTCTCTGTATTGTGTTTTTATCCCCTACGGAAAATAAATATACATTTATTACCCAAATGTCATTTCTTCTCTTATAAATCCCAAAAAGCAAAATTGTGTTGAGACAATGTTCATATTTCCAGATCTAATGCATTGATTCAACATTGATTCTGTGTTATGTTTTTTTTTTGTATGTATTGTTTGTAATAATCTTCAATTTCATTAAATATATATTATTAAACTTGTAGCCTTATTTTTATCTTATTTTTTATTATGATTCTGTTCTTATAGCTTGTATTTGGTTCTTGAAATAATTTTATTATTTTTATATTATTATAAAAACAATTACTATTATTTATGGAGAGCACATTTAATTATGAGTGTACAAGAGTTCCAGCCATTAAACACCTTTAAATAAACGTTGATTCAATTCTAAATGTTGCGTTAAATAAATGTTAAATAAAGGAGTGTTGTGGATTTATGTTTATATGTATTTCTTATTTGTTATCTATTTTTATGTTTACTGCCCACAGCATTCACAGAGAATTTGCCATTTTTTTTGTAATATACCACAGATTCTGTCTTTATTCTGTGTTGTATCATATTGCATTCTCCTTTTTTTTTTTACCTTGCCTCTTACTTTTTTTGCACTCTGTAAAAGAATCTCTTATTTTGGTATAGAAATGTTCTTGTATGCCTACAATTGGAAACATGTTTACAATTTAATTCCTATGTAGGAACAACCTCTTTTCAGACATTAAAGTTTTTAAATAATTATATTTGGAGGAATTTTAATATGTTTTATCTGTACAGAACAAACTAAATAAATAACATATAATAACAATAATATAAAATATAATAACATAATACCAATATATAATTACATAAAACATTATATAGTTAATTATATATTATAATTACTATAAATTACAATATTATCACAAGAATATATAACATATTTAAAAATATATATTATTAAATCATTTAATAAGAAGAATAATCAATCATTGAATTCTTTGAATCAGGCAGTTCAAAAGAATCGGTTCACTAAAATGAATAGAACTACACACCACCTCTCGCGCACGCGCGCTGACGTCCCGCCCCACGTGACCATACCGGTTCCAGTCGCTCAGGTTGGAGAAGCAGTGTGTTAAAGTGCAGATAAATAACCTCATACAAAACCCATACACACATACTTACGTCATATTTACCTTACTTATCTCACTTATTATTTAGAAATTCTCTCATTAGATATTTTCTGTTACATCCAATACAGTATACCAAACAATATATACACTATAACAAGATTCACAATAATATGTTTGGGTTTCTTTTAGCTGACATTAAAGTTTGATTCAATTCGGGAATTGTTTTATTTTTATTTTGAATATATCGCTATTTTCCATTTTCTTTCTCAAATTAAAAAAAAAAAATTGTCACTGATTTGGTTTCATACATTCCCAGCTCCTCACCTCATCCCCAAAGTACTAGAGTATATATAGAGTAGTAATAGGGTATATATGAGAAAAGCATCATCATGCCAGATAACACAGGTCCACTGCTGAAATTGGAGGCTTTTTTTTAACCTCTCTAGCCCATGCCTGGCATTAGTCAAGGTGGCAACAGGTTCATGTTTATCTATTCTAGAGTATTCTATTCTACTGGCAATACTTCTCTACAGGAAGTAGACGAGCTGTGTATTTGCACAATGGGTGCAACCTTATGTAACTAAATGCATTTATTAGAAATAGTGTTCACAAACATTTGGACATATAGTTATAGTGTATATTAATAATAATAATAATAAATATATATATATATATATATATATATATATATATATATATATATATATATATATATATATATATAGTGAATAAGTGAATGGTCCAACAGAAATGCTCCTAAAATTATTTGTTTTGTTTTTTTATTTTTTCTGGTAATACACCTATTAAATGAGCCATAACATTAAAACCACCTGCCTAACACTGCATAGGTCCTCCTGGCCTGGCAACACCAACTCTGGCATGGACTCCACAAAACCTCTGAAGGGGTCCTTTGGTATCTGGCACCAAGACACTAGCAATAGATCCTTCTAGTCTAGGAAGTGGTGATGTGGGGCCTCTGTGGATCATTACAACCCTCAAAAACACCATACAAGAACTTCCTAAAATCAGCCCTTGACAGGTGCAAGCAAGTGGTTTTAATGTTATGGCTAACTAATGTACTGTATTGATGTGTGATGTTACCAACAGTGTTTTGTTGAATTAAGCCCATGACACCTGCAGAAGTTTCAACAGTAAAGTCTGGCGCCCCAGACTCACCCCCGTCCAAGCTTGCTGTTGAAGCACCTTTAAACATATCCTTAATTTATTTGTGTAGAGAGTACATATGAACACAAACATTTAACTCTTTCAGAACTGAATTAGCTTCAGTAATGGAAAAAAGTAAAAATGGTCTTTTATATCTGTAATGCACATAAAAGAAGACTCTAACTGTCCACCATAAACTTTATATAGCAAATAAATATTTTATTACAACTGTATTTGAAGCCTGTATTATAAAAAATACAGAATAAAGAGTGTTCTAAAATCAACTTTGAATTAGTAAAAAAATAACTGTTACTTTGCCTCTAGCTCTAGTACTAAACTACCATTTTTTTCAGTGCAGTGGGCAGGGCCAAACTATTGGTTCATAAACTTGTTCATTGGCTGGTTCATGGTCTATTCTAAAGAACAACAGCTCTCAAACAGTGTTAATAGTGTTATGTGCAACAAAACACTAAAAAATAAAGAAAATACATGATGTCCATTGTAATGGATGCAGGGTCTGAAATGGTTAATGACCATAAGAAGACAGCCACACGGATATTGTTCCAGCTTTGATTTAATGAGCTGACACTTTTCTTTTTGTTCAAAATGTGTTTTTTTTTCTTTCCATTTTACAACCATTGACATCATTTTCATCTTTTGGTAAAAAACACTTTTCTAAATGAACTTTATACACGCGCACACACTCACTCATTCACTCATACACACACATATCTGCGTAACGGAACACATCGCTGAGGGGGGATTGTGCACTTCGCTCAGTCCTGCAGGCAGCGTGGCTACGGCCAACAATGGGAGATTAGGTTTCAGACAGTTCAGGAGATAGCATCAGTTCACACACAACAGGGCGTCTTCTTCACATGGACTGTAAATGTGTGTGTTTGTGTGTGAAAAAAGCATGGCTTCGGTAATCAGTACTCTCCCTTGAGCACTATTCCATGATGTCAAATGCCAATCCTTTAAAAGTGAGGCTCTGCAAAAAGAACTTCTAGTGAAAGGTCTGAGGATACCCTGCAGTGAGCTTGTAGGGATGTTTAACACACAATATCATATGGCACTTTGTCACTGCATAATACCTACACTGTTATTTTTACCATCTTTAGTGATGACACAAGCTGTCTTAAAGACTAGACTGCATTTATTTGGCCACTACATCATATATGATAGAGAAATGCAGCAGACATTCACATCAATTGAACAATTTCTGAGGGCGCAGCTGATGTAACCTTCCTGGCTCTAGGTTACACATAATTCTTTTTCCCATTCAATTTACAAATGGGAACATAAAGGCTAGAGTTTTTTTTTTCTCAATTTTATCTCATTTGATAATTCAATTTGGAAGGTCAACAACACTAGAAATGTAAAAACTAAAAAAAAAAAAAAAAAGTACCCGGTTCCAGGTAGCAGCAATTTACACAATAGAATGGCAAAAAATGCAACACTTTGTTGAGTTGTCTAGTGTAGGTTGAATGCAGTGGAAAAGCATCATACGTTTGATGCATTTTGTCACTGTCAAGCTAAAACCTTGCATCTCCAAAACTGCAGTTTTCAGGACTAAAACCCTTCTAAGTCAATGGAAAAAAACTTAATGTTGGAGCATCACTATTGGTCCATTCATCATGAAATTCTACCACAAAGAAATGAAGAGGCAATGTTTTTACATAACAGTGACAATTTGCATGGAATTGTTGTGCATGTTGTTTCATATTTATAATATGATAGTCAAATGGTAAAATATGTTATGACGCTTTTCAGTGGGTATTTCATAAATACATCCATTCCTGTCCAAATCCAAATCCCTTTGAGGAAAATACTGCTAATAGTAACTGTTGTCAGAAGTAGAGGACGTGGTTATGGTAGCTCACAATAATCAGTGAGCGTAACTTTGGCTTCGTCTCGTGACTGGTCACAGGCATCCTGCAGGTCCGTAATGGGAAAGAAAGAGATGGATTAAGGGGACAAGCACGGCCCAGTTTTAGCACAGGCCACTTCAGTAACATGATGAATGACAGGAGCATTTTCACTACTTTAGCCAGCCAGTCACACGTGGTCGTTTTTGCTCCAGCAAGACTACAGCTGTACATGTGCGCAATCAACATAAAATGAGGAGGAGGAGGAGCAGACAGAAATAGTGTCTTTATCCCAACCTCAGGACTGACTGATAGTGATTTCTACAGTAGGCTGTGGTTTGAAACACTGCTGAGTCTTCATTTAGCTGGGATCCGCTGGTCTATTAACCCACCAGCTAGCTTGGTCCCTTTGATGCCAAGATTACCCTCCACACACAAAAAACAAAAAAACAAAAAAAGCAGCGAAATCTTCAAACACCATCAAGTGGTTTTCACATAATTATACAGACACCCATTCTCTCTCTCTCTCACACACATACGGCATGTTTACACACACATACAACCAGTCAGTCGCTCACTTGCTCACAGCCACTGTCTGCTCCCATACATCGCTTCTTCTTTTCCAAAAGTACTCGTGACAGGCAAAAGATAAATACATGAATTCAACAACCCAGAAAAAAAAATCACTGGTGTTCCGGCTTTATACACTTTTATATCACATAATGTATTTATATATAGAGATTTATATTTATATATTTATATATATATATACCATGTCATTAAAATTTATTAAATAGGCTTGGGAGCAAAAATACATGTAATTATAGAGCGCGCTGCTTACACGGTTATAAACTGTAAACTTCAAAAGCAGCCAATGGTTTCGCTTAAGTTTGTGGAGTCTAGTGCACCATCAATGGCTTTGTCTCCTGGATCTGCAACGTTAACTCGGATGCCGGCTGTAGCTGAGTGCATCCTGCTGCTCTTCCGCTGCTGCTTATTCCCTTTACCCTGACTGCGGGCCCCACCCAGCTCCTGAATCTGCTCTGCAAATGTTAAATACGCAGCCACATCGCACGGCACTTCACTCCCAGCAGGGCCTCTCCGATCCCCATCGTCCTGCCTCTCCTTGGACATACATGGCACTTAGGGACTGTTCTGCTGGCTCATGGACATGGACGGGGCAGGGAGGGGGCGCCGATGAGCGAGCTAGCAAAGGAAGGAAAAAAAAAAACGCCAAAAAAAAAAAAGGGTAGCTATCTGACCAGAAAAATGGCCACTTATGGACTTTCATACCATGAACTCATTGGTGCCGTACAATACTAGCTGTTGTGGCGGTAGGTCCGGTTCTCTCTTATGATGGCCTCCGCCCTCAGGAGGGTCACGGTGCCTCAGGGGCGAGTACTTGGCCCCCCGCAGTTTCAGTTTGCCCTTCTCGGGATTAAAAGTCCCCCGGCTGGTGAAGCGTGGCCTCTCCTCGCCATCCTGCAGATCAGAAGCTTCCGCTCCTTCATCGCCAGAGCGAAACAGACCCGGCGATGGTGGTTTGCTACGTAGGTGGAAGCGATAAGACGAGGCAGCCTGGGGCAAATGAGATGAGGAGACAGACGAGGCCGTGGAACCGGAATCCACGGAGTCAAGCGAGTCGGGCTGCCTCCGCAACGTCCGCCTGCTCTTGCCCTCTGACTTCTTGGGTCGGGTGGCGGCCAGCGCTGGGCCTCTCTCTGTAGGAAGGAAGGAGAGGCATGACATGGTGAGCAAACAATATAAAGCACTAAGAAAAAAATGGTGATTACTTTAAACAGATGCACAGAAACATACCTGAGAAGTCAGAAGTGGCACCTTCTGAGTCAACATTGAGATTCTCAGAGCTATCCGCTGTCCCTATAGACGCCTCTGACTCAAGAGTCTCATCATCTGAAGCTCTTGGCTCAAGGGACAACATCTCGAAGGTCAGCTCCTCCCTACAGGGTAAAAAAAAAACGTGTTTTTAGCTTTCCCCATAAATGTAGCAATCAATAAATTAATAATCATAAGGAGAAATAAAAAAACATAATTTCTGTTACAAAAAGACAACTTGACAGACAAGAATAGCATGTAGATTAGTGTTCACCCCAGGCTATGTTTTTTTTCCCTGTTAATGTTTCTAAAGATTAAATCTTGGTCAATGGGTTAGGAACCCAGTAAAAGTTATTGTAACCACAGTCTCTCCTATCCTATCCCATAATTGATGCTTATTTCACTAACTGTGAGATCACATGACCTACTGCCTGGACCTTAAATTTACTGGAATTTTATTTACATTACTTTGTGCAAATCTGTCAAGTTTTTGTTAGTTTTGAAAATTCTTGTATATAAAAAGTGGTGATCATATATCAGGACTGTCAGGGAAAACATAAACAAAAAAACTTTATATAATATTATATAATAATTTGTTGATATTGCACAAATAATGCAAAATATTTTATTTAATATTCATTAATGTTAAGATGCAATTCCAATCTTTTGAACAGCAGTGGTTTCACTCACTTCTCTTTCTGCAGGCTCTCAATCTGTTCAGTGAGGACCCGCTCTTCCTGCTGCATGGCGGCCTGCTGCTGCTCCGTCACCTCGGGGTCTCTAACCACTTCCTCATCCCCGCTCTCCTCCATGGGCTCGGGGGCACAGGGGGTGCGAGGACTGGCCGGAGGTGAAGGTGTGTGATGACTCACCCTGCGCCCTCTTCCCTTACCCTGCCAAACACAGTGACGCAGCATTAGTTCAGTTCCTGCTGATAATTACTCTAAATACTGACCAGTATCACCTATTAAATTTGCATTTTAATAGCCTTAGAGGAACAGTTCCGAAAAAAACAACTTAATTACAGTTAGCACACATTTATAAATAATTATAAAAATATCTTTAAATTATCTTAATTGTACTAAATATGGATGATCAGCTAAGGCATGTTAGGTGCTGTCTAAAGTTTGCTTCTTTAGGTTTGTTCTGAACTACAAGACTAATATATCTGATGAGGAATGGAAGCTTACCTATGGTAGCATTGTGCTAACTGCACAGCTAAATTATGATGCATGTGAACTACTGTACTGTAAAACATACTCTTACCAAACAAATAATAATAATAATAATAATAATAATAATAATAATAATAATAATAATAATAATAATAATAATAATAATAATAATAATAATAATATTTTAATCGTCTCCAAGCCTAAATTATCCCTTTGGATAAGTTTTAGCTCAAAATTAGATTTTAAAATAGCAATTTCTTATTTCTTAGCATTGTTAGAGATGTGGACAGTTATATTATTTTTGGTGTGATGCAATTAAGAGAATATTAAATATTTATCACATTTTCATTACTAAGTTTTATTTTTTTAATACATAGAACTCACAACTTATTAATAGTATATTGTGTTTCTGGAAATCTCCATTGGGGATCATTACACAGTAAAACTGTAAAAAAAAGTTTTCTCTCTCATTGTAGAATTTTCTAAGTTAGATCAATTACTCCATAACCCCCGTCACTGATGCCATTCCTCCAGTCTCCCCCGCACACTTTTTATCCCACACTTAAACCCTAAATGCCATAGGAATTTAGAACAGGGACCTGGACCAAACCAACTTTCGACACTAAATAAGCTTGACTAGCTTGTGCCTGTGTATAATTTTCTGTGTGCGCAGGAATAAAGGTCACAATCTGATTCCAAAAGGCCAAATTTCTAACATGCTGCATAGTATTTCTAATAACTAAAAAACATTTTGAAACTATTGTAATTTTTCTTTAAAAAAATATCCAACATATATTAATAATGTGCATCAACGATTGGGGTAAAACGGATGGTATTGATCAAATACAATCTTTATCTGTTAGATTTGTTATGAACAATAATAGTACTGTAAATTTTCATTTTGTTTTAAGCAAGCTGTAGCACAAAATGTATGATTACATTTAAGTAATTTAAGTAATTAAAACCCTGACTTTAATAATATGTAGGTCTGTTTATGATATTACATATTTAAAAGTAAGCTTCCATTATGTCCTGTACAAAAAATTAAAAAGCAAACTTCCAAACATGTCTTTACTGATCAACTTTCTTTCTGCCAATTTTTTACTAAACTTTTCTTTTACATATTTGGACAGCTCTCAATGAAAAAGCGCTGCTTCCACAACAAGCCATTGTCAACTCAAAGCACTTACAGTAAGTTTTCTCACTAACCACTACAGAAGCACAGAACAGCTGGCAAAAACAGCACAGAAACAGCACAGCTGCACACACTATCTTTTACCTTTCTGGCTGCATTAGACTGCAGGTTGCCAAATAAAACATAAAAGGGAAAGAAACAGAGTACAACACATTAGCTCTGAGGCTTTGATGAGATGGGGACACCTATGAGTGAAAGTAAAGCACGCTGTAGAGTTGCTGAACAGAACACAACGCTGTGAAAATGAGCCACGGCCAGGGACGAATGTACACCCCTGAAAGCAAACGTGTGGCTGGTACAGTGCTGAGTTACAGTAACTAGACAGGCGTTTGGATAAGTGCCAGCGTAAGTGATCTGAATGAGTGGGACAGAGATACAGAGCCCTGGTGTGCTGTGACGATGAAGACATAGAGACTACACAGTGCTGGGACACCGTGGACGAGACCAATGAGGCTGCCACAGGATGAGGCTAGAGTTAGTGAGTACCTACCGCCGCTGCACTGCGGGCAATGCTCATAAACCTAACAGCGATTACTACGGGCTTCTGGATTGGAGAGGAGAGGGGAGAAAGGATGGGGAAAGGAGAAATTAGAGTTAAAGGAGTTCAAGGAAAAAGAAGGAGCAAATCATCACTTTCCAATGAAAAACAAGTCTCCATTTATGTTTTTTAGTTTACAAACGTTCAAACGTTCCATTACACTGTGTCAAAATGTCTTAATGAATGGACCAATAGAAATTCTCTTCACTTTGACTTCCATTGAAAGTTAAGAAAGATTTCTCTCTCTCAAGTAAAGCTGCTGATTTGGAGATGTTCTTCATTGGACGGCAATGAAATACACGGTTAAAGAGTATGTGAGATGTGGGTGGAGTGTTGGTTTTATAGTTAAATGGTAAGGTAGGATATCACAATTCAATAAATACTCCAGTGTTTTTTTTCCTCAATGTACAGGCCTTATATTTGGACAGCATTTTTGTCTGTGTTTTGGCCTCCTAGTGACTAAAAAAGGAGCTCTTCAAAATTGCTCTTTGAATTCCTAAACACCTCCTTGCTCCCTATAAAGTAATTAATTTTTATTATTTAGACTACACCCCAACACACAGACTCAGCCCTAGTTTCAGATTTCAACATATAAATAAATGTAAATACTGTTTGATTACGAAAATATAATTCTCTGTTTTAACTTAAATACATAATTTCATCATTTTAGATAAGAGAGTAGTATGTACTTTGGGATTGAGTGTTTGTTGGCATGCTTATAAAATAAGAGACCCCTAAAATTATGAGTTTTCTTGATGCATGATGCATGAAAACTGTAAATAAAAAATATTATTCCACCAAATATTGATTTCTGAACTCTTAATAAATATATATATATATACACTGTATGAATATAAACTTTTTTCTGTACATTATTTGAGGTCTGAAAGCTCTGCATGTTTTTTAGTTATTTCCGCCATTTCTCATTTTCTGCAAATAAACGCTCTAAATGACAATATTTTTATTTGAAATTTGGGAGAAATTTTGCCCGTAGTTCATTTTACTAGAACATATACCTATAAATAGCAAAATCAGAGAAACTGATTCAGAAACTGAAGTGGTCTCTTCATTATTTTCAGAGCTGTATTAAGGACAGAAACACACTGACTTAAAAGACTAAAATCTTTTAGTCTTGACTTAAAAGCCATTAATTAACAAAGCAACATTTAACAGTATGAGTCTTAAAGTCATGTGAAATATTCAGATAAACTGGTAGAAAGTCCATAAACTATAAAACAAAGGAGGCTCAAAGGACAGCAGACAGGAAAGGAAGTTTCCAATTATTTGGACGCTGTCAAGAATAGCATGTGTCCCTGCCTCATTCAGGAGAGTAAATTGTATTATAAGAGCTGTCACACACCGCCCAGACATCTGTTTACTCAGTTTGAGCTGCTTTAGAGCTGCTTTTGAAACAAAAATGCATAATGCAAACTTTTAGTTGCTGGGATACTGCAAACCCATTATATCTAGGTTGTGGCAAAAGTCAGAAACCACCATGATGTGTCATAAAATTAATTACAAAGCTTCCCACAACACTGGTTACCATTAAGTATTCTAATAGATATGTTTATTTCAGACTGTCAGCCCAAATCTGACTTTACTCATATCTAGACAGATTATTTCAACATTTAGACAGTCTCCTAACTGAGTTAATAGTCTGGAAAGCAATAAAACACATAAAATTGATCACAGCTAGCAACACTGCAGAATTTACCAGGCTGCTTTGTGCTGAATTTGTCTGTTAAGACATCATTTCTAAACCGCAATATTTATACTCTCCTGCTTCCGCATTTAAAAGAGCACATTACTGGATTGGTCACAAGTTACTGTCGCTCATATCGGCACCACAGCCACCTAGCGCAGACAGGTTTCTGATATCTGAACAAAAAATATATCTGATTCCTGAAAAAAAAAAATCAACAGATTTGCCTGCATTCTAAATATAGTCTATTTCAATGAACAAGTTTGTAAAAACTCATCATTCTATCATTCTAAATTTGAGGAATTTGTGACTTCAAATACACATTTACTGACAGAATTCAGAAACTCCCCAGGGGCTTCTACTACAGGTGTGTTTCAACCCTATTATATTCATGTTCCTTTCTAAGTACAAAGAAAATGCACTGAAACGTGGAAGACAGATATCAGGCTGAAAAACACTGGAGTATTCCTTTTATTCTGTGCTACACCGCTGCTGCTGTACTTACCATAGACCTGCGAATGAGTGTCAGTCGGCTTTTGGCTTTGTTTTCAGCAAATTCCAGACTGTTAATGTCCTTTAGCCTGGCTCTGTACTTGTTCATCTGCTCACAAATGATTAGTTCTACACATCTGTAAAAAATTAAAACACATACAATATTACATATAAAATTAATCTAAATCTACTGTCATCTGCTCTTCCTAGTTTTAGCTAAGCCAGTTAAACTATTACTCTAGAACCCTCATAACTTGCAATGCTCTCAACACTAGGAGGGTAAGGACAACAACATGCCTCCTCTAATACATCTGAATTCAAACCCTGCGTCTTGTCGAAGTGCAGCATCACTGAATAGCCAATGCTCTCGAAAGGAAAGCACTGAATCTCTAGTTTCGAAAAATCTGCTAAAAGATGCCTGTGACAGCCAGCATGACTATGGGTGTGATCAGGGAAACCCAGGAAAAGCAAGGTCTATTTGTGCTATCTCTGACTCTGGCTGCTGAAGGCGAAGCAGCATGCCTCAAGATCCTTGGGCCATAGTGCCGGCATCTTAGGCTGCTTATTCCTGTTTTAGCTCTCCACTGCTAACTGTGCCAATACTGGCCCCTTATAGAGTTGTAACTTACGCCGTAGTTTTCCCGATGTCTTGAACGCTCTGCAGTGGGTCGATGGTGTCTGGGCACCGGAGTATACAGGGGGCAAAGACGATAGCCAACGCATTAGCAGACATGCGGTTGGTTTCTTCCTGAAGAGCAATCCTGAAAAGGTACAGGAACTTTCAGAAATGTATGTGATCACAGTACATCTCGAAGTTTACATGATATCACATGTTATGAGCACATTTCAAAGTTTAACACTCACCTGACCAGGTGGAAGATAAGTCTTTCCAGGGTATTCAGATGAGTCCTGCTAAGCTGATCTATTACAGAATACACCCCACGTATGACCTCCTTCTTGTCCTGAAGACCTGAACATCAGCACCAGAGGTAAAGCTCAGTTTTTGTACTAGAAACACAACTATTATCCCAACGTGGTCATCAATAACACAATACATTTTGTCTTATTTTGCCTTGTTCAAATATAAAAGATATACTATAGGGTAGTTTCATAGACAGGAAAGCCTAATTGGGCTGTATTATATTTTCAATGGAAAACCCAATTAAAAAAGGCTGTGTACTAGGCTTAATCCCTGTCTTCAAAACTGCATTTATATATACAAAAATGTTTTACATCTAAAAAAAAAATGCATTTTACTACTTTAAGTTGTACCCATTGTTGACACTGATGTGCAAATTCAGCTTGTCAAGTCCCTGTAGAAAAGGAATTGCCAATAGAAAGACACTAGAGCAGACAAGCATAAACCTCTGTACAATGCCCATGCACTATTTCCACTGAATTAAAGGTGTGTCCAAACCTTTGACTGGTAATGTAGTTATAGGCAGATGGGCTAAACCTCAAAAAATCTGAAGCTAGATTTATCTAACTAAACAGTTTACAAGAACGCCCACAAACAGTTAACAGAAAAGATGAAGAATTAGGCTGGAATAAAGCCAGACAATCCACTAACCCATGGCTCTCAGGAATTCCTCATACAGTTCGAAGGTCATAAGGGGATTGGGCAAATCACGCAACCACTGCTTGAAAACGCTGGCAATGACGTGAATGTTGTACTCATCCAGATTCATACTGCTCACATCTGAGGAACAGATAACAATAGAGAGAGATCAAACAGCAGACCTGTGAAAGTGTTATTACTCAGGGTGAACCATAACACGAGCCCGGCCGCTCACGTCTGTGCTAGATTGTGCTGTGTTTCATGTGCCGTACCTGTGTCCAGACCCTGCTTCAGTTCTTTAATCTTATTGGTGGATCCAGACTTCCTGTAGATGCCCTCCGTATAAAGGCCATGCATTTCAATATAGTTGATGAGCTTCTCCACCACCACCGGTACCGAGCGCTCGTCGTTGGTCAGACGGGACACCTCCACCCCAAACTGCCTGGACGAAAGTTCGGGATCGTACTGGGCACAAAAACAGAACAGCGCTTCAACATCCATTCAGAGATCCGAACAAATTCACCAAAAAAAAAAAGAACAATTGCGCTCACTGTCATTTCAGTCTCATGACACGGAACAGCGGCGTCCAGCAAACGGTGCGGACTAAGTGCCGATCACAGTCATTACAGGGGGAAATTCCTTACCTTCTTGCTGCATTTGGTGGTCATCTTCAGACAGCACTTTCTGTGGCAGGCGTACCGGCACACTACACACGACACAGACATCTCAGTGAGTCTCATTTTTTAAACCCACCCTCATTTCTCACACACATCTCAGGGAAAAGTCAAACAACGTGCAGAAAGCCCACGTTTCCAGCCCAAGCCAACATTCCTCACACTGTAACATGGCAGATGTGCGGAAAACATCCTGCCTGACAAAGCCAAACTGTCCAGAAACGGAGCAGAATGCCCTTAAGAAGGCACGGCTTCGGCGGTAAACAATCTGATTATGTTAAATTGAGGTCAGGGCCATTTTGGTGAGGAGTCTCGGGACCGAGGACACGAACTCACATTTGCAGACGCAGGCTCTGTCCATCATCCAGATGAGGGAGGAGCAGTACTCGCAGTATGTGGGAATGCTGTACTGGGTGGACTTGAAAATGTGGCCGTTGTGCTCCTCCACCTGGAGAAAAAGAAAATGGCGTCACAAGAAATAATGAAACATAAAACACAATTTAATAACAAAATACTATTTGCTCATTGTCCCAGTGAATGCGTAACGTGTGGTTTACGATCACACTTACAATATCAGAGTCCTTTTTCCTTCTCTTCTTGCGGTCTGGTTTTGGGGCCTGCAATAAAGACCAGTACAAATGTGATTTCAGAAATTTACACGTGTTAAAAATGTGCTTAAAAAGATGCACTGAAACTAACTACACATCTTCAACAAGGAACAAACTAAAATACAAAATTTTTACACAATTTTAAACCAGGTGGAAAACATAAAATACAAAATGGGTGACAATATTTGTACAACTTTATATTTATGTCCAAACGAGAAAGAGCAACTTTTTTTTTTTTTCAATTAAACCTTGCGACTGCAGTCTTTTACACTGCAACAAGGCTAATGTATGGGGACTGTAAAATTATATTTAATAAATATATATACGTATATATAAATAAGGCAACGTTTATTAAAAAGAAAAATGCTTTACACATGCATTTCTGGACAAGCTGAGTGATATAGAACTAGCAATAAAGTAAAAGAAGCATGTGGACTAAGACTACAGAGTAATATTACACTAATTCACACTAATATGACTTGGGTTTACTATTCTCACTGTTAATAGTCAGTGGAGCATTAACATGGATTTGAAGCTGCTATTTTTAGAGTAAAAAGGCACTACACAATGTTGCTGTAAGACACATCTTGTTTCTATGCATGGATTAAATGTACCCTTTGGCAAAATTTTCAATTAAAATGGAAATTATATTTAGTCTGGAAGATGAAGCCTGTGACTACTCAGGAGCTGAATCTGACCGATACTGCCTAATATAAAAAAAAAAAAATCATAATAAAGCATAATTTAATAATATTACACAATATTACATAAGCACAACATTAAGCATAGCATTATACTTTAAGTTACATCTTTTTACTCATATCCAGACGTGTCCAAACATTTGTATAAGACTAGGTTGCATACCTTGCTCATGCTGCTGTCCAGCGGTTTATACTCGGTCATGAACTCATCCAAGAACACTTTAAAGGTGTTCACCCAGACTTTAACAGGAGACTCGCTCCAGTCTCTCTGCTCCTGGCGCATGGTCTTCTCCAGGATCTGCTCGAACAGCGCGTACAGATCCTTATAACGGATACTCTTCCCATCATCCATCTGCACAGGTGGGGGAAAAAAAATTATGCCAAGGACAAACTCAAAATAAAACACTAGCAAGGACAAATCTGAATTTATACCCTGGTTAATTAGGAATCAGATCTAAAAATAGCATGATAACACGATAACAAGATAATATGAGCGTTATACGGTGTGATTCACGCCTTTTTAGAAGAACAGTTATAGTACTCACAGCCAGAGCTGTGGAATAGGAGTTGAAAATGTTCACACGGAATTCCTTCAGCGCCTTTTTAAAGACCACATCCACCATCGTGTCCTTCTTACTGTCCTCTGTATCCAAATCACTGATCTGTAAAACACAAGGAGGGATACGTACATTCACACTGAGATGGCATGGAAAAGAGGCTTGATACCAAGTACAGATGTGTGGTCAGTAGCAGCTGATAATATAGAGAGATAGCGCAGAAAAAAATGCTACAAATCTGATCTTGTTTGCAAATCTTGCCTGATGTGTTACAAAACTGTTAATGGCAAATAAACCCAACTAAAGTAAAACATTATTATAAACAGCATTAGCATACGTGGTGGGAATCACAGGACATCTCACGATACAATATTTTATCATTTATATAAATGATATATCATTTATATTTATCATTTACATCATTTATATATTGAGCAATACTTAATATATCGTTAAACAATTCTTTCTGATACTTCACGGCATCTGTGTTAAATACTCCTAAATGAGTAAATACTAGGTATTATAAATGTATTGGTGACAGTTTCACAGTTTCCAGTCTGTTTCAATAAAAATAAAAATATCAATATCTGACAACATTTATTTTTACGACGCAACAGAAAAAATACAATAGGATATATTGCAAAATCGATATATTGTACCACCCTTAATTAGCAAAACAATAAGTTAAGGCTATGCGTTTCCTCATGTAGGAGGCGAGGGTTGTTTAAGCAGTGTGAGCCTGGTGCCTTTGTAAGTGTTGATCTTAAAATAGAATCCCAATTATTTAAGAAGATTTCTGCATAATTGAGTGAATAATGTGTAAATCAGCAACTTGTGGGCACTCAAACCAACCCACACAATAAAAAATATCAACACAGCACAACAATTAGCGTAGTATATCATATTTACTGATACACTTGACTTGTGTGTGTTTTAACTATTTTTACATAATGAAACAATCTTTGAATGAGACTTTTTAACCACCAGGTCGTTCTGTCAGTCATGTGACTGTACTGTGCCAGACCAATCAACTAGCCCAACATAATCACAATGTTTTATTTTTTTTTCTAACATTTAGACAGACGGAAAAACAAAAATGCTACCATTTAGTTAGACAGACAGACAGACAGATAGATAGGTAAAAGATTTCTGGAAAGATTTTTACTTTGCAAAACAGAAAAACAACAAAAAGCCAACAGCCACTGAGCAGTACCACTGAGGTCCACTGGGTGGCCACAGCCTACAAGATAAAACCTACTGGCATAAACAAGGAGTGGCATGAAGTAAAATCAGGATGCAAACAGTATAGGGGTCATTCATTGTTTCCACCAAAACTAAGGATATTAAATAAAGTGTAATCCTGCATTTGTTGGAGTGACTATACAGGAAAGATTCTGAATCATATCTGTGAGAATTTGATTGCATTCAACAACAAAAGCCAGAGTAAAGCCCTATCCAGAAGGGATGGACATCTGTGAAAAATATTTCACACTTCTACTCAGTGATAAAACTTTTGAATCCGGACTGCAATTGAAAATACAAGAGGACCAGTGAGTTTTTTGCTTTCTTGGTCACGTGACATCACGTTCAGTAGTTCCTCCAGTTCCACTCACTGTTGTGTTTACGCAGATCTTTGTGGGAGCGCGCACCCAAAGTGTAATTGCAGTGCATAGGAGTGGACAATTAGCTATTTTGTTAAATACGAGGAGACGAAACTCAGAGATGTGGATCCAGACGGAACTAAAATTACCAGATGACCACAGAGTTCAGTGAAAAACAGTAGATAATTTAGCCTCTAATTTTTCTCAGAGGACGTCTGAGAAAAACATAGACATGGTCATTAGGACAGGAATAAAATCACAGAGGAACACCATAAAAAAGAAAATTAACCCAGCACCCCGTGAGAAACAAATTCAGGATGTTGGATGATCAATGCCTGACCTCATCCTCCCAACTGATCCTAAAATTACTGGATACACAGAACACAGTTCCACTACTCCACAGCTCAATGTGAGACACGGTGCCAAATAGATTCATGTGTATCTGCTCCACAGAGTCCTATTCTAGAAATACTTCTCTTCAGGGACTAGATTGGGATTTTGCTGCTGTCAGCTGGAATAAATTCCCAGTAGCTGTGAGATTTACTTAAACTATAACAGGCTGAAACATATTTATTCACCTATGCTTTCCAAACTTTTTAACTTGCTGTACTGTTGGCGTACTTTATTGTTTATTTTTTTGTTATGTTTAATTTCTTTATACATTTTAATTCTGTTTTAAAATTCAGGTTCATTATTTTATTCCTTTAATTATATTTCTTGTTTTTAGTTTTCATTCCATTTCATTTAAATTTTATTCATTTTAATTTTCTTCTAACTTTTTATAAATTGTTTTGTATTATGTCTTAAATCTTTCTGTAAAGGTGCTATACAAATAAACTTGCCCTGCCTAGACAAGCTGCCTGTGCAACTTAAAGTAGCTCAATGCATCTTTTCAATAGTTTATAAGCTTATTTCTTGCTTTAATTCAAGAAAAGAACACTTGCAGGAGCTGTACCTTCTTCATAAGGAAATCATTCATGCTCCTGTAGTCACTGGCACATGTGAGGATCTGCAGAGCATCGTTCTGCCACTGGGCGGGTTCCAGAGCCACGCTGCTGATCTTCACACTGCGGCGGCGTTTCACTTTGGGCGAGGGTTCCTTGTTCTCCTTAAACTCCCGCTGGCTGCTGAGGTCAGGGCTGTGTGGAGGGGACAGGCACTCTCCTGTGGACAGACGGGAAACGGTCATCTCCCACACAGAACACATGCTGAGAAAGACTGATCAGATCTACAATCCATTCCTTTCACCTTCAGCCACGAGGAGTGCTGTATCAGCGTACTCTCCATCCAGAGTGTCACTGCCACACACCAGCCTCTCTCTGGACGACTTCTTATCCGCCTGCTTCGTCTTCCCCCAGAACCGCATCTTACCCCGGACCCTGAGAGCAAATAAACATATTTACATATAATTAGCTTAAACTAAACATATGTGAGTATTACATTTAACAGAGGTTCTTATTCAGAGTGACTTTCAAAAGTGCTTAGTCATTCACTCAGAAGGTACAAAGCTAGCATTAATAGTGTTCACGAGTGTGTGAATTTATTATACCCTGCCTGGCCACAGAAAAAAGTCGCCACCAAAGCTTTTATCTTTGATTGCGGCACTGTGCATTCGCTCTGGCATTGTTTGGATAAGCTTCTGCAATGTCACAAGATTTATTTAAGCCATTGTTGCATTAATTTTTCACCAAGATCTTTCAGCAGCATTGATGATGGTAGAGTCTGACCTCTGCACAAAGCCTCTCCAGCCCATCCCAAAGATTCTCAATGAGGTTAAGATCTGGACTCTGTGGTGAACTCTCTCAATCCATGTGTGAAAATGATGATCTTAAGCTCCCTGAATCACTCTTTCACAATTCCAGCCCCATGAATCCTGACATTGTCATCTTGGAATATGGTCGTGTCATCCGGGAAGAAAAAATCCATTGATGGAATAACCTGGTCTATATTCAGTATATTCAGGTAGTCAGCTGACCTCATTCTTTCAGCACAAACTGTTGCTGAACCTAAACCTGCAGACCAACTGCAGCATCAACCCCACATCATTTACTTACTTAAATCCAGGTGGAGACTTTATAATTTTTTTGACCAGGCAGTGCCAGAAATGAGTCACACAATAATCCTAATGCAATGATTTGCAGGAAATACACAGTTACTCAATTTCCAGAACATGAGCCTGAAGACCAAACCAAGGGTCATGTTTCAGTTTCATTGTCTACATTTGGTCCAGTTAGTTTTGGTTTCACACTGTAGTTTAGTAAGCACACTAAAGAAATTTCCATTATTTTTTTATGACTTTTCCATGCACATGCAATTTTTAAAACAGTGCAGACATGGACAAAAAAAAACTATAATTGAAATTGATTATAGTAGGCCTAAAATAAATCTGACACACAATCCTTAATAATAAAATGTGTCAGATCTTGTGAGCTCTATTATGTAGGGCTAAATTACTGAATTCACTCTGAGCTGAGGTATTTGTTAGCTCAAAATAGATTTTCTCCATCGATAAACAGAAACACAAAAGATTTGTAGACCAAATTTCCATGACTTTTCAAAACTTTCTGGGTATTTTTATTTTTCCAAAACCTATCCAGGCCTAGAAAATGCTATTTTTAAATTCCATGACTTTTCCAGGTTTTTCATGACCGTATAAACCCTGAAAAAACTATATTCTGTCATCATAACCTATGTGGGCTGTCTCTCTTTATGCTGAATCATTTGTAGTGCACTGTCAGTTTTCAGGTGTTGTGCCAAATTTTGTCCCCCCCCCCCCCCCCCCTACCAGAATCAGGCTCCCTTAAAGTGCATTACTCAGCAGAACGAGCAAAACACATTAAAAAACACCCTTAAATTATTTGCATTATTTAAGGGTTAATCGACAGCGGGATTTGTATAGCACATCCTACGATTGTGCCCATATTGCGACAAATGTGCTTACAAAGTCATTTCTTAGCCTGCAACAACTTCTTGTAATTGGTCTGAAAAGTGCTTTCACACCATCTTCTTAACCTTTGCATTATTTACATGGTTTTGCTCATGTTCTGTCTTTACCTGTTTTTATTTTGATTCTTTAATTTTATTTACAGCTAGTACTTTTTTATCTTTAACTTTATTATATTTGTTTATAGTTGACTTTTATCTGTTTCTATATCATACTGCTCTATTGTACAATGTCCTCAAATACTTTACAAGGCGCTTATCATAAAACTCTATTAATATTATACTTGTTATTTTTGGTTCAGACCAAACTGAAAAGTCCGAAGCTCCAGGCCAAACACAACAGGAGTGGAAGTCCACATAGTGAGTGCAATTAAAGCTATAACAGAAGCAACAGAAACCAGGTGCTGTTCTCTATTATATAACTGTGAGAATAGATATTATATAAGTAAATGAATAATTAGATGGCATTAATTTATAAACACCTTCCATCTCCCTGTGAATTCTTTCTCAGGTTTTCACTCTTTCCAAGATCTCCAGATGACATGGTTTTGTGCATCCTCTTCTGCTCCTCAGTAGGTGTGGACGGCTGAAAAATCACAAAGCAGTATTATTTAAAAAGTGAGAAGGCTATTGAGGACATAAAACAAAACAAAAAGTTTAAAAGAAAACTGTACATTTTTTCCACATACATATTAGCATCCTGAACTCATGGGAGATTTACATTGTGCACTATACTATATAGTAGATACATATATACTATATATAGAGAATACCTACCGTCAGTAGGTGGAGTTTCTAATCACATATCTTAAAGTATGAAAACAATTACTTTACAATACTTTACAATTTACATATGAGTCATTCGATGAAACATACCGATTTGATGAAATGCATTATGGACAATAATGTGGCCAAAAAGTGTGTATCCAAAACCTTCAGATCAACCAGGAACAAAAGGTTGACCCAACAGCCCAAACAGATATGGAAAAATTTAGTTTTTACACTATTAATTAAAAAATAAATAAATAAATAAAAAAACTGCATGTGTGCTAGGTCAGAAACTAGACCACAAAAAGAACTACGGCTATTTTGGGATGGGATTTACTACCCAGTCACATTTTACTGTGAATGTTGCTCCCATGCCTGATTAGAAAGGATAATACTAATAGAGATTTCATGCCTGAGGTGGGAAAGTATGTTTTGTTCAGATATCCTTACACATATCTGACAGTGTATAGTTATAGTGTATAATTTCAAAAATTGATATATGGTATTGGCACTGATTTCATAGAATGACTCAGAGCTGACTCCTATAATAATCCATTAAATGTAAAACATTTGCACATAGAGTGTAAAAGTATGGAGTGCACATGAAAGAAAGAGTTTTCATAGTTCTTTTCAAGAAAAAGAAAAACAAAAAGAAAGCGAGGAGATGGTGAGCGGTAATGAATGAATCTACTACAGTGTGAAGAAACGGCCGAGGTGGCCGCAGACGTCCTGCTCCTCGCACTGAGAGGAGGCTCTACTGGTGAAAGAGAGAGAGTGAAAGAGGGGAAAGCTGGTGCCTAAAGCATGCAGTGATCATTATTTGACATTGAGCAGAATCTGTGGACAGCAGAGGTCTGGACTGTAGAACGCAGGCATCCTGAAGCTAGCGTTGCTGTTACTGTCTATTCTAGCGCAATAATCAGAATGCAAAGCGCGGTGTGGGTTAAAACGCAGAACATGTTTTAATCATTTTTATGGGAAAACACTTCTGAGAGGGCTTATCCAAATCTGTGTGGCTGAAACTGAGACTGCACCACAGCTGCTTTCATCCATTAAAAAGAAATTGATTCATTCTGATTTTTTAAAATCTTTTTACTAGTATTGAATTATTTTTTATAAAAAAGCCAGATTATGACTAAATACCAAAAACAAAAAGGTTTTTGGATTTAACTGGCTCTGTGCTTTATTATTAATTTTAATGATAATAAAATAGCATAATTATGCAATAACACCTATTTAAAGGACAATGAACTTTTAATTAATAGGGATATTTATATATTTATATATTATATATTTCTATATTTTAAAATCATATATTTAAAAAAAAAAAGATTTATTCATGTTAATGGGCTCATAATGGGAAATATTTAGGTCAGCAAAAAAATGATGTCACGCTCATATAAAGTACTGATACAAATCAATAACATAATTGATCATGACTGGCATATGTGCACACATTAATGAGCAAATCACAGATAAGTGCCATCACAGATAAGGACGCTTTTCAAAAGCTGTTTTTCCCAAATTACATTAAATATTACAGAATCTACAGTGCTTGCAGTGCTTGTTTTGAGTGGTGAGTAGTACAGAGGTCTATCAGGAGGTTCTGAGGGGTTAGAGCTGTAGAGAGAGGCCACGCTGCTGCTGGGTTTGGGCCTGCTTGGGGGGAGCGCGGACCGTTTTAATTACCATTTCCGAGTCACTGTGACACGCCTCTAGTGTCCCCCCCTCTGAGTCCTGCTTGGGGAGGGGTGGGCCAAGAGACAGAGAGGTCTCATCATACTCTTCCTCCTCTGACTCCCCCTCCCCCGGGGCATTTGAACCTCGGGTCAGGAAGTCTGAGCGCGTCCGCGCCATGCGGGCTTTTTTATGGCCCGGTCTGCCAACCTGATCAACCAAACAATAACAACACAAGTATAAAAACGCTCTTCTTACAAAAGCCCTCTCTTTTGTACGTGAAAAAAAGGTGTTTACCACCACAAACGTGCGTTCCTGTGATCCAGAATGAATGCTCTCGTCTTACAAGATTACATTACGTAGAAAAATGCACACGCAAAGGACAAAAATAATAACATTTCCTGTTTTTTTTTTAAAGACTACACCCCAGTTAACATGGACTGATGGTGTCAAATGTGAGATTATGGTTTATTTTCCTCACCTCGCGACCTTTCGGTGCTTTCATGGATTTGAAATCTGAGGGGGCGCCCTCCTTCTGAACTCCTGGTGACTTCCCTTGACTGGTGAATGGCTTTTCAAACCTGCAAGGCGTTCAATGAAATTAGTTTCTAGGTAAAAAGAAGTGAATAGAACTGTGAATGGCAGCACCCTATGGAGAGTCAAGGGCTTTAGACTTACTTTGACAAGGACCCCTTGTCCTTAGGCGAGAAGAATATATTCCCAGGCCTCTCTGCCATGTTGATCTTGACACTAAGGGGCGGAGGGGGCTTCTTATGTGGGGTACCTCTGGTTGCACCATCTCGTGACTCCAGGGTAAGTTTGGGGGCCCAGCCGTCTGGCACTGTGCGCTTGTCTTTCGGTCTTTCCCTCACTGTAGACACTGTAGAAGGAGTGGGATGTTTGCTCTGAAGCTGGGGAGAAGCAGCAAGATCTGGCTCAGGCTGAGCTATGGGTGCAGGCCCTCTGTCAGAGCTGACAGAGATAGACCTCTGCTTCAGAGCTGTCCCTCCAGAGCCTTCCTGCCTGCTCTGCTCGATCCTCTGCAAGGCCTCACCTCTCTGCTTCTCGAACATCTCCCGCTCATACTGAGCAAAATACTTGCGCTGTTTCTCCAGGATCTCCTTCTGCTGCCGAATCTGCTCCATCATCTCCTTCTCATTCTGCTGCTGCTGCTGCTTCCGCCGCTCCTGCTTCTCCTCATTTAGCTTCTCCAGCCTCTCCAGCACAGCCAGGCTGCCACCGACGCTACCCCCATCTGCTTGCGCCGGGCTTGGGGGCAGGCTGGTCTGAGCAGAGCTGTCTCGGACTTCTGGGAACTTTATGCTTTCGTTATCGAGTAATGTTTCCTTCTGCATGCTGATGACCACCACCACAGGCCTACGGGAAGACTCTCTTCTGTCTTTTAAAGTCTTAGCAGGGCTGTCAGGCTGTGTTGTGAAGGATGCTACACTAGTCTCCACACTAGGCTTTGTGACGGCAGAGCTGCCCTCTACTGGAGGAATGTAGAAGGTCTGGAGAGAGTTCTCCAGTTTTGGAAGCACAGGCTGCACGGCTGGTTCTTTCTTAGGACTTTCAGGTGCGAGAGCACCAGAATCCTGAGGAGGAACTGATGATGGAACACTGCTATAGAACACGTCTTGATCTTCTGGTGCTGAAGATGGAGATCCGAGGTCCTCAGCTTCAGCATATGGTGCCCTGTCTTTGGGATAGTCATCCATACTAAGCAGCTCAAAGCTGCCTTTGGAGCTTTGGCTGTCTGGGGTGCCCTGAGGAGACTGGACACCTTCGCTGGGCAGCTCTATAGACCATCGTCTCTCCCCAAACTCCTGTGTTGAACGTACCTTCAGCAGCTCCAGACTAAACTTGGCCTGCTCCAGCTCCCGCATCCGCCGGCTCTCCCTCTTGGCACGTGTCTTCTGGTTAGAATCATCCAGCGTTCTCGATCTCTCTCGGACCACCACCTGAGGAATCACTGCCCGTGATGCAGATGCTGCTGCTGCTGCTTCTTCATCTTCGTCTAACCTCACCTTTTTGTCGCTCTGCTCAATCTCCTCCAAAGCCTCGCTGTGTGGCTCCTCCTGAGAGGCCTCCAACTCGCTGAGGCGCTGTAGGCTCCTTTCCCGTTCCTCGTAAGAGCGGTCCTCCCACGTGCTCAGGTCCAGGCCCATGATCCTAAGCTTTTCTTCTTCTGGAGATGGGCCTAACTGTCCATTCAGCAACTGAGAATCCTTCAGCTTCTGCTCTTTTAGTTCTCTAAACCTACAGATTGGAAAGAAAGCAGAAAACCTGCACATGAAGCAAGCTGGTCTTGCTGGAGTGAGACTAAATACATAATTACCAGAATACAACGAAAAACACATTAAACTAACAAAACAAAACCCTCAAATAAACAAATGGTAAAATCTAAAAGTTTAACAGCACTCTAACAGGCAGTTCCACTCAATGTGAACCTCCCTCTGAGACAATTCTACACTTTCACCCCAACACACTGCTCCTACTTAGTGCTGCAGTGTTTGTGTAATATTAGCAATAACGAATAAGGAGATTTCTGCTCGGCTGACCACCAGTAAGATCTGGGCATGAACAAGCTTAGTTTATGGATTGGACTGATCCAGGCCATTTTAGAGTTCAACGAACTGCCTGCATTATTAAGCAATATGGCTAAACAAAGCAAGCCTCTGTAGTGAGGGCAGTAGCTTACCTCTGCCTAGCCAAACAGCCTCTGCATGCCGCTTGGAGTAGGATGACCATGTGGCCCAGCAGGAGGTACTGCTCCCTCGCCTTGTGGCATCTCCAGGCGGCCTGGATCGTGAGAGCAGCTCGACCCCGTCGATAGCAGCACAATCTCCAGTTCCTCTGGAGGACCAGTACCGAGTCCTTCCATAGAGAGTACCTGCGGCGTTCTCGGAAACCTCTCCACACTGCCTGAAGATACACTGCTGCTCCCTGCTGGACGGTATGATCGTACTCCAGCTGCTCGTCCCTCTGCCTGGCCTGGCAGCCCCGCCACCAGTCCTGCATATGAAGAGTATAGAACATTGTGTGAGATCTGGTAAGTGACAGCACCAGATTCTGTGATTATGAAGCTAATTAAGATATTTAGGAGTATCTGCAGGTATGGGGAATTCAGTCAGAGGCTAAAGGCAAAAATCATACATCAGTACACTGAGATTGTGATTCTTGGTGTTTGACAAACCAGTATTTATTTTATATTTTGGCCCGTCACCAGCCCCTCTCTTTGGAGGACTATTAATACTCTATTACTTATTTATTTACAACAATCATCGTAGTTCAGCATATAAAAAAAGAGAAAGAAAACAAATATACAAAAAACTATATTCACATATACATATACACCTAAATATAGCTAAACAGAAAACATGTGCAAATTTTATCAAATAATATTAGGTAATACGGATTTATTTACTTTTTTTATTATCGTGTGTTTAAATAGTATTTGATTTATTGCAGTGTTTGAAATATGTGTTCTAACTGAGTCTGAATCTGTGTTTCTGGTGGTTTGAGACTGTGTCTACAGAGAGATAGTCTATTAATAGATTTTTTTCAGTGTTGTTTCAGTGTTAATGTCGATTTGCACACATTAAAAATAAATCAAAATTTCTCAATTTCTACTGTATAGTAAATGCTAAATAAGAGCTAACTTGATTACGCTTAGTTTATCAGTAAATCAATAAGCTAACTTGCACATGAAATTTGTAAACTGCAAAATGTAATGTACTTTATTCTTTTTTTTTAAACCGAAAATTGTATTTACTGTCTGACATTTGGGGGATGGGTTCAAAACATTTTACAAAGTAAAACAAAGTAAAACAAGACAAAGTAAGTACAAATTTATAAGAAACAAATGTATGACATTGTGTAACCTTTTATGGATCTGCAGATACCCTGTTTTTCAAATGCAAAATATTTTTTTCTCTAAACTGCAAGCAAGTAAACATTTTGGCATTAATTCTTACAGCACTATGACAGAAATGCAAAAAGTGTGTTTAAAATTATTTGATTTGTTCATAGGTTTGACATTATAATAACACTTCACTCAGAACAGTTTATATAGGCTTTCATTGGCAATAACACTGTTTACACTATTTATATTTCACAGGTCCTTCCCACTGCACTGGGATTACTGCACTGACCATATTTATTTTTGTTCCATCATGTAAAGCTCTTTGTACCATTAATCCTCTTTTTCAGTGAAGGAGTAAAGGACCAGAAACTGAACTGCTGAAACACTTTCACCACATACAATGTCTAACAAGGTCAATCCACAATGTATTTACTTACTTAATATCACACAGTTTATGGTCGTAAAGTAATTTCACGATATTTCATATATTTCATTTTTGTGATAGCTATATGCCGGGCAATATTACAAAAATAATTATTTTAAAGAAATTTCAATGATACTACTGCAACAACATTAATGTTATATTTGGAATAAGTATAATAGTTTAAAACTTCTAGTATATTAGCTTTCTCTCTCCATCTCTCTCTCTCCAATCAGTAGAATAAAAAATGGTCAATTTTGTAAATTTACATTGTCTAAAAATACATTATCACAATACGTGCAACATTGTTAATGCATGCACATCAAATGCAAACAAACAATTACACAAATCTAAAAAAAAACTAATATTTAATTTTCTTAATACTTATATACTATATAATACACTGTTTTTAAAACAGTAGACTTTTGTGAGCACAATTAAGATATAAAAATAAATGACAATGTTATTGTGTATAATACGATATGGCACACCCCTAACGCAGACGCCTATAGCCAGAAAATCAATGCATGCAAACATCAGGTATAAATAATTTTCTATTATTGTATACAATTATAATAGTACAAAATGTATAAGTATACTAGTATTAGATAAATTACTGTCCTGTCTATTATCAGTAACATTACCTGGATGAGGCAGGCAGCCTCTCGCATCCTGAGGAAATTCTTCCTCTCCAGCAAGGCTCGGAATCGCCGCTGGAGACCCACAATCCTCCTCAGCACCTCCTGATGGAGCAGGTCCTGCAGCAACTGACGCTCCACCTCACGCAGGAACACCTACCACACACAGAACCAACACCAGTCACATTCCAATCTGCATGCAATACATTCTCTGGGAGCTCAACTAATAGGAGCGGGCAGTGTGTCATCCTATGGGTATTAGAGAACAGCTAGCGAGAGCAGCTAGCTTTGGAATGTCTTCATTTGTCTCTCTGTAATGACGACATCTTTAGTAGAGACGGTTCTTTTCCTTTAACTGATGGTATACCAAAGTTACAATGATAAACTGTGTAAATGAGTGATGTGATTTTCTCTAGAGTGCATTCAACAGTGTCCAAACATTTTCTTATAGGAGTGGTGGTATATATTCACTACATGCACTACAATTATAGGAAGCAGCTAATTACGCAGTTTCACTGCATTATTAATGTATGGTGATTTTTCATTAAGTAGTACAGTGCCATAAATTAAAAGGTACATGTTAATATATATTTTATAGTATATTTTCCTAACGCTGAAATGAAAACTAAATCTGTGCACACAAGAGGTGGAAAGTACTTATAGTTACTGTAAGTTATTGAATTATGAGCTATGAAGCTGAGTGGACCTATATAGTACAAGTAGTAGTACTATAGTGATGGTAAAAAGCTCTTTCTTTTAAATCAAAGATGGATTTTAAAATCTGATAGGTTAAAGTTTCATAGCAAAGCAATCACTGCCTACTGTGCTCAGTAGAAATAATGTTTAATTCTATAAATGATATATAATAATAAATAACAATCATACAAAACCACAGTGCTGAATATCAATATATTTTTTGTTGTGTTTTTTGGTTGATGTTTAATAAAAGCAAAATTTACTGCAAAATTTGTGCATTATAGTGATTTTTTTCTCAATATAGTTAATGGATGATGTTAGACATGACTGTCTTGATTCCTTCAGTACGCTTGTGCTGTATAAAGAGAGAGCAGAATTACTCTAATTAATTACTTACATAATTTATGTCAGAAAATATGTACTGGAATGTTTTTCTACAGTTTTCTACTGCTGCATTTCCAAGAGGATCAACATCCAACCATAATTCAAAACTTCAAAAAGTATATATTTGTTATTTTATTTGACAAAGCTCTTGAAATTAAATGTCTTTTTAAAAATATATTTTAGATTTATGCAATTTATGTCAATAAATGTACTACTTTTCTTTTAGCTCAGCTACATTTTATACTTTCTTAAATTTTTCTATTTTAAATTACCTTCAACCTGATTGATATTGATGACAAAACTTCAATAAATTCACATTTTTTCTTTACCTTTATATACTTTTTTGCAAAATCACAATTGTAATATTCTATTACCAATATTAATAACATTTTGATGGTAGTTACCTATAAAATGTGTGGTGTTATGATTTCTATTTAAAACAGAAAATTGTAATATTAAATGTCTAAATTTTTGTAAATGTAGTGTACAGCATGGTTTAATGTTCAGGACATACCATAGAGTGGCCCACTTGGTAGCCATCAGGAGTGAGGTCCAAATGGCCAAGGTAGCATCTGATGCCCTCCTGTGTGGGTCGGAGGTCTTCCGGAAGCATCACGTGGAAGTGACGGACGAACTCCTGATGAGAAACGAGGAAAAAAACATTATGAGATTATGACATTATTAGAAGGCCTCAAACCACATATGTGTATCTCAATACCTCAATTTACATAGCAGTGGATTATTAGCCATATTCAGATCTACTACAATCGCTGGAAAATCATTTATCTGATGCAGAGGGGAACACAAGCCCCTTCTTAGTAGACTGTAGGGGTGGAAAGCATAGGAAACAGATGCTCTGTGTATGTAATTATTCCAGGCCACATTCATTACAGACAATAGAGAGGCTTTGTAGAGGGCCAGACTGCCAAGGTGAGCGCACTGTCCAGACATTCACCAATAAAAACTGCACAGTACTGGACAAGAAGACAGTTTAATTCAGCTTTTGAGGAGTCATTCGGCCACGAGGCTGAGGGGACTTCCAAAATCTAAAGAAAAGCTCTTTATTAAAAAGATGCGTTCCTGGAATCCACATTGTTGCTCGGAATTGTTTATTTCAATAAATTAAATAAATTACATTATGAATTGAATATTAGTGTATTTTTCATCTTTCATGCTGTTTTTTTGTAATTATTTAATAAAAGCAATAAGTTGTTTAAGATAATATAGGCATCATTCAGCTTTATGCCATTTATATGTGTGTAACCTACAACGACCTACACATTTCCGTCTTTCAGTATTCAGTGTTTTACAAACGATGGCAACAATAACTCAGCACTTACTGACCACACCTAGGCAAGGAAGAGGTCAAAACTGGAAACAATGATTTCAGCCTTGGATACCACAGTCACGAATGGACACAGGACATGACATCACCAATATACACCCCTCAGCAGAGGAAAAAGTGAATGGCTCACGGTAAAAAACACCCAGAGGCATCTGGTTTATGTGCCTTAAGTGTGTCCTTGTGGAGAACGTTCTACATTTCTAACTGCAGAAAATACCTAAAATTACTAGGTAAGTTACTACAGTTAAATGTTGCATACACTTTGTGGAAAAAATACTGTGACATATGATTATTTTTAAGTATAAACCACTTTTAAAACAAGTTAGAATAAGTCTATAGGTCTATGGGCTATACAAAACATGTCCACAAGTTCTTTGCACAAAATAACTCACATAAGAGATCTCACCAGCTTTATTCTTGTCAGTTTCAATCCCTTTCAGAATTAGCCTTTTAAGGGCTCTGTCACTTTTATGCAAATAAGCCGTTGCTGACCATGCCATGTGTGATTTTCTTTTGCCTTTAGCCATAGCACTCAGCATCTTATGAATGGTACACATAAAATCAGCACTAACTGATCTAGTGGGTGGGGCTTTAGATAAGGGAAAGTTGATGGAGGAGTCTGTCTCATTTGAAACTCTGCGTATAAGTCAAGTGTTTGTGTATGCCTCTCAATACCTGAAAAGTGTACTTGATGCTGTATCCTGATTGTCGGATGCGAACCGTCTCCAGCATGCCTGTGTAGCGAAGCTGCCTCAGCACAAGACTGTCGTTAAACCGCAAGGGCAGCTTACATAAAGAAAACAGAAAAAAAGAACAGAACATCAGTACATTCCTGGCAACACATCTTAACAGTCATCTCAGGAGCTTACTGCATTGTTAAGTGGGCTGGATGTGTGAAAGTACCTTCTCTGCATTTGATCGGATGCATTTGACGAAGTAGGGCTCGGACTGACCGAGAGTCTCCATTAGCTTATTAAGAGATGCCTTGAGGGAGAAAAAGGACAGACATTACACAAGTTAATCGTTACATCATGTGGCTGACATCATCACCATTAAGTCATGAGACAGACTTAATTTCAGTTATTTCTAGTGTGAGATCATTTCATGTGTGCAGCGTATTTACAGCTAGATTTGAAGGCGGGGTCTGCTTTCCATGAGAACATTTTATAACAAATAGACCAACAGAAATGGGCCAAAATGATGTGGCCTAAATTCCTGCTACAAGAATCTACATGAAAGAAGAATGACATTCATAAAGAATGACATTATGATTTCCCTGTCCAATAAAGGGGCCATAGTATGTCAAACTAATTTATATTTTCCTTGGAACTAAATAAATCTCAGTTTTCTTTCTAATTAAGTTAAATCTGACTCTTCAGGGCCTAAAATGTAATTGTATAAAGAGCAATACATATCTGCTGTATTTCAACAATATTTATGTCCACTTGATCTACAATGGGAATTCCTGAAAGGGGTAAGCCTTTAATCAAAATAACACATTTCAATTATATTTATATAACATTTTCACAACAAATACTATCATAAAGCAGATTTACAGAATCCGTACTAGGCTAAAATGCTAGCCAATGGCAAAATCTATTCTCTGTTCTCACAATCATGAATTTCCACAAAAAAAAAAAAAAAAAAAAAAAAAAATATATATATATATATATATATATATATATATATATATATATATATATATATATATATATATATATATATATATATATATATACACACACATATATGAGAACTGGAAACTGGTTCTAAGCACACATCATAAAGGAAATATTTTAAAAAGCAAAACACAGTGAAGTGAGAAGGGGAAAGGCTAAAAGCTAACACGACTAAAGCCTCTTAGCTTGCAAACAGCACATCACACTGAGAGGACACTGGTACGATTGAAAAAATAAAACACATTGTAAAACTATGCTACAAATTAAATGTTCTGTGAGGCAATTCCTGGTGTTGTAAATCATCCAATAACATGGAAGAGAGTTTGTCACGCACAAAATAAAAATAAGTTTAATTTTAAAGGAGAATAACAGTGTAGTAAAAAGGCTTGTAACACTACATCTGGACATTTTATAATCAAACCAAAGTGACAAACTTACTATATATATATATATATATATATACTTTTAAGAAGAACTTAAAAAAAATATACTCTATAATTGCACTCTATATTCTATACTGCTTTATTGTATAAAAAAAAATCCCAAACCAGTGTTTAGGAACCCATCAGCCTTGATGAGTGTGATTTATGGCCTGGGAGTTAAGAACAAGGGAATTGGGCCACATTGCTCACAGCCAGGCCCCACCTTAGGCCAACTAGTGTGTGTTTGTGCATGTGCCTGTGGGCGTCTGCGCATGTATGCCAACGTCTGCATGGAGGGAGGAAGGAAAAGCGTCTATTTCGGTGGTCAGGAATTCACTTTCTCCTCTCCCAAAAAGAGAGCAATCAGTCCCACAACAGGATGTGGGAAGTGAAGTCATCCACACATTTGTGCAGGCTGGCTGCCAGAGACTGCGTGGCTGCAGACAGCCGGGGGTGTTTACGGCTCTCAGACTCTCCCTCGCTGCTCTGCTGGGGGAAACGTGAGCCGGAACCATCAGCATGAGGAATCGGAGAGAATTCCGCATTTTCTCCACCGAGCGGGATCCACACAGTTCATACTGCGGCTGATAGCGTAACGAGTCACTGGCTTTGTTCTGTCTCTGATTATTCACTAAATGAGTTCATGCACTCTCTGAGTGGCTAAGGATGTTGCTATTGGACACAACAACAAACAAATCCTGTAACAGATTCATATTACACAATCCAACTGCTGTAATTCAAAGCACTGACTTAAACCCGTCGCTGATCTCGTCTCAGTTTAGTTAAGATCCTCCAGCCGGGCCAGACTTCTCATTCCTCACTCCTAAAACATTCATTCTTCATCTGCAGTGTTCTGTGAAATTAATAATTAGTCTTATATAATGGAAACACGCACCTGGAACTGGGCACTAATACTTGGCGGTTTCTTCTTTTTGTGGAGGTGTAGCAGCGATTTGGTGATGCGGTCGTGGAGGGTCAGGTTACCCAGGTACTTCAAAGACTTCACATCCAGGAGATGCTGCAGCAGATAATACACGGATAGAAGAAAATGAATGGATTTGTATGACAGTCTTATAATTGATGTTAAGAAGTTTAAATTAAGGTGAAACTCACCTTTGGAAGACTGGGTTTCATTTTGTAGTTTTTGTTCCTCCTTGATGGGAAGATAAGGGAAAAAAAAACTAGTTATGAGAAACTTTACATTCTGTGCAGTAATTTCACTAATGCTTAGAGGGTCTTTCCTATCATTATATATATTAGGTTTCTCAATATTCTTCAAATATATAAGAGATTCTCGATTATGATTTTTTAGCTCTTAGATGACAACTATATTTTTTTATTGGTAAACAGACAGCGCCATTTGAAGTGATTGTTTCCTTCATATTTAATTTCTAATTCATGTATTTGTTTTTATAAAAGCAGCCCTGTCAAACTTACATTACATTAAACACAGTGCAAAAATAACCACCTTGCATTTCAGTTCACAAAAAGTATATATATATATATATATATATATATATATATATATATATATATATATATATATATATATATATATATATATATGATTATACGTATAACAGCTATAGTTAATAGCTTTACTCAAGGGCTTAATACCCCAGGGTATTCAGGTATGTTATTTTTCATTTTTATTTTTTATGATCACAAACCTAATGAAAAGTCATTACCAATGGTTTATTTTTGCTGTTATTATTTATTATGTAAGAATATTTTCCCAATTAGTTTTTTTTTTCTTTTTAAAATCATTTTAACCTGACAGCTAACATTTTATCAGACTTACATAATTAAAAACTTCTTTTTAGAGTTATTAATCATGTAAGTTTTTGTCACTCCTTACATATCACAGATGAAATGAATGAAACAGTATTAAGTTACATAATCACTACACCAATAAGGTTTAGCTAAGGTTAAAAATCAGATATTGATTGATGACAGGTTTGACATAAGAGAATTAAGGACTTCTGGTGTAAAGTTATAATTTTGGTAATACAGTGATGCAATGAGCAGTGTGTGTTTATATCCTACAGAAAAACATATATCCATACATGAATGACTCTGTCAACATTTAATATCTTGAAACTTATGAAACTATTATATATGCATTATTTTTACTACAGCTTTAGTGTTTTAGGTCACACAGAAAACAACTCTCACATTAGGATGCCGTGGGCTCTCTCCAGAAGTTTGCTGCTAGTGGAGTTGATGAAGATCCCATCTTCCTCGGCACCGGAGCCAGCAGAGGACAGCCTGCTCTGTCTCCCAACACGGCCATTCCGACTCTCTCTGAAGGGGAAAATAAGCACACACACACTCAGGAACCGACACACCCTCAAGAATCCCGTCCACATGCGACACTGGATTCAGTTCCCCCAAGTTCATCCAGAAAATTGCAGCCGCATGGGCTCCTTCAGCATGATTTAAGCACACAAGTATGACTAATGAAGCAGCGCAGCAGGAGTTATTGAAAACACACACAAACTGAAGTTGTTTGTTTTTTGATTATGATCGTGATCATGTTGGCCATGACCGTTACTTAAAAAGGGATTTTATTTTTCAGACTGAACCTTAATTTGCTCTTAGAACAGATTCAGTTTGTGCAAACAGGGCTCTAGACTAACTTTTTGCACTGGTTGCACCGGTGCACCTAACTTTTCTTCTTAGGTGCACCAGTACAAATGTTAGGTGCACCCAAATCTTGTCCATCTAGGCAATATTGAACTGTAATGAATGAACTAACAATTTGGTCAGCATAAAGTTCTTTATTTAAAGCAAAAAAAGAGAATATACGGAAATGTGTTTGTGTTTAAAGTGATTTACTGATCTTAAATTTAAGCTTAAATCTCTCAAGATAAATTTAATAAAAAGAAAACGTAAAAGTGCAAGTGTTTTAAGGGCTTTAAACCGAACATCTAATAGCTCAATATCTTATGGATAAACCTCCATGAGGCAAGACCAATTTTATATAGTTTGATTTATTCACCTAAATTACAAAGCATTTTTAGGAAAAAGTCACACATGCCAACAGTTACTCGGTTACTATTGAGAAATTAGGTCGCACGTGCGACCAAATTGGTCTTACTCTAGAGCCCCTCACAAGACTGTAACATCAGTACACATGATGTCCAAATGTGTGTTGACATGAATGTATTGAGGTGCTGAGCAGTGGACCTGTGTTCTCTGAAAGGAGATGGGGTGGTGATCACCCAACATTATAGCTCTTGTCGTTGAATACAATCAAATCCTCACATCAAGAGTCCAAAATCTCCCATCTCCCCAAACATTAAAGGCAGTTACTCAAACAAAACCAAGATGAACACATTTCTGAAGCCTTCCTTTAAGAAGAAACAATGGCTGAGCATGTGTCCAATAACCTTTCTCCATTAGAGTATGTGTCTATAAGTAAAACTCTCGCTCATCCTCTCACTAGATAACTAGATACCCAGCCAAGAACAGAATTTGCAGATGGTTTAAGCTGGTCTTTGATGCCGAAGTTAACTTAAAACAAGTAAAATACATGAACTGAAAAAAACTGAAACCAGCACAGGTTATACTCCATAAACTCCAGCTAGTTCAGAATGCAGCCGCAAGAGTGCTTACCAGAGCTAGAAAGTTCGATCACATTACACCTATTCTCTCATCCCTACATTGGCTACCTGTTAGATTTCGTATAGATTATAAAATACTTCTCCTGACGTATAAATCCCTTAATGGTCTGGCCCCGCATTATCTACAGGAACTCCTTACTCCTTACAATCCGCCGCGTTCACTCCGCTCCCAAGACGCTGGCCTGTTATTAGTCCCGCGTTTTAGAAAAAACTATGCAGGAGGAAGAGCGTTCTTTTATAAAGCTCCCCAACTTTGGAATAGCCTCCCTATTAATATACGGGACTCAGACACACTCTCAATCTTTAAATCTAGACTCAAAACATTTCTATTTGCTCAAGCTTTTGAGTAATGTCTCATTACAATTTTCTTCCTCTTACACCTTATCCAGCAAATATAAACCCTGTCCTAATCATCTGCTTTCTCTTTCTCTCCCCATGTCCTGAGCTGCTGCTACCAGTGCCCATCCCACTCCAGCAGAGTTTTATAAAACCATTCTAACCCCTTTTTCTTCCCTCCCCTCTCTGTTCTCTCTCTCTATCTTTCTCACATGTGCTGAGACGCCTGGCCGGCCGGTCTTCCTGGATGCGTCCGTCTGTGGTTCCAGCTTTCAGGAATCAGCCCTGTCCTTCTACTCAGAATTATTACACAGCCCTTCTAACTTCTGCTTTTTTTTCTCTTCCTTTCCTTTCTGTTTTCTCTATCTATCTCTTTTACATGTATGGAGATGCCCTGTTCCTGATGTTCCCAGCCTGGCTCTCCACTGCCCGCTGTGTCGTTCTCCGGCTCTGCAACCCTGCACTGATTACCATTAACACACTCAGTATCTGTTTCTGTATTAGCCATAGCTCTATAGTTTGTGCCCATCACATTCTTATATTCATAAATTAGTACCTGTTATATTAGCCATAGTTCACATTAATTCTCTGTACTGTTTTTGTTCTGTTATTTGTTTGTTGTTTGTTTGTACTGAGCGGGTCAACCCGAGTAGGATGGGTTCCTCGGACTGAGTCTTGGTTCCTTCCAAGGTTTCTTCCTCTTAAAGGGAGTTTTTCCTTGCCACTGTGTCACCATAAAATTGGCATCTCTGTGGTGCTGCTCATAAGAGGCGTGGACCTGTTTTTCCTGTAAAGCTGCTTTGTGACAACCTTTGTTGTAAAAAGCGCTATATAAATAAAATTGAATTGAATTGAATTATACAGTACCAGTCAAAAGTTTGGACACACCTTAATCTACAAGGTAGACAATAAACTAAATAAAGAAATAAAGAAAAACATATAGTGAAAAGGTGTATCCAAAACGTTGGATTACCAGGTAAACCCAATTGAGTACTTTTCCAGCTAGTTGCTGTGAAGGACCATCTTTGTGGTTGTGCTGGTGATATGTTGGTTACACTGGTATATACTGGTGAGCCAGTTTGATGATTGAGATCCTGAGTGTCAGTTGTAGACTTTCTACAGACTGCTTACACTTCTGAACAAACAGAGGCTTCTCTGTCTCTTCAGTGGTGGGGAGGACGGTTAACCCCAATCCCAGAGAAAACCATTTAACACAAACCACTCAGACACAGAGAAAACCAAAGGAGGAAAGGCAAAAAAACAGGACAATCCACTGGAAGTCTTTGTGGTGTCCAGGCAAGAGAAGGTTAGGGCCCATCTGTCTCCACAGGCAGGCAGGAGGGCTGTGGGTGCAGAGAGGTTTACTTTGCAGCTGTGCTTGTGATTTAAACCTGCTCCAGTGGTCTTACCACACAAGAAGACCATGCTGGGGCCTGTGGGACCTTTGCCAGATTTGATGCCCATGGGACAGGAACTGGCTCAGTGGTCCAGTTTTGTACAGTGTTTTAAGAGCCTGTTATGATAAACAGGTAACTAAATCTACTGCAGGTTTTACCCTAGATATATTTTGAATTCAGATCAAATTCAGAAATTCTCAAATCTCCTAAAAAAATCACTGGGGAAAAAGAACCGTCACACAAACCTATGAACTAGCATTACTTACCAAGAAACAACAAACAAGGGACTATTTTTTTTCAACTTGCCACAACTTGACATGCAAAAAGTCATAGAAAAGCAGTATGTAAATTAATTTACCATCAGCGGACGACTTGGGAACACTCACACCTGCTTAAGCTAGTTCATACACAAGGCAAGAAGAACTGAGTAAGGTCTGAGTGAGGATCTGATGGTGGGTGGCTGAAGGATGGGACATTCTATTTCTGAAGTTGTGTGGGTATTTATCATCAATCCTAGATCCATATTGTCGCACATACACCAGACAAGTGTAATAGAAGCCATTACCGGCCACAGTGAGCATCAGAATGGACAGTTATGAATGTGACCAGCAGCATCTGCCTAGAACTGTCATTGCAAAGACAAGCCACTTGGCAGAAATTACATTAACATTCAAAGCAGAACTGCAAACATGCATTACCTGCCTTTCAGTACAGTGTTCTTTATCTTCTATGGGACATGGATAAGATACTAGTTCTTCTGCCAAGACTTTCAGAATTTCAGAGCATATTGCTTTTTAATCGACAGTAATTACACGTCCTCATAAACGCTTGATTAACTTGATTTACTGAAGTGGACTTTGAGGACCTGCTGTACATTTTTCTCACTTTTCATCAAAGCTTTGATATGGACCTTGAAGAACTCTACACGCTCAGCCAGTGGCCTGTACAACCGGGCCCAATGGGCCTTAAAAGAAAAAGACCAGGCCCAAAAGCTCAGGTCCAGAGGCTTTCTGACAACAATAACAGCCGGTCCAGTACCTCTGGCTGATTTAAATCTCTGGCATGCGTGGACATGCTGAGCACAGGGACTGTAAATAATAGCACTTCCATAAAGCAATACGAGCCAGAGGCCCTTTGTGCAAATAAATTAGCCTTTCTCAGAGGCAACAGTGTAGACTGGGCCTATAAATACACCAGGCAGAGAGAACCACCCCTGTGCATGACTACAGGGCGGCTGCTGTACTGCTACAAGCTACTGGTGAAAATAAAGGGTATAAAGTAGTGTTTCAGGTGAACAGGTGTGCTGGGGAAACATGGGGGTGATGGTAAGAAAGTAAGCAACAAATACAAGCAAACACTTGCTACACTAGTACAAGTGATGCACTGAATATTTGGCAACAGATACATCTTAGTCAAAAATGGATATGTAAAAATACCAAAACATTTATACAGAATTATTCTAGGACACATTACAAAGTGTCCTCTAATGTTAGAACTGTTTTTAGAAGAGGTGGTACTTCACTGAATTCCAAGACACAAAATGGAGCACGAAACGTTTGAAACCAAGTTTTCACAGGGACATGAGTCTGTCATCAACTCAGCAAGCAAGTAATCAAGCTCAGAAAAACAGTTAGCATTGAGCTTCAACCCAGCCAATGTGGGAAGCACTAAACATTTGTTTTAACTTGGCTACTAACACTCAAGGCTAAACCGCTCCAGCCAAGCAAAAAAATGGAGGCTGTGTCTACATCCCTTGCTTCAAATTAAAAGCCCACTGTAGGGTTTTGTAATTGTAAAACATGTGTAGTAGAAACATTGTACTGTCCTTTGTCGGTATGTCTGCTGGGATATACATTTAGACTTTAATTAGCCTGCAACTAAAAACAAATTGGCATTTGGTCTTCCGACACACACAACAAAAACTCCATATATGACCTGTTTCCATTGTGACTGCCTGTCTAAACAGAATCTTTCAACCAAGACACCTAGAATAAAAACTACATGCATCAACTGCCGAGCAAAACAGAGCACCTTCTTTAAAGTACTCATTTCAGGTGCCTGAACAAACTGAATTTTATTCAAGCAACATTAAGAGCTTAATAAAATAAAACTCATGAGTTAATAAAACTTAAGCTTCAACCAGCTAGCAATATAATACACTTTCCACAATATCTCCAGTCTAAGTACCTCAAGTTCTGAAATTAAATCGTTGTTCAGGAGGAAAAGCTCTATGCATCACCTGTCTACCAACATTTGCACTTTCCACAGTTTCTATTCTAAGTGCCTGAAGAAACTAAATCCTTCATTCGGTTCAGTGCTAAGAACAAAGGGAAATGTCTTTATTTTGTGCGTAGAAAAAGTTGGCTGGCTCTCCCTTGCAGTTTCAGACCAAAAGCAAACTACATGAACCTGAACTCCTTCACTTCGCCACTCTGTTTATCAGAAGCAGATGCAGTGGGGCCCGGAGGTTTGGAGGTCTGCTCGCTCCAGCACGGAAAAGCTGTAAAGTCTATGTACGCGAGGCTGGGAGTAATTTAGAGGCTCTGCTGAGGACTGTAGGCGTGCTGGAGTGGAACCTGCAGAGAGCAAGTAAGCATCAGGCCTCGGGCCTGTCCGCCGAGTCTCTGAGTGAGCGCATTGCTGCGCTTTGACATCACACAGGAAGCAGCTGCGTGGGGTTTTAGCGGTCACTTAGTAACCTCGCAGAGTGTGTGCGGTTGCAAATCACATTAGAAAGACTTTACGGGCAAACAAAAGAGCCGTTGTTGGGAGCCGGGCCCCCCGGCCACTTGCCGAGGACACGCAGGCTAATCTCGGTGCCATGCAGTCATGAAGGAGGTATGAGCGGAGGAGGCTAGGGGGCCATCCTTGGGGTCACTGCACGCTCATCACTGGCCCTTAAGCATTCAGCCAAGGGCTAAGCAAGTGCTGCAGCCAGGGAATCATCTTCAACGCATCATTTCGAGCTTAGAAACATCCATCTGTTAGGATTATACAGATTTCAGCAACACTGCTTCTGAATCAGGGCCAAGACAAAGAGACGGACAGATGATTATGGTTTATAGAGCAGCTTCATTAAACATTTAGGACTGAGGTGAAAGCGGGGGGGAACAATGGTATCATTATAGTTTGGCAAATAATCGAATAGATAATTTTCCAGTTTCGTCAAAAAGGGGTCAGCCAAGATAAGCCAAGAAGAAGCACTTTTAGCTTTATAATAGAGTAACAGGACCAATAAAGCTATCAAGCTCATATCCTACCAATTATAGTACACTTTATTTTTCTTATATAACTTCATATGTATTTCATTAACTAAAGAAGAGAACAAACATTTAATGAACTGAATTGCTGATGTGTTTTTTTCCCCTATTTTCTCTCAAATTTTGCTCAGCCAATTATCCAACCCACTCACGCTCGGAGGAAAGTGCAGCAACTCGGTTCCGGTACATCAGCTCAAAGACGCCCTGTGCTGCGGACATCACCCTTTAGCGATGTGGGGAGAGAGCGCCATCTACCCACCCGGAGGGAGCAGGGCCAATTGTGCTCCCTCTGAGCGCCGGCAGCTGATGGCAAAGCTGCATTAGTGGGGGGTTCGAACCTGTGACCCCCCACTCATAGTGGCAGCGCTTTAGACCGCTGGGAAGTGTGACTAATTGCACTAGGTGATGTATTAGATGAATGAAGATGATATAAAATTATTTTGTCTTAACAATAAGCATCATGCCTACATCTTCACACTTGCCTAAAACCACTAAAGCTGTTAATGATTCTCAAATAACTTGTTTAATTGATGACACTTTTTGAACTGCTATAAAAAAAAAAAACTTATCTAATTGATTACATGGTCAGAAACTAAACACAAATATAAAGATGCATTTATCACTCTTACCGAGGAGATCGCTCGTTGTTGGTGCCCTGCAGGTCAGAGAGAGGTGAGCGAGGGTTCCTTCTGCTCATACCTGAGACAAAGCACACAGCACATCCCTTACACAGGAAAGCTTTACACACTTCACAGCTGGTAATCTGAATTCTTATACACAAACCAGACAGATGAGGGTGAGTGTGGGGTTATAGTCAACACAACAGATGACATGGAGATTTAATTCATGTACAGTGATTATGAATTAACCAATGTCAGGTGGTTTGGAAATGACAGCTCTTTGTGTTGATGAGTCAATTTCACAAAACATGCTTTTGAGGTCAGCGTAAGAGGGATGCACATTCACAGCACTGTGCCTGGTTAAGTGGAGCTTCCCTGATTAAGTAAAAACCTGAAGTATAACAGAGCTATTAAAACACAAAGAAATAAGGACAGTTAATAGTTTAGATTTGATTAAATAATGTTAACCACAGATCTTGCCATGTAAATCATTATTTAGGTAAGAAATAGCCCAAGTTCAAGACTTACCCACCACCTGTGCTAACTCAAACGGTGAACGGATGCATTACTCAAAATGCATGAAAGAAATTCACCAATAGTTACAGAAATGTTAAAATGTACTGCTGCAGTCGATAGAAATATCTAGCAAACACACTTTATATGCATATGTTTGTGGACACCCCTTAAACCGAACAAATTCAGATACTTCCATCAGTTTTTAATCCCACTGATCTTATAGAAAACAATCAATCAATGTTCCAATACTTTGGTCCACATAGTGGATATTGTGACTTGCCAATAAATGAGGTACATCTACCTTATACAGTAATATGCAATGCTTTGGGCACCCTGTGCCAAAATATATTAATGGTGAATAGCTAAATAAGTCTAAAATAATCAGATTGTTGGGCACTTTGCACAGTATGTACTTAATAATATTGTGAGAGTCACAACTAAGCAACTAAATGAGTCTTACAGTTTTTTTTGTTTGAAAGATTTCCATTAATCCTTCCTAGTATAGCTTGTAATTCTGTGAGGTTCTTAATGCACTGCTCTTTTAAGGTCTATCCACATATTTTAATGACGTTTAGGTTGGTGGACTATGAGGGCTTTTGCCTCCCTAGACAGTCCATCCTGAATCTTGCTAAACATCTTAAACATTTTGTATTCTTCTTATTTTATATGTATATATTTTTTTACAGATAATTTAATGTTTGCTTCCAGAATTTGCTGGAAATTTAATACATATTTCCTTCAACTAGTGAAATTTCTCTGAGGCAAACCAAAACATACCTCAATCAAATGCATCTCCCAGTATTTATTAATGTGGGGTTCTCTTCTTGATATTCTGCAATCATTTTATTAAAACATCAGTACCTAAATTTGCTTATTGTGATGACTGTAAACAAGATATAGCCTTAAGTTATTAAAAGGTCTTTAAAAGTCATTAAAATTACTTTAAATAAGCTAAATGTTCTTTGGGTGAATTTTGCTCCATTCTTTTTAATATCTAAAATAGTAACAACCACACTCATATAAAGTTTATCTTCTAGTTGATTATCTATTTACCCTGAAAATAAATTTTGATCAGGGGTGACCAGACCTTTGCATGTCACTGTACCTAGAGTAGCTGCTTGAAAATGGTGAATTTATAATATTTCAAGACTATTAATAAGAAATTACACCCAAAACCTTGGTTGCTTCCATGCAGCACAATAATCAACAAAGGCTGTTCATTTTAACTAGCTATTATGGGGCCCTTTTGCAGGTGTACAATTACAGCTGTAAATGCAAAGTGCTAAAAATGGTCTACCACCCAAAAAAACAGTCTGATAGGAGTCCATTTCCGCTGACGGACAGGGCAGAACATGGCTGATAAACTTTAAAAGCTTCAGTCTGTAACTGTACACCTCCAAACTTAGCATAAATGTTAAAGTGTACCCAACAAAAGAATAAGGCAAATAATAAACCTCACAAAATATCTCACCACCAATAACTCGTATCAGTACGTGGCTGTGTGATCATGCATTAACAGAAGTGCCTGACTGTTTGTTTGTGTGTTCAGCATCACAGCTGGCCCTGTTCCCCGCCCCGCCCCCTCCCCTCCCAGGCCTGAGGAAAGCGCAGGAGAGTGGACAGCATTACCCTGCGCTGTAGTTGGACTGCCGGGCTGAGAGTGGACAGAGTGCAGGCTCCAGGTGGGGGTTAGCGGTGGGCTGCTGGAGGAGCATGCAGGCTGTGCTGTACCCACACATACGGCTGTTAGTGAGAGACAGAGGCTGGCACAGATGCACAAATCTGACATCATGCAAGAATGCGTACTGACAGACACACAGACAGGTGCAGAACCAACGGGCTTAGGCGAGAGGAGGAGAGCAGCCAAGTTAATAAAAGTTGGAGTGAATGGTGTGTACTGTTCTACTCTAGTGAATGGACAGTTATATAATATATATTATTATATATAATTACACAGGTTGAGTCAGAGTATGACTAAACTAAAAGCCCTTAAACTGAGCTCTTTGTAGATCAATTATTTGTCCAATTCCTCAGAAGTTTACAAGGTCTGAGGTTCTGAAGCTCTAAGCTCTGGCTGTGACCAATATGGATCCTTACTGCTCATAAGTGCTAAGTTGCGCTATATAGGAAGAGACTATTTAGCTTATTAACTAGCTGTAAAAATGATTGTCCTAATCATGTTTAAAGCTTATTAAACCCAACAAGTGAGTTTTAAATTAAATTGAATGAAATTACTGTGCTGTTCATGGAATAAGTCTTCGACCGTTATTAATGTTACTTAGAAACATAAGTCTCCCATTAATAAACTACATTTCTGAAATTTCTGAAATTCCAAGTCTTATGTTTTGGTCCAGCCGGTGAGCTACAATGTTTACTACAAAATAGTGATGAACAAAATATTTGGCAACATAAATATTGCCAACTGAAAATATTTATGACTTAAAAAAAAAAACCTGTATTTTGTTTTTATTTTATATGTATTTATATGTAAAAGTGATGTAGTCTCACCTGTGAATTAAAACCTGCAAAATGTGTTAGACCCAAATATTTCATGTTGCTTGATTTGGGCAAAAATTAAATTTTGGTGCATCTCTACCTATAAATAATCAGTGCATTGTGTGAATATATAGTACGCTTGTATGCTCAATAGTGCTCTAAACCATGAACAAGGATCCATTTCAGTTACAGCCTATGTATGGTCTGGATTTATTACATTTAATTCCAGTTTTTATTTGTTTATATTTAATATACTGTTAAAATGATTCAACTAGTTGTATACGACTTGTATATTACCAGTATAACCAATAATGAACACTGTAGTCTGTATTTGGCTGCTACTTTTCCATCGCCTTAGCCCCAAGGTGCATGGAGTGAGGAGAAAGGATAGTGGGAAGGCAGCCTTACTGTACTTCTCCTCTTTGCACCTCTGCAGGATCTCTAAGCTTCTCTGATGCACAGGATGATGCAGAAAGCTAAAACTATCCACACTTTTCAAAACTGCACATGGAGCAGCATCATCATGCCCTTGGGAAGCAAAAAAAAGTAACAAAACAAGAAGAAAAGAGAGATAAAAAGAGAGAGAGACGACAGATTAAACAGCAAGGAATAAGATGCGCAATTACTAGAGAATCACCTGCAAAGCTTCAGCTGTAGAGAGAGAAACACAGCAATAGAGACAGAGAGATAGAGAGAGGCACACAAACTGCAGGCGCTGAGACTTTGACTTTGAGAATCTACCTGAGCAGACAGTAAGTGCTGTGTCAGACAGAATGATATCACCTGTAATTATCTTCCTCATTCGTCTGCCCTCTCCGGGAAGATTGAATATGAGTCATTTCATTTGATAAAGTCAAGCTTTCCCTGTGAGCACTTTTTAGATGAGTAATCAAGTCTTAATATATTGAAACATTCATCTTCAAACAAATGATTCATTCATTATACAGGACCGCTGGGGGGAGTCGTGCGTGTGTATATACAACAGTATATTTTGGGGTGAAACGGTTGGGTTTGATTAGGTTGTCTATGATTGAGGGCTTCGTTGAGGTGAAGTTTAAATGAAACAAAAACTAAAAGGGCTAAAGCTTGGCTAAGTTGAAAGAAATCTACACAACAGGACAACATACACTGATCTGCCAAAAGTCAGTTATGAATTATTGTGAACTACTTATTGTGATTCTGTTCCAGTTGCAATTGTAAATATTAAGATGTAAATATGTTTCCCCTATACTTCTTCCTATGCTTAGATATCACTTTGTAGGTGTGACTATGTGAACTCCCCTCTGTGACACTAATAAAGGATTGTATTATCTTATGTTTATGTTTTAAGTTGTGCAACATTTAAAAAAAAATCCTCAATCCACAGTATACATATAGTATACATATACAGAAGACACTATGAATTACTCTACATTATGAATGGCATTACCACCCAGAGTAGACAGTGCAGTGGGTGGTAATGATCGTGGTAATGGAGATAAGCAACTCAAAGCAAACCCACAAGTTTCTATGGGTCAAGGCAAAAAATCAATGTTCTAACTAACTAGTTTTAACTAGTGTTCTAAATCAGCGATTCTCAACTGGTGGATCGGGAAATAAATGAATAAATAAATAAATAAATAAATAATGCTCATCTGACTTTGTACTGGTCTTTTATATTGGAGAAGAAGAGAGAGAGCATTTCCTACTAACATACTCTGAATGCAGAGAAGTGAAAATTTATTTTGTGCATTTCTGATATTTAATTTTATTCTATTGTATAGTTGTCATGTTCCTCTTCAGTTTCCAAAAAATGCTCTTTGCATGCATATGTATGTTTAAATGGGTTTTTGAAGGCTATTTTTTAAAAAAATAGTCGTGACTTAATGACCATGAGAATATGTGGGTTGTGGGCTGAGACCAGTTGAGAACCCCTGTTCTAGATCTATGTTGCACAATTTGTTGAAAGTTTGTGTTGTCTATATTGTACTGTTTGCTCCATGTTGCACCATGATTCCTGAGGAACATCATTTTATTGCACTTTGTATTTGTACTTATATGGAATGACAATAAATACCTCCTGACTTGACAATACTAGTCATTGTCCCATGACTTTTGGCACATCAGTGTATGAGGTCTTAGAGAAGAGTCTTGGTGTATAGTAAAGCTATTCTAATGCGCTTAACACACTAAGACAGGAAATAAATGAAATGCTAAAGATCTACAGGATAAAGAAAATAGACCAAGCAAAAGGAGCTACACAACACCATTACGCTAATTGCTAAACCAAGCTGGCTTGGTTGCAAACACAAGCACACATACACAAAAACACAGACTGACAGCATAATCACAACTGACCCCACCTGTAAACACATGCCAGCAAAAGTACTGAGAGCTGCTGTAGGCAATTATTAATATTGCAGTACTGTGCTGGAAAGTCCCTGTAAATAAGTGATAATGATGCCCAGACATAATACACAACTATGAGAGACAGTCTCTAACCTACATACAAACCCAAATCAGAAAGGACTGGGACAGCATGGAAATGCAAATATCATCATCATCTTAATCACTTAGTCCAAATCAGGGTTGGAGTGACAACATGGTGAGCACTGAAGCCAATAAATACCTGTCTCTAGCACTTACTAACAGATATTGCCAAGGATCCCGAAGCACTCCAAAGCCAGCTGGGAGATATAATCCCTCCAGAGGATCCAGGGCCTTCTCCTGTGTCTATTCCCAGCTGACTATTGTCTTGATACACGTCCAATAAGAGGAGAACAGGGATATCCTTATCAGATGCCCAGTACCCAATATATATTTGCACTGTGTGATGCTCCATCCCAGATGAAACCAAGCCCGGAGAATCCAACATCACTTCTAGACGTGGTTAACCTAAAGCTTCTGTTGTGTACAGTAAAGTTTTAAGTGGAATTTTATTGCATGTAACTCTGTAAAAGTAATCCCTTCCCCAGCTGTTGCTACATTTCTGAGGAGTTCAGCTTAGGCTTGTGCCCTTGGCCTTTATTTACAAAAATTACAACAGATTCCTTAAATGGTTGAATGCTATTTTGCACTGTAGACCGAGAGCTATGAAAATTCCTTTATTTGAAGAATTTCCCTTTTAAACTAATCAATAATTGTACAAACTGGAGTCATTCTTGGATACTGCTTTTGTACCAAATAATAATAGTCACCTTTTTTGAAATCACATCTTGACTGCCACTAAATTGCCCCAGACTCAACTTTCCTGGAAATATGTTAAAGGACAAATGATAAATATATATTAACAAATTTTTTAAAGCTGATGAAATATCTTGGGTTCATACTGTCTGCAATTAAATGACAGTCAAAGTAAATGTAAGAAACACTGTTTGTCTTATTTACATTTTCCATACTGTCCCAGCAATTTCTGATTTGAGGTAATAGAACCTGCATTAACTAACGCACTAGGGCATCAGTAATAACATCAGTAACATAGAAGGTCTATCTTGAGGTCCAGAAATCTGAAACGTTGTGATTTCAACTAAATAAAAACTAAAAGACACAAAGGAACACTCTACCCATCCTCTCATGGTAAAACTGGATCCAAGCAGGAGTCATTCTTCTCCACCTACACATTAAAATGTTTTAAGTAGGTATGCACAGGTCTGAGGAGACAATAACTCACCAGTCTTCTTCTCCACATGTCTCTTCCCCGCCTCCCTGAAGGACACCACAGCTCGGAAGTATGCACGCAGGACAGCCCAGCGGAAAGTGGCCACCGGGTCGATGCCGATCAGGCTGCAGATAAATGCGTTCTTACTGCTTTTCAGCAGAGCCACAATGTCCGGCCGCATGTGGTCCGTGTTCTTCTCCCTGAAGTCCTGATAAAGAAAACCACAGAAGCAGTGAACTGAAGGCAGCCATATTGAATCCATCTCTACATCCCTACAGAGAAACAGCAACATGGAGCAGCTGCAGTCAGGTTCCCATTACACAAGCCCTCAGGAGAACTTTTACGCACCATTAAGAGGATCATAACTACTGCGAGTGTGTCAAGCATGATGAAAACATGTGAAGACAAATTGATTAAAGACTCATTAAAAGGTCAGACAGCTCAGCCTCGTATGAATTTAGTGGCAGAATTTGATTACAGTGGAATATTTTCAAACCATTCTATTAAAAGACCCATACTTTGCATTTTTCCATCTAGCCCGTTATTAGTAATGATGCAGTGCATATCCATTTATAACATTTGTGTGGTTACCAAAAACAGTCATAACCCTTTTTTACATGACCAATTTCCAACCTCTCTTTTTCTCAACTCACAAATGTAACTGTCCCTATGAGATCATCATCATCATCATCGCTGGATTGCTGCTCATATATAAATGAGTTTTATACTTGTGTCATTTAAGATCAAACCTAATTTAATGTCAGAGATTTAAATAAGACAGTCATCTCCAGAGCCCTCTCTAAAAGCTAAATTATACTTATTTATATTACATATGGATAGAGATGAAAACTGTGGTCTGTACAGAATTATGTCCATATTTAATGGGTTAATTATTCTAATTTCAAACATCTTAGGCAGTAATAAATGTAATTGTATTATAATAAGATATGCAATTCCTGAAATACCAGTGCTTGCAATAAAAATAATTGAAATAAAATGTGAAACAAAATTGGCATATGGATGAACGGATGGATGGATAGAAAATTGCCAAAGTTTGGCTGGATAGATGGATAAGACAGATAAACAGACAGGATAGAGATATAGAAAGTTGTCAAAAGGATTGATGAATAGATAGATTTCTTCTGTTTCGTTTAGTTATATTACCTCCACATCTTCATTATTGTATAGATAAAGATCAAATGTCCATATAATTATATATGTTAAAAAGAACATTATTATAAGGTGGCCAGAGCTTTTCACATGACCTTATATGGAAATGTATGCAATATGAAGTAGTCTAGACAGTATGAAAATCTTTGCCCTTATATAATTCCAGACAGCACACAGATATTTTGCCTTATTATTCAATTTTCCATGAATTTACCAAAGCTACCCACAGTTCAGCACACAGCTGAATGCTGCACTAAAAGGCTGACATGTATCCTGACCCCTGTGTTGACCTCGAACTAACAACAGTGCAGACAGTTTTATCACTCTGATGAGATTCCCCATTCACATCCGAATGTGTTCCCTTTTTTTAGTACGGCAGCAGACTAAACAAAAACAGGACTTGGGAGAAAGCTACAAATATTTAAAGCTAAGTAACAGATCATCAGGAGGGACTGCTGGCACACTGAGGAGGGAGGAGACGGCCTTCACAAGGAGAAATCTTGATTTTAGAAATATGAGTGGCCATCTGGGAGGCAGTCCAGCAGTGTGATTAAGCTTCCTAAAAGGAGACGGGTAATGTAATCTGTAATCTGACATCATTTGAGCGCTGTTCATTACTGCTTTGTGTGAAGTGGCATGTGTATCGTACATTATGATATGTAGGAAAGTAGGTTGAGGTGTTTCTGGTGGTTCTCAGTGCAGCTTAAGGTGCACTTCATGCAGATCTCACCTTCACACCGTACTTGACCTTTCCGGCATAGTGTCTGATGATGAAAGCCGGCTCCATCACAGCAGGAAACTCGATGTAACTGTTGCCATCGTGCTGCCGCTTGAATTTGTCCAGTAATGTCTGGTTGGTCGCCTGTGGGAAGCTGCAACAAGATGGAGAAAAGGGGGGTTAACTTGTAAAAAAACATATAGACCCCTATAAGGATACATCAAATAAATAAATATAAATATATATATATATATATATATATATATATATATATATATATATATATATATATATATATATATATATATATATATATATATATATATGTGTCAACTGAATAAGTGAAAAGACCTATTAATTTATATGAAACAATTACTAATTTTCTTTAAGTCATATTTTAGTGTTTACTCTGACATGGATGTTTTCAGCAGCAGCAGCATCCCAGACTTCAAAAGGTTTAAGTTCATTTTTATATGTTCTACTTGAATAAATGTAATCAGAAAGTGTTTAGCATCAAGTATCATATTGTATGGTATCAGTTTACGTTACAAATGTGCTGTTTTTAAGCTGTACAAGGCTAGGATATTAATGTTAGATGAGCCAATTTCGCCATAGCATTTGTATATCAAAAGATTTCCATTGAGCAGCACTTGAGCATCACATCTTTAAAAACTAAGACAAAACACATTTGGGCTATTTAATTCATTCAATGCTGAAAAAAATGGCAATTATTAAAACATGCCTTTGGACAAACATTTCTTAATTTTTTTATTTGCCCCATTCCCAAACCGTATCCTCTACATTTCCCTAAGCACTGATTATGCTGCTAACTACAAAATTCTTCTTTGACATGGCTAATTTCTCCTGAAGCAGCAGCATGCTGTGCTGGGTAATGATGATGAACAGGCCCAAAACCTAGAGTGAGGCAATAACACACTCTACACACTCAAAACACAGCAGTGCTGATAAGTGCACACACTCAGAATCCTGAGAAAGGTGATGATTAGAAACCGTGCTTCCTGCTTAGAGCAACAGCAAACAGCTCAGACAGAAATCCTGAAAGAATGAAGTCATTTCTGCATTTACTTGCTTGCAGAATATATTTAAAAATCTTTATAAAATCATTAATTATTACTATATTATATATTATTAGTATAGTAAGGCATTCCTGTGGTATTTGATCAGTAAGCCTCAATGAAACGTTTCTGAATTATTAGCACACACAGGAGTTGGACAATGAAACTGAAACACCTGGTTTTAGACCACAATAATTTATTGTGGTGACGGACAGTTCTGGTGGAAACAGGAGAGTTGAGGTGCACATTGAATTCTGCCTTGATTTGAGCAGCCGTGATTTTATGTTTTTTGGATACAATCCGGGTTAGCACCCAAACATCCCTTTCAGACAGCTTCCTCTTACAGCGTCCACAGTTAATCCTGTTGGGTGTGGTTGGTCCTTCTTGGTGGTATGCTGACATTACCCTGGATACCGTGGCTCTTGATGCATCACAAAGACTTGCTGTCTTGGTCACAGATGCGGCAGCAAGATGTGCACCAACAATTTGTCCTCTTTTGAACTCTGGTATGTCACCTATAATGTTGTGTGCATTGCAATACTTTGAACTAATTGAACCTTCACACTCTGCTCTTACTGGTGCAATGTGCAATTAATGAAGATTGTCCACCAGGCTGCTCCAATTTAGCCATGAAACCTCCCACACTAAAATGCCAGGTGTTTCAGTTTCATTGTCCAACCCCTGTAACTGGAGATTGGTTATATAAAAAGAAAAAATATTACAAGCAACAGATCAAAATACACAGGAGGTTTTTACAACCTCATTATGCTTATTATCAATCGTTATTTTATTATAACCTAAATTAAATTAAAAAATAGTAACCGAGTGTTGAAAAGCATGAAAAGGGACAAAGATGATGCTCTCCTGTCTCATCCTAATAAGTGGGTAATATATAGACATATTTATGTTGATTAACAGAAATAGTTTAGGACGGTTTTGCCTATCTCTCATGAATAATATTTGAGATACATAAACAAGAAAAACAAGTGACTGCAGCAACAGTTTGCTCACTCAAAATGTGCATGAATTTGGGGAAGGAGGGAGCTCTTCATGCTCTGAAGGGAGGGATGAGTTTTAATCTTATATAGCACCTTTAAGACCTAAGTAGTGCTGTTAGTGCTATTTATTTTGGACTTATTGTTAATTTTAGACCTAAAAATGACAATCTTTCAATTCACAGTGTACAAGTAAAACATTAAATCTACTGTACTGGAGCCTGTTTACTTTTAGCCATAAGAATATAACCAGATGTTAACAGCTATCAGAAGCCTTACCAACCAGTATTAGCGGCTCTATGTGGCCAGTGGAGGTAAAGAAATGAGAAAGGGTCAGAAATCGGGGAAAAGGGAGAGGATACAATACAATACAGTGTGTGCAGTTTCTTTGGCCTTGAGAGGAATGAGAGCAGCTGCCAATACTTCAACAGAAAAGCAACAGCTACAGGAAAAGGAAGAATGTGCCATGAGAGAATTGAACTATGAAAGCCGCATATCCAGCCGGTCCAATTTCCAGCTATTTTAAGCAGAGGCAACTTTGCTTTAACTCCTTAACCGAGAAACAAGAAAAAAGAGCGTTTTTTTTAAAGCAGTTACTGTTTTTAGCAGTGTTCAGAAAATACGTCCAGTCATAAAGTTGCTGAATTGGTCAGACTAGACTCTAAATCTGGATTTGGAAAACTGGATTTGGCAGAATGAGTCTGTATATGTGTAAGAAGAAGGGAGATGTTGAGATCTTGATTATGGATCGCCTACGCTTGTGTGGAAACTGCTTAAAGCGCAGGCATAATTCTGTCTGGATTAACTCACTTGCACTCTTCATCCAGTAGGTGGAGCAATGCTGTGGGTTTCTTGCTGATGAGGTTGATGCAGCCTGTGTTGTCAATGTAATCTATGTTATGCCAGGTGATGCCCTCTGCCCTGTACTCTTCCTGATGATGAGAGAGAAAAAATACAGACATTAATATTCCATTAAAAACACAGGACATTTGATGACTGAAAAAAAAAAAACAAGCCTCAACTAAAAACCATATCAACGATAGACATGTCACAATAACATTATTTTTATATGATATACTGACCCTAAAATAACTGAGATAAATGATCAAATAGTCATTTTAATTAGTGATAATAGCATTATAATAAAAAAAACACCCAGGTAAAGAGCGATAAACACTGATTTGGAATGTGAACATATGTTAAATATCCTACATAAATAAAATGTAATTTCTAATAATTTACATTAATAGGATCACCTTGCTAAGTAAACACACTGTTCAATACTTGGCATGAGATCATATCTATATACTGTACAATATCTTGTTAAATTGTCATTATCTTGTCCTTTTAACGAACAGGGTTGAACAATATGGCCAAATATTTTAACACAACATATTTCTTTATTCCATTTTAAAGAACATAATTCCAATACCAATGTGAACAGGCAATCACATAATCATGGTAGAGCTGGAGGATATAGTAAAAATATTATATCATAATACTTAGATGCAATAATATTTTTTACAATACACAGTACTTGGGGTAATATTCTGACACGCAGACAAAAAAAAGCATTAACAGTTGCCTATTGTTAAAACACTGACATTTAAATACTCTTTTCTGCACAGTACAGTGATTATTATAACTTTTTTGTGCACATCAACCAATTAAACAGGATTATTTTACACTCTCTGTAACGAAATGTACAGTTGGGTCAGTGTTGTTAAAGCAATGATTATATCCTCCACATGCTTTTAGAAGGATATTGTTGATACACTTAGAACATTTAACACAACGTGATCAGATTTTATCATATTGTCACAGATCTGTGCATATTTCACTTTTTTTTCCACATTTGACAAAAAAAAATTGATTTCCCACAATTCAATGTTTTCTAAATGTTCTTATTATGATTTGCAACACAATCGTACACACCTCTACTCCAACCTAGGTATTTCTTTCATCTCTGGATTGCAGCCAGAACAACAGAACCACAGGCCAGCGAAGTGTTTTCATGTCCATGGCTGAAGAAACGCTCCCCTCTGCCTGACCGTGGCCTTTTGTGGTTTAATAATATGAAAGGCATTCTTAACATTTCGCTGGCTCGTTTTTTTCTTCGTTGTTTCCGTGGATTTCAGGGAAAGTAAATTAAACAATAAAGAATGTAATCCAAGCAGGGTTTCATAAAATCAATGGCATTTCTCCTCCATTTCCTCGTTAAAGACAACAGAAGAAAATCAGCTGAACAAACCAGTTAAAGCTCTACTTCTTATCGAGCTTCCTGTTCTGAATAAGACTGGAGGCACTGGCCAGTTCACTGGCAGACACTTCACAGAGCAGCATACTGACGTCCAGACTGGTGATAGATTAATAGAAAATCTAAAATAAAATGACAGAGTTATGGGCCACCGTGAAGCACTCTTGGTGAAGAACAGCTTCACAATGTGCCTTGATGAAGATTGCAGGTAGCAAGAAGTCTCTGAAACGGAACTGATCTGGAGAAATAAAAAACTGGATCTCAGCTGGTGTTCTGAATGTGGTTTTAAAGAACGCACCTCACATCTTTAGGACCTGCAAGATCTACTGCTGAAAATGTCTTGGTGCCAGATAGCAGAGAACACTTTCAGAAGTCTCATGGGTTTTGAAATAGTTTGGGATTTGGTGACCACATCATCTGGTTTACCTCGGTAAACTCTTTACCTAACCTGTATGCCCTGTTAAAAGCCCTTTTCATCCTCTTATGGTGCTTTCACAACCACATTGTTTGGTCTGGACCAAAGAACCAATATTTGTTCAACCAAAATAGATGGTTTCGATCCTGATTAACTAAACAATGGTCTGGTTTGTTTGCAAGTGTGAAAACACTTTTTTGATGGTTCAGACTTTCAGACCAAGTACAGGAAAACTGAGGCAGGTTATCATCTCCCATTGAATCAACAGAAGAAGAAAAATAACCTGTTTTGTATTAAAATCCAAATCCCCTAGACATGTAGGAGCAAATGCTTAGGCTTGTGATTCCTGTATCTACTGTAACTGTAGATTATTCCTTATTTATAAACAGAAATAAAAGGAATGAGGGTTATGTTATGCATTATAAGCATGCACTTGCAGGGAGGCAGAACTCGGCACAGCACCTGGAAAGGCAACTTGCAGACAATTTTCTACAAACTAGGCAAGTATAGGAAATTGCAGACCAAACAAGACACACTAACAGGACCCTCCACAGAGCAAAGTTGCTCTTTTTGCACCCCTGAAGCAGTGAAAGTACTTCCACATACTTCTACAAAACATCTTATTCACTCATCCAGAGAAGTCTCTAAATTGAATCCACCAACCAAATATAAGTGTTACTCCTACTTATTTCACCAAAACAAGCTTTTAACCCATTGAAGTATTGACTGCACAAGACGTTTGAAGGTGTTTTGTGTCATTTGTCACCAGGACTTTAACAGAAGAACCATGGATCGCATCAATGAGGCTTGGTTGCCAAGATCCTGTAGCGGGTTCACCAGTTATCCTTTTTAGAATATATATGGTAAGTAGTGAGCACTACGTACAGGGAACTCCCCAGAAGACCTGTCAGATGTTTTGAAATGTTCTGATTTTTGCGATTGCCTGTTTGGCTTGCTTTTACACATCACCTTCAAGAACTGACTATTCACCTGTTGCTTAATATAGTAAGTATGTTCCACTTATTTAAAGGGGGTACGCATGTAATGATATAATCAACATTATTTACTCAACCTGTAAGTGGTTTTAATGTTATGGCTTAGCAACATTAGTGGCAACATCAATCAGTTCCCAGTACAAGACTAGGTTGTATTTCCTTCAGGAGAATGTCAAGAGAAAAACAAACGTGTCTGCAGCCAGTCCGCCCGCACCGGTCCAAAATACTGCTTGAGTGCCAGAACAACAGCAACATGGGCAGGCCTTCAGCCTTCAGCAGCTACTTTTCAAACATCCCTCTTTTGGCTGACAAGAGGAATGAGCTCTAAGAGTCTCAGAAGAAAAACAAATAAAACCCCATTTACAACATCGCCATAAATGGCACGGTGAAAAAAAAAGAGGCAAAAACTGCCATTAATGGTATAATGAGAGCATGTGTGGTGTGTCTGCCTTTTCCAAGAGCCACTCCAGAGGAGCTGGATTTATGGGCAGCAGATGGCATGCATGCCAGACGTAACTGAGGACCAGTCAGGATATCCCAGAGCTCAGCCTGCTGCCCACTACTCAACCGATGCACAGCAGGACTATGTCTACTACTATTACTACTATTATTATTACATTGGCTGCTACGTCTGGGCAATGAATCTTGTACACCAGTATACTCGTATTATGATGTACATATATTTAAGAGGTGTTGACAGATTAGATTATTTTTACTGTACACTGCATTGCTCGGGATAAATAGGCTCATTAACTTTATTAATGCAAACCTAAATAACTCTAAAGACAAAGTCAATATTCACAATTTTGTGTGGCCTACGCCTTTAACCCATTCGTGCTTTGAGATCACGCATACACAGCAGTGAGAAAACAATGAGATCAAAAACGTGCACCGCGCAGCTTGATTTTGGTGCGTGTCAGTGTGTCGTTGCTATCATAACGACGGGAAAAGTATGCCATGTGCTTGTGTTGACAATTCACTGCAAAGATAGCAATGAACAGCTGACTAGGTTGTATTCAGACAGTGGTGCACCTGTATTTTCAGTTGCCAAGATCGCAATACGCCAGTAATGTGCCTAAACACAGCATTTTAAGAGCAAAATAGACTGTTAGAGGGGTATAAGACAGCAATGAGCATCACAATGTGCCTTGTACATGATGTAAAATAGGGCCCAGTGTGTTAGGAATACAGTGTGTTGGGGAGCAGTGAGGGTTAAAAACCATGCTCAAGGGCCCAACAGTGGGAGCTTGTTGAACCTGGGTATCAAACCCACAACTCTGCCATCAATAATTTAAGATTCTAACTACTAACTACCAGCTTAGATGTTTTTTTTCTTCTATGGCACCCCTGGACTATCCTACAAAAAGAGGTAGCTTAGCAGAACCTTGTTATTAATGAGTCTAATCACTGAACCACCACTGTAACATATCTGATACACATTCATAAAGATTCATTATACTGAACCTGTGATAAGTGTCATCCAGCACTAACTACTACTGCTACCACCAATACTATAGCTGACTTACATGACATGGACAGAAATGTTGGGACACCTACTCATTCATGATATTAGGCTTGGCATACGGTATGCCATTAGGTATGGTGCCAATAGATATAGGTTTATCTACTCCAGAGTGTCTTTTTATACAGGCAATATTTCTTTACAGGGACTTAAATCACTGGACATATGTTTCAGCAATGGGTACACCCTATAGTAGCTGAAAGCAAAATTTGGATATGCTGTCACTTAACCTTGTTACAATCATGTTACCATGATTGTTCTTTTATGTTTTGATCTAATGTGCCTGTGGTGGTAGTTGTTCTTGACAGTGCATCACAATATCATAATGAATTGCTCCAAAATGGGAGTTTGCGTGACAGTGATATTATGTAAGAGATTACTTGAAGTAAATGCCTGATTGCACAGGCTAAATATCCTGTTGATTCAAAGCCCACCCTGACATCACATACTAATAGGACAGTGGACAGTGCTTGAACATCCTGTGATAGTACAGTCAATAGGAAACGGCCCACAGAACCATTTAAGTCCATCGTATTAAGTTATTTTAGGAAAAACCCTACAGGCCCTACAACCCGCTCCTGACATTTGAATCCAATATTTTCCATCTCTTGCAGCAATTCAAGTGTGGAACTTGGCATGAGTGCAGCATGCCACAGCTTTTATCTAGGAACAAATGGGCAAAGCCGTCATGACATCATCATGTGGTATTTTTCCCCCTCTAGACATTCAAATAAACTTCTCCTAAATTCCCATGAATAGGAGCCATGTGCCCTTTCAGTAGAACTCCTCCTGGGTTTGTCTGGGCCCAGTGTACAACGTCTGACACTCGTTTAAGGCTCAAGGCCAAACATGATGTATGTCATTTGGGTCAATTTTCTGAGCTAAACTGACCAGACTAAAAAGACTTTCTTTAAAGAGAGAGAATTCCTTCTGACACAGCCATTTAATCACAGGCAATCACAGCTACAGCCGTTAAATATAGCTAGATTATTTATTTATGAGCAAAAATCTATTTTAAAAAGTAAACATTCTACTAGTCTTTATAATTATACCAATGAGCTTAAAGATGTAACGCTTAAAGTGTAGTTTGTATGACAAAAAACTCATTGGATGCCTGTAGGGTGTTTTTAGTTCAAAGAAAAAGCTTATATTGATTTATCATAAGTTCTCTCTGATGCGATGTGAAAATGTGAAAATGTAAAAATGTGTAATGTAAGTCTTTCTTTCTCCCCCAAAACCAACCAACCAACAAACAAACAAACAAACAAACAAACAAACAAACAAACAAACAAACAAACAAACAAACACAGTGGGCAGTGGTGGCTCAGTGGTTAGAGTTCAACTGATAACAGGGTACTGGGTTCAATACTCCACCTTGCTAAGATGCCACTATTGTCTTCTTTCAGAAGGCACTTAAAAAACCTAAAAAGTTCCTCCTAAATATTTCCTAAAGAAATTCATAAGAATATTGTGAACATACATTCATATTAAAATTTTAGATAATGTGAGCATCCAAACAAATTGGATGTGGCCTCACATGATGGCATGTGGTGCAACCATGATTTGTCTTAAACATTTTTACAGGTTATCAGTAATGTTTGCTGAACGTAGTTAAAAAAAACATCAGCTTATGCATACATCAGAAATTCATCTCTCAGCAACAGAATTTAGACTTTCTTTATTTAAATCTTAAATCTCTCTTTATTACAGTTTTTGCTATTGTGGGTTGCACTACATGATAGGTGTTTAAACTTGAATATATTTAAAGTGACTATACATATAGGTTGGGTACTGCCTATATACACATCCTTACTTTAAGCATTTAAACCTTTTTTTATTTTTAGCATCATTCATGCTAAAAAAAAAAATAAATAAATAAAAAATAAAAAATATTTTAAGAAAAATCCACACTTGGCTGTTTGAGAGCAGACTATGCAGAATTCCCTTTGGATTTTTAACCAAATCACATTTATCACATTTTGGGGTAAATAAATATGTTCAGAATCCTGTTTAATTTGTTCTATGTACGTTAATCTCCTGTATCTTTATAAATGATGGGAATTTGTGTGACTAAAGAACAAACTGTTGAAATCCTGCCTTACCCACCCTTTTCCAGCACAGACTAACCACTTAGGCTATTTTAGACCACCTCTTGAAGGAGGGAGTGGATTAAGTAATCATCTTAAGTCCTTTTTACGTTGTTGTCAGTAACGCACAGACTGAAGTGATGTTGAGTCTCCCCTGCTGTTCCGGAGACAGTCGAGTGCACGTCGTTCAGACAACTGAAGAGTGTGCTGCTCGTTTAAGTGCCAGATCAGATTTGACTCGCCTCAGTTATTATGTCCATTATTTCATCAGACAGTCTGACTTGCTGCCAGCATTCTGCAAAATAGCAGCTCTTTATGCAAGACACCACCTTATTATCACACTTACACTCATCTGATACCATTATTCTGTGTTAGCTGTCAGCATTGTTTTCATTGTATCTTGTAAAAAGAGCTAATAGTACAAAGCAAATAGCATAATATGCATTAGGTGTTATTGTACAGACTCTGAATGCAGCTGATGATTTTGACCTGGTTCAGAGACCTCATTACTAAGGAGACTGTCCACTGTCAGCTGTATCAATGAGATTTTTTCGTAACGCTAATCATTGCGCTTATTTATGGAAAGTCAGTGTGCAGGTGGGAAAGCGCGCCTTCAGCGCAGTAGCATAGCAATCTGAAAAATCATGTTTTTGGTGCATTTTTGAGATTTTTGCAAGATTTCATTAGTGATGCAAAATATTTAATTTAAATAGCCATTAGCCCTGCTGTTTTGAGTACTCTGGTATCTCCCATTCGAACAGGTAGGAGATAAGTCTTGTATGAGTGAATATAACTGACTAGCTGAGTTGCAAGTTGGTCGCCAAGTGAACTGACTTGCCTATAAAGACAGAAACAAAAATAAATAATAAATTAACTGAATGATGGATTAGGGATGTTAATCAGCCAAGATGTGCTTAATGTCTAAGGCTTGCTCTTTAGTTTAAAACAGATGCTGCTTGGCTAATGTTCCCAAAAATTCCTATTTTTCATGAACCACTGAGCTAAATGCTATTTCTGATGTTTTTAACAGATTTTATCAGGGGTTTGAAATGGTAATTCGGTCTTGCCATATTCATAGATATCAGACCCTCTCTATAAGGACTCAGGGTTCTGCCACCAACAGTGGTAACTGCATGGAGACAGGCATACAAATGCATACAATTTACCCAGTCTGATTTGTTAACATAGCCTTATATTCAGCAACTTAGTGGCTCAAATTACTTACTGTTGTGTTCATAGTAGCGGTCTATGTAAACAGCACTAAGCAAGCAATTTTTTTTATTAGGAGTTTTGCTTCATAATGGTTACCAATCCTAAAAAACAATGTTCTGTTATACCAGAGATGGACAGTCCATTATACCTGCAACCCAGACAAACCTATGACTGACCGGTCAGTTGGGCTAATGCACCCTGAGTGTGGAAAGCAATTACGAATGCGAGTGTCCTCTTCTAAAAGCTTAAATCTCTAAACTTGCCTTGGACCTAACCTACGCTTTAAAAGGTAAGCCACAAAAAGGCACAGTTTTGACAGGCTGTGATTACGATGATTTGTGGGTCAAGCAGTTTCCTCAGAACAGCAGTGTGATTGAGCAAATACATGTTGTTACTCAAACAGACTTGAAGTTTTTCTACAAGTTTTTCTTTTTGCGCAACACTGGTGGCTCCTTTAGTCATCTTTCTTGTTTAATAAAACCCGTCTCGCACCAACTTCCAGGCACCATATAAACTATTCAGCATACAGGAGATCTGAGGACAGGAAGCTTTTAGTTTTGTGACATTGCATTTTATTGTGCTACTGTAAATTAAACTAAAAACCCAATACGGAAAAGTAATTCTGTATGGACTGATATTAAATAAGCATGCAATAAAGGGGAGAGAGATGTTTAGAGAAAGTAACACCATACAATAAATGTTATACAATATATCTCCTCTGTTAATAAATACCTAAAAATGCATCTAGACACTTTAAGTTGCTACCAATACAGGCAACAGGACACAGATAATACATGAGCCATGGAGCACTGGAACTGTGTTCTCTGGAATGATAGAGCTCTATCTAATACTTTAGAATTGAGAAGAGTTAAGGCAAGTGCCCAAATATTTTAGTCTATAAAATGTGTACATGTATCAGTATTCACACTGCAGATATCACAGTTTGGTGCAAGCAGATGCATATAGATGAGGTGTCCATGCTTTGGACAAAGACTCACTTGTTTACTCTCTTTATTTTTCACCGTTTTGTTTGTGGCAGAACCACTAAAACGACATTCAACATGCTATTGGTAACACTAAACTGCTGAACATAATATAAACATAATATTGACTTCAAAATTAAAATCTATTAAACCAATCTAAGCTAGTCTTCTGCATTATTGAAATTTTGTTGCTTTTCAGCTCGTTACATCTGTATAAAACATATACAATTAAAGTGCCCTTTATTCCAGGCAAGCTGAAGTGCACGGGCACACAGGGGAAGATTTCCAAACAGTGAATTTCCCCAAAAACTCAATACTGCCAAGCCATTAAGTCCTGTAGAGTAGAGGCAGTTATTTTCTTTCTGTGAGCAGTCAAAACAACTTCAGCCAAAATTGCAGGCAATAAATCTGTTTTTAACCCATAATGTGTGTGTGTTTGTGTGTGTGCGTGTGTGTAGATGGTTATCTCTTAGGTCCATACATTTTAGCCTGAACAAAAAGGCAAAAAGGCTAAAAGGGCCTACCTGCTCCAGCTTGAAGATGTGCTGATTGAAGTAATGCTGAAGCCTCTCATTGGCAAAGTTAATGCAGAACTGCTCAAAGCTGTTGTTCTCATAGTCCTCAAAGCCGAAGATGTCAAGAACCCCGATGGACAACATCTGAAAGAAGGCCAGGCGGAGAGTATTAACTAATTATATTTTACATGTATGCACAAATTTTAGTTAATACACTGATATCACTTTTAAAATCATGTTAAAAAAATTACCCTGTGGGACACACAAAGTCTAATGTATGATGAACTGAATACACTATTAAATAACTCTCTTAAGATTATTAGTAGGAATTGAAGCATAACCCATGAACTGACCTGCCAAAAGTCATGGGACAGAAGCTATAAACTTATTACAAAGCATAACCTCATGGGACTGCTTTGGAATGCCCATATTTGTGTCTGTATAAGTTGTGTGGTGTTACTTAGTGAGTGAGGTTGAACATTGGCCAGCGTGCTCATGGCAAGGTGACGCAAATAATCAGAGTTTGAGTGAGACCCAATAGTGAGTGCCAGATGGAAGAGACATTCTATTCCCACATAAGTGAGTGGTAATGATTCCATTGCAAAATTCATGGGATATAGTAGTAGTTTCTGTCCTATGATTTTGGCACATCGTTGTCACTTGCCTACACTTAGAATAGAACAGTTGTTTTGCCATTGTTTAGAATTAGACCTATACTATTGATGCATCAGAAAATAATACCAAAGGTAAAAGTATTGCTTTAAATGTAACATAAAAAAGGACGTTTTTAAAAAGGAAGAAACTGCAGGCAGAATTTTACGCAAGACTTTAAAAAAACACACACAATGCTCCCTGGCTGAAAATATCCCATTACATAACGTCTGCATCCATAATTTACAGATTAAAGCAGAGCTCTCCAGCAGAGAGAATGACGGAATAACACAGCAAATCCCCATCAGATGTGCTCATGTTCCATCTGATCTGTGCTAACAGAGCAGTGGAGTGGAGACACGACATGCAGTCGTCCATGTGTCTCACACTGTTCCCAACCGTTCCTCCAGTCTCAGCCAATCCCTGTCCTTCCCTCCCTCCCTGTGTGAAATCTCTCTTACCTTGGCTGACTCCTCCAGGTCTCTGTTGTTCAGCAGTGCATGATTGATTCTGAACACGATCCAGTCGAACAGTGCACTGTACAGCGATTTAGCCATGGAGTCACGCACAGTGCCCGCCTGCAACACAACACAGAACACCCATCAACATGAGCCTCAGTTCTGGCACTACCTACATCACAGTCATCACAGTCCAGAAAAAAAGAATATAGGGTTTGTGTGAGGTTGCCAGTTCTGGGAACTGGCGATTGTAGAGCTCAATGGAAATTCCCCCATGTAGTTCAGAGTGGGACCTAAAACTCTGTAAGTCGCAGATCCAAACGTTATTATTCATAACTTGTGTGTGGATGCTTGCCGTGGGAAAACAGCAGTAGAAGGTTCACATCGTTCTGAAGAGTAATGGTGGTCATATATAAGGAAAAAGAAAGAGCAAACCTCGCAATGGAACACTGCATTTTTCTTAGTCTGGTAAGTAATGAGAATTCAGCACATAAAAATGACCAATCACAAAATCTGGCACAACCAGAACAGAGTAGAAAAAAAAAAAAAACTATTATGTAACATTCTTGACTCTTGCCTTGAATCATATTTACCCTCCAAGCCCCTCAAAAAAAAAAAACCCTGCCCACTACAGGAAAAATTGTAAAATTCTACAGCAAATTCAGGAGAATATGGTGTTTTTGATACTCGAGAGCAGTTTAGTTAATCACTTTTAGACTATGATAGTTACGGAAATATCAGTTGCTGCAGGATCAAGGACACATAAATGATGCTTTTCCTGTGCCAGTTTCCGCTAAAGAAGCTCAGATTTTGCATATGATGAGACTGGAATCCGTACTAGGCTAAAAGCTTATGTTAGCTGAACACTACCTTCAATCATGTCTTATACCCACCATTCACTCTCTCTAAAAAAAAAAAAAAAAAAAAAAAAAAAAATTCTGAATCAAACTGCAGCAACACGTACATAATTTAGAAACGTTAAGGGAATTTAATTCTGTGGCAAAATAAAAGGGTTGTAAATAGGAATGTTAAATGATATCTGAGCATTTTTCACTCAATAAATTTTAAAATAAACGAGCTCTATAATGTTTAAGGGTCTACAGAAACCCAGCAAACACAAAGCTGGTTGATATCAAAGCTGCTTTCTTCTGTAAACTGATATGCATAGCAGGTCAACCGTCTATTAAATCTGTGTTTGACCAATCAACATCAGCACAGTTAGATCCATCCTATTAGGTCCTACTCCTCAAAACTGTATCCACAAAAATTATTCGGAACTCCAAAGAAACACATCTAGATGCTCCTGTTTTTTTAAAAGCAGCAGCATAAACAGAGGAACAGAAAGGTAATTATGAAATATAGCAGGTAGCAGGAATGGATGTTGGCATTCTCAGTCATGGCTGTGCACTTCCTCAGGACATGAATAAAGACATTAAGCACTCTAATGCTCTTCAATGTCACTCAGTCTCTCCCAATCCAATCCACTGTAGCACTGGCATGGCCCACAGCAGTCAGGGATATGATTTGTGTAAACTACTTACTAACAGTGTCTGCTGCAGTCATTTCCATACAACTGAGCTGATGCAAACACTGTGGCTTCTCTCAGCAGACTCAGCCTGCATTCAAACATATGACATTCAGCTCTGGGAAAAAAAAACTTGAAGTAATAAAATAAAGAACTGGAGCAACATCATCCCTGATAAGACAAATTTTCAGCTTTGCCCAAGACCCGGAGACAGTGTCTTGCACCCACTGTAAATTATGGTGGACGATCAGTGATTATCTGGGGACGACCAGGGAAGATTCATCCTTGCAAAGGATGCATGAATTAAGTTTCATACAAGGTTATCCTGATAGAAAACTTGGTTCTCAACTATGAGGACTGTTTTTCCAAGCAGAACAATGTCCAAAGCCACACAGCTTGGTCAATCAAGATGTGGGTAAAGGGCCACTAGATCAGGATTCTCTCATGGACAGCCCAATCTCCAGACCAGAACCCCACTAAAAACCTCTGGATTTATAATCAAGAGGAAGAACTGCTTGAATGGTTGCATCAGGAGTAGCATAAGGTCAGCCAAAAGCAGTGTGAAAGACTGGTGGAGAGCATGCCAAGACACATGAAATACCAAATACTGATTTCTGAAATCTTTAAACATTAGTATTATTGTTTCTAAATAAATATGAACTTGTTTTATTTGCATTATTTGAGGTCTGAAAACATCTGGTCTGAATTTTGACCATTTTCATTACCTCATTTTCTGCAAGTAAATGATGTAAATGAAAATATTTTTTATTTGGAATTTGGAAGAAATGTTTACAGTGGTTTATAAAATAATTAAGAGGTGGTCTCTTAACATTTTAGAGCTGTATGCTTAAATATATTTTTAAAAAAATCATAATTTGCAATTTAGCACTTGTTGAAATGCATGTGACATTTTCAAATAAAGGACATGTATTACATGTATGAACGCACATATACAAATTTACAATATTGGTTCCATTGTTTGTGGGCACCCAGAGCTGCTGTATTCAGTAGAACTCAGGGATGAGTTGAGGAGGTGATCATCAAACATCCTGATCACACAAACTCTTAAGTTTTGTTGGTTAATGCAATAAAATTCTCTTGGTAATGCATAAGAATCTAGTAGAAAGCCTTCCATGGACAGTATAAACAGTTGTTGTAACTAAAGCAAGATAAAGCAAGATTTTAAACCTTTGATTTAAGAGGAAACAATTAGTAAGCAGGTGTACCAACACTTTTGCCCATATACAGTATGTAAGTTATCATTCCACACTGTTCAGCTATTGCCTTATCTGCAACACTTACAATTTAGCGATGCATAGCTTAGCAGTGTTATAAAAGCAATGCTCTTAAATGGAAAACAGATGACGGCAAGACAAATATTTTCTCTAAGGCCACCCAGCGTGCTCTCAGAGTGATTAGACGAGTTGGTTTAGTGTCTGATGAGCAAAAAGAAGCCTCTCTGCTGATTTTGATTAAGGAGTGTTTAACAGCCTCAGTGGCAGGCGCTGTGATGGAAAGTTGCACACATACACACCCACACACACATATATATCCCCTGTCCTGCCTGTGAGTGTGTATGTGCATGTGTGTGTGGACACGGGCCAGTGTACGTCAGCTGGAATGTCTCTGGGAGCTGCGGCTTGTGTTTGTTTTTAAAGAAGCACTAATGAAAACTGGGTCTGAATCCGCTCTAAACAAAAGCTCAGCTAAGAGACTAAAGACCCCACAGCTCTGCAGGGCTGTCCAAACTATTCCACACCAGGACACCATAGCGGACGGCCTGAGAACAGCACATTATACTGTTTATCCAGACTAAACATTTTGGGACAGTGCTGGAAGAATGAACAAATGCTTTGTTAATGTATTTGAAGGCAGCTGTTATGGCTAATGTGGTATAAGCTTAATTAACTGGTACTATAATTAGAAATGAGGAGGGTTTACTGGCCTCTGATTGATGGTCCGGCTTCAACAAAACCAATAAGTCTGATTATATTTGGATTTAGACCAAATCTTCAATATTTATATATGTGTTCTATTTGGATCTACACAGACATGGCAAAAGTCACTGGACAGGAATATGCATAACAGATCATTAAGCGTTTCCGTTGCCTGGAAATGCCCTCACTTGTGTTAAGTTGTGAGGTGTTATCTTGTGAGTAAGCTTGCAAACTGACCAGCGTGTTTGTGGCAAGGTCATATGAATTATTAGATATAGTGGGTGCCAGAAGAATAAAGCGTTCCACTTCTGACGATGTACAAGAACTTAACATTCCTCAATCTAAGTGTCACATGTGAACTGGGAATACGTCATAAAAGACGTTACCCCTCACACTAGACAGCATAATGACTGGAATTGTCAGTGTAAACACTCTGGTAAAACAAATAAATAATTACAGAATAACAATTACTGTATTTTTCGCACTATAAGGTGCAATGAACAATAATCCTCTATTTTATGATCTTTTTAATACATAGGACACGCTGGATTATAAGGCATATTATGCAATACTAGTAAGGAACCGGTGTCGCTATTGTTTTCCTTCTAATTCAGTAGGTCCTGAAAAGACCTGTAAAGCTAAGCTAAGTAAACAAAACTGTAATTCTTAAAAAAATATATAGATTTTAAAGTCAAACAAGCACTGGATGTTAACCTATATAGACTGCTCCTAACAATCTGACTGGTAAAATATATAAGGTGCACCGGATTATAAGGTGCACTAATGATTTTTGGGAAAATTAAAGGATTTTAAGTGCACCTTATAGTGCAAAAAAATATGGATAGTTATTGTTACAGCGCTAAGCTGTACTAAACTATGCTCTGATGATATATGTTCCACTGTATTAACACAAACATGTCAATTAGAGCAAAGCGCTTTTTCAACAAGCCAACCATAAAAGGACAATCAGTGCACTTCATTCTAATTAACAACAGGGTTGTAAATTGGCATGTTAAAAGTCATATCCTTATCCTTACTATTCATACATTGATCGATAACTTAAATACTGAGCAAATGCAATCATACCTTTAGAGACAACAGATTAGTCAAGATTAGTAGCTGGACTACTACAACTAGACTGGATTTCAGAAAACCCAAAAAAGGTATTTACTACAAATTTCACAAAGGATCCCTCAAAAATCATTACAAAATTCACCACAATCATTTAAACCATCACACAGACATATTAACAGCTTACTGCATTGCTTTTCTTTATAGTTCAAGACCTCCTCTGCTCCACTGAAGCCAGACAGGGCAAGTGTACAGGTTAAGTGGTCACATGCAGGCAGGACATGGGCAGCCTCTACAGCCTTTCCTCTACTGTGACCTCTATGAGATTTCTGTCCCTCTTTGATTGGAAAAGACGAGTAAATCCTGCCCCCCGGGGGGCGCAAGCAATCCTGTGAGACTCCGGCAGACTTAATCAACCGCTGTTATTCCAAAAATCTCCTTTGTACGAAAACAAAGCAAGACAAATAAGGGAAAGCGAACTGAGAGGACGACTTAAGGGGGGGGGGGGGGGGAGCTGTGAATGCAAATCACAAAGCTTCTGTGAACTAAAATCTGATTGCTACAATATACAGCAGTTACAAATGAACAACTTAAGAAGAGACATTTAAACAGCTTAGCATTGGCATGTTTTATATGTTTACATTTTCAAATCACTCCTATTATATAGTGAAGTTTTAGGGAATGTTGTTTCTTCAGAAGCATTACATCTTAATCTCTGTTTACATTAGATGCATTTGAAACACGTCAGAAAGGACTAAAGGAGGCTATGGTTTCACACTCAGCTGACATGTTCACCTGTAAGCTTCATAATTACGCACATCTTTTCAAATTTGTACAATGATCTTGTCTAGTATAGCCCTCTTTTGTCAAACAACTGCACATAATTGATAAACAGTCTGTCAAGAATTAGGAGTAATTGCAGTTCACTTAGAATAATAGTTTAAATAACTCTACAGCTGTTACGCCTTACAGTCCCACAGCCGCTCCACAGGAGCCTGTGTCTGACGATCCTGTGGCTGGTTGCAACAGGATAGCCAGGAGTTTCATCATCAAACTGAGGGAGAAAGGAGAATTCCTAAATAAGGAATAAGCGCTAGAGCTGGCAGAGTAGACTGTCCTCATTAGAAGGACTGATGGTCATGATAATACGTTGTGAATCCGAGTTCGTCTGGGCCTCTGATGGGAAAGAGGCTCTACAACTAATTAACTATTAAAACCTTCCAAGTATGGCATTTTGTAGGGCTGCTTAGGGCCGACACAGGATCTGGGGGACTAGAAGAAGAAAGGAGCATATTTACTGGCTCCCTAGACTCACCTCAGCCAGTTTGTAGGGCACTATCAGCCTCTCTCCCACAGTCACTGTCTTGCGAGTTGTCAGGGCTTCAAACAGCATCTCTTCTTTGACCTGAAATGGAAAAGTTAAAGGTTAGCCTTCTAAGTTTAAGTGCTTCATCCTTCATTATTTTTTATTTTTTATTTTGAAGGAACCTACAGAGCATCTAAAGATGGACCTCTGTTTCTTACACACTCTTTAGGCTTTAAGGCACTACTATATCAAAACATACATGCATGAACAGAGCTAAAAATGTTAGCATTAGCACGCTCAATTACTGAGCAGACCAGACAGACAATCAAATCATATCATGTTTAACACAACCTTTACTCAAGTCAGGACTGCAACAATGCTGAAAAGCACTGACATTAATGCCTTTTGTCCAAAGCTATAAACAAACAGTCAAACCATTTACCAAACTACGATCGCTAGCTATGGGCAATGTGCTAATGGTGCAATTACCTACCAAACAACTGTAAATGCTAATCACATCTAGATATGCATGATATTTTAGTGACATTTTTGAAATGAGGAAATTACAACTGATAACTTAGTGTTTCTAAGTGTTAACTAAGTGTCCTCCGTTGTCACCTTCTCCCATAAGAAGAAGCCTACTTCAATTTGTTTGCTGAAGTGACTGATGGTTGTGTGTTGCAATACATAGATTTTGCTCTAAACTGTATTGGTTTGATTGTATCATATAGCATGAATAGGTGGTGTGAATCATTAAGATATTTACCAAATCATTGAATAAATATCTAGGGCCCTATTGTATACCCTGTGCAAGGCGTGTTGCGCTGCTCATTGCTATCTTACACCCCACCAATAGTATATTTTCATGGCTTGCACATGAACCAATAAATAGTGATTGAGCATATGAATCTACGTCCAGGACGATGGGCGTAGTGGTCTGGAAGTGAGGTGTGTTAAGGTAAGTTTTTGGTGTGTTGCTATCTTGGCAGTGGAAAACACAGGGGCCACACTGACTGAAATGCAGAAGTGCTCAGCCATTAAAATACCAATTTGCCAAAGTCAGAGCGCACCTGGGTCTCAATTGGAATGGCAAGTGACATGCTCACTGGTTTATTTCACGTTTCGCCCAAAACACAACCATGATTAATTAGAGGAATTAATACATGCTTTGTGGATTTTGAACTGTGCAATGCATACTTTTCCCCCCGTCCTCACGATACCAAACACATACTGACATGCTCTAAATCAATCTGTGCTGCCTACAAATCACTGAAATAGGGCCTCTAGACTCGCTACACAATTAAACTTAATAAAGTTGCCACATCTTTACTCCATGTAGCAGTAATAATAAATAAACAGGTTAACCCTGCTGTGAAGAATATTGGTTGTCACATTCTGTGAAAATTCGTAGTATTTGCTTATTTAGAAGTACTTTATCCTAAGAAAATAAAAGAGCAGCAGCCGTGTTGAGCACTGCTGAACCCCAGGGCTGTGTGTTTGGCCCACTGCTTTTCACTCTGATAACCTGAACCTGTACTGTCAATTGCAGTTCAAACTGTATTCATCATATTTACTGGTGACAAAGCAGCACCAAAGCAGCAACGGTGAGTCAGCCAACAGAGTGGGGGGCTAGTAGGTGTGAAAACCCTTCAGTTTGACTCCTAATGTGGATAAAATAAAAAGCAGGCCATTACCATCTTCAGAAAGGCCAGCGCTAATCACTCTGCACTGCAGATTAATAGCCTCTACATGGAGGCAGCCAGAAGCTTCTCTTTATTCAGACTTTTAACACGACCTCATTAACCAGAGGATGCATGGCAACACGTGAACTGCAGTTACACACTGGCATTCCAAAAGTCATGGGACAGCAGTACGCAAATTGATCATGTAGTGTTATCTCAGGAAATGGCTTAGAAATGCCCACACCTGTATAAGTTTTGAGTGAGGCTAAACACTGGTCATTGTGCTCATGGCAAGGTGACACGAATTGAAGTCAGAGTTAGAGCGAGGCCTAATAGTTTGGCCATTTAACATTTTGTACTGGGAATCCCTCACGAAAGGCATTACCACCTAATGATCACGATTGACAGCATTTGGCTCCAACTGTTTTTGGGAACAGGTACCCACAGGTAAGTGTGATATGACAAAAGTTATGGGACATGGTTTTAGTTACCATCCATTTACATGTCAGTGAATTACCTTCATCTCTCTATACTGTTAAAAAAATAATAATGGTATTGACTGTAAGCTACCAGAATGGTGGATAACTTTACCCATCTCTCACAGGCATCACTCTGATGCCATCTGGCAGAAGCTACCAGAGCATCTGAGCCTCCACTACCAGACTCTGCAACAGCTTTATCCACCAGGCAGTCAGACTCCCCAACACACAGAACTGAACTGAACCTACCCCACCACCTTCACACAAAGACTGTACTGAACCCACCTATCACTCTATACACACACAAACACACACAAACACAAACACACACACACACACACACACACACACAAACAAACACAAACAAACACAAACAAACACAAACAAACACAAACAAACACACACACACACACACACACACACACACACACACACACACACACACACACACACACACACACACACACACACACACACACACACAAACACACAAACGTTTCTATCCCTATCAGCAATATTTGCTGTTTCATACTATAAGAACTATAAACTCTCTACCTCACTAACTGCTGTGATCATGTATGGTCTATTAAATTGTCTCTTGGCTGCAGTATTTATTGTACTGTTCTAGTTGCACATTCGTTACACGTTTGCACTTTGTTTGTCTATTGTATTGTTCCATGTTGCATCACGGTTCTGGAGGAACGTCATTTCATTACAATGTGTACCTGTACTCAGATTTAATGACAGTAAAAGCCTTTTGACTTCATTCTTGCTATATTCATCTTGTTCAACATTTAGTCCAGTGAACTAAGAACTATTTTAGTTATTATTCCACTACTAGAGGTACACTAGGGAAGGAATCACAATAAAATTCTTCTTGACTCCTCAAACCGTTCACCATTAGATATTAAGTGCAACAACTTCAGCTGTGAGAAAGATTTATTTTTTCATTACTGACTTTAGGACCGACAATGCTGAGCTAGGCTGTAAACATCCGGGAGCATACAAAGCCAAAGGACATTCTGAGGTCAAAAACACTCTTCACACGTGACGACAAAGCAGACTCATCAAAAACTGAAGATGTCCGAAGCCATCTATTACATATTAAACCTTTATCTGCAGTACGATAAAATGATACATTGTTATGTATATAATGTGCATAATTTATATAATAGAACTAGAAATTTGCAGTAAACTCAATATTCACATATAGCGCAAAGGGCAATATTTACAGCAGACTGCCTGCAATGCGGGCCAAACTTGTTTAAGTTAATTATTAAATCAAAGCTCCTAAAAGCACCCTACTGCTGAACTGTGAAAGCAGCATGGCTTATATAGAGCCCTAGGGGAAATGTTTCTGATGGGAGTGATTATAATGACCCAGTGGTCAGGCCTTCACTGCTTGACTTGGTTCTGGGGTTGTGACCATGAGCAGACGTGCCAAGCTTTATCAAAGGCCTACGCCATCCTCATCTGCATACACTACAATACCCTGTAGCAGTGAATGTGCCTGTGTGCAAAGCACATACACACGATTTAGTGTGTTCAGTGTGTCAGAATCTCAATGAGCCTGGTCTCCATGAAGGCCTCATGAATATGGGGCTTTAAATTGTGCTTCTGGAGCCATGTTATTTGGACAAATGTATTGGGTCACCTGTTAATTCAAGAAAAACAGGGTGTTTAAGCACATTTTGTTGGAGAAGCTGTCTCTACTGTTCCTATTACAATTAGAAGCACTGCTATGTGGATTTGTCAGTGAGGTCTTAAATCATCCTAAAAGTAAGGGATGGAGCACCATCATCGTTCCAGAGAACACAGTTCCACTTTACACCCCTCCAGCTCACACCTGGCATTAGTCATGGTGCCAAAAGGTTCATGACTGTTTGCTCCAAAGTGTCGTATTCTAACCCCAGTACTTCTTCACAGAGACTAGACAGTTTTACGTGAAATTTGCACATCTGTCATATTAATAGGTACATCTTATATCAGCTGAATGCATTATTCAGGAGGTGTGTATGACTATATACATGAACATATAGTGTAGTAACAAATTAAGACTATTCTGAGTATTATAAAAAGCGTACCTTAAAGTTCTGAGGCCAGATTCACAACATTGAGTTTTTCAGTACCATGTTACTTTGGAGAAGTAAGCAGGAAAACATTTTCCACCTTTCATTTTCATTGATGGCTCATCAACTCTCAGCTTATCCAGAAAAGTGTGTCCTTAAAGAGTGACTCTTAGTGCAAATTGCAATTAAAAAGCAAATAAAGTGGAGTTAAAATACTGATATGACTGAACTCTGCCTTCACAATATATTGATTTAGCATCATTATTGCAATAGGCACATGAGCAATAGTCACATAGCACTACATGCAATATTTTGTTAAATACCTTGTGCAATATTTTCATGACATAATTAACAATTGCATAATAATTAATTAAGGTAGATTAGACTTGACAGATTTAAGGTAGCCAACATGCTCTCACACACAGAACAGCTGATAAAAGAGATATAAAATATAAAACAACACAAGAAAGAGGCATGCAAATGGTAAGTCCTATTTCTACTAACAGATTTAACTTTAGCACAAATCTGTAGGGCCTAGCTCTCTTATGTTCACCTTCTCCTACCAAAAGGTCCAGTGTGAATTATCCCAGAGTGTCAAACTGTCAGCACATCCACAGCTCTGAGGTCAGACTGTAATAAAGCTGAGAGTGAAGAGGATGAGAGCAGTGAGTGGACACTCAGGTCCAGTGTTTGTGTCTGCCCTTATCAGTACCAGCTCTCTACCGAGGGTCCCCATTACTATGTCAGCTTAAATAGAACCATCAGCACCAGCCCAGTGCTGACAGAGGCCCTGCTCCCTCACTTAGCCAAACCACCCCAGCGAAGCCCTGTAAAGGTGAGAGAGTAAAATACAAATCTAATACTGTAACTAACTTCTCTAAAGCCTAGTGGATACTAAGCAGCTTTTATAGTCTCCAAACAGCTATACACTTCAAATAAATTAGCAAACAGCTAGCAACACCACATTAACCACCTAGTATATAAGAGTAACCACCTAGAAAAGACTAGCAAATTCTATCAACCACACAGCAACATCCCAGCAAATGGAAACAACACAAGGTTCATGATTTTATCCTACTGCTGAGCCAGATGTGCACATGATGTGTAGATACCGCTTGTCTAACACCCACAGAAAAGTATTGCCATTATAATAGGACTTCCAGGATGCATCAAACATAAGCCTACTGGCACCAAGCCAGGCTTAATTCCAGACATGAGCTGAAACAAATAATATCAGAGAATGTGAACCATACCTCCAGCAGCTCTGAAACAATGGGTAAAACTTCAAGATTGCAGATGTCGATGGAGTCGTCCCGGTAGGTCTTCTTCTTGTATCGGATGTTTCCCAAATGAAGGATGGCCGACAACAGAGAAAAGATCCTGCAAGAGCAAAGAACATTAAACAAGTTACAAGTATCAATCACTGACAATTTAAAAGAAAGAAAACAACAACAATTGCTTTATCACATTACATCAGCTGACCTAATGATCAATTAATGCTTTTGCTTTGGAGTGTAGACCATAACATGTGCGAGAGGCCTATGCTGTGTAAGCCTTTATATTTGTGTAGGTGTGTGTTTGTGTGTGTGTGTGTTGCTCTGCAACTGCAATTGTTGAGATTTTTATGCCACTGTGTTGAGTTGAGCTAAAAGGTACCGAACAAGTTATTTTTACTAAAATGTAATCAATTCAATTTATCCAACATCCTTTTTAAAATGCCAATGAATAAGGAAAATATGCTACAAAGTGGACCAATGACAGTTTTTCTGGTCTGCCTCACCTTAGTATGTAGTTACATTTGCATCAAGCTTTGGAACAGGGTATGTGGTTACATGGTACCTATGTTGTGCTTATGGAGCAGATGCGACACAAGCATACATTGGCCTTTATATTACTTGTATTTTGTGAAATACATACCAAAAAGTACCAGTAACTTCACATGGAACCATGCATTATTAAACAAGAAAGATTGAAGATAAAATATTAAGAGAACTATTCATATTTTGTCAATGGAATAATTTAATTATTTTAATTAAAGCACACACCAAAAGTGACTTCAGTATAAATAAAAATAATAATCCTCAGAAACATCTATATGCATGTAGACTGAGGGTGGACTCACTGTTTGCGTGTGGCGGGCAGGAACCCCACCATCTCCATGGCCAGCTGCAGCCTCTCAAAGTCGTGCTTCAGATCCTCCCCTTCCACTGTGAAGCAATCCTGCTGGTTTCAACAGTGAGGAGCAAAGAGTCACCAGCCATTAAACATTTACCACAATGTGAGGTTTGCCCACAGGTAGATTTATGTGCCACAGTTGTGTTTTACTAAACAGAGCTGCATTTAGGGCTGTCACGATTAGTAATGGGGACCTACATAAACTACTCTGACAAATAATTGAGCAATCAGAGTTTAAGAGTGAGGTCAAACTGTAAAAACTAACTTATCAGAACAATAAAGAAGCATTAAAGTTTATTTAAGAATAACAAAAAATGAATAAAGGAAGCTGAAAATAAAATTTTTAATGGCAAAATTAAGAGTAACACTTTATTTGATGGATACCTACATGGGAGCTTTAAAACACATCCATAAGCATTGCATAATTTATTTGTAAAGCATTAATATTTATAAGTCTTCAATGTTTACAAACAGCATAATAAAGGCGTTATGAATGAGGGCCTCAAAATGATTAATAGTTTTGATTAAAAGATTTGGCATCTGACTTTGCATCCTATGATAATAATGCTTTATAACCTGAGTACCATGAGGTATTTTTTTCATTTATTTACCATAAATTTAACTATGTGTGTAGTATGTAGTGGCATAAGCTATTAATGTGTAATGAAAGCCCCATGTCTTATCCTTCAAATAAAATGCTACTAAATCAATTTAACTGACTAATCGTGACAGCCCAAGTTGCATTATACTCCATTCCCCCATGTGTTCAGGATGTCTTGCCATGCCAACACTGATTGATATGATCCACTGAATAATAAAACACTGATAACAGATTATAAGCAGACACACACCAACACATATAAGAGTGAAAGCTCCGTGAAGTGTTTCTCAGCACTCACAGTGTGGCAGTGCTCTACAGTACACAGCCAGGACGAGTGACTCCGAGCACTGTGTCATTACGAAGTTTGGTCAAAAGAACTGGAGCGGCAACATTTGTTCTGGCTGCAAATAAGGGGCCTGGTGAAGGGTAGCGCACGCATGATCTGCCCATGCAGTGGAAAATCAGAATGTTTGGTTTTTTACATACCGAATGGAAATTTGGCACTTACGCAAAGCCAATAAGAGAAGTAGCAATTTATGACTTAATTCATCGCATCAAATGGGAGCGGAGCAGGAGATAGACGCAGGATGCGTGCTGCGAGATCAAGCCAGCTGAACAGGCAAAGCCAGACCGTATAAATTTAGAGAGACTGGTTGTGTTACTATCAAAAGATACAGCACGTTTCAGAGGGTCATGGGGGAACGGTTGCAAGAGATGTAAGGAACCCTTTAAAATGATCTGGATTTCTGGCTTGATAACTATTAATCTAAGAGTGTTTTTATGGCTGCAATTTTTAATTTGGTTCAATCGGACTCCGGTTCAATCGGACATGAATTCACTCACTTTTTCTAGTCTGCACTGTGGATGCTTACCTACTGGTCAATGGGTTTTATTGACACCTCTTGTTTGGCTATTAGTGGCATACACTTGGTTTTATATGTCTAGGTAAAGTACAGTTGTTTGAAGGTTTTAGCATGATAAAGGAAATATATGTATTAAATTAGGTGTTTGAGGTTAAGATGTGATAAAAACTTTAAAATCTTCCCTGGTGTTCTTTTCTTGATAGTAAAATTGTCTTATATGGTTATAAGGCAGGACAGTCGATTAGGATGTGTTTCGTTGTTAGTGGGATGTTGCACGGTTACCTACTGGTCAATGAAAGACATAAATAATACAACTGTTTTTATAATTAGACTAAATTTTACTAGGGATATCAAATGATTGTTATCTCAAGACTTAGGGGTTAAAGTTAGCATTTGACTATCATAGATTTTCATCTAATTTGAATGTTATTGTTTATCTGGCCTATATATACACACATGCATGTCTAATCTGATCAAACAAGACAACCAATACTCCATGTTGGTTAAGCAGCATTAGCAATTAGTCACTTAACCAGTATGACCAGCCTGACTACTAGATTGATCAAACAGGGCATGCTAATAGTCCAGCTTATCCGTCAAATTCAAATAAAAATTTAAGCTATTTGATTGTAAAGAACTATATATGCTACATAGTCTACATACATTTTTGCCTGGATGGCTGACTTGTTAACAACTTTGACCATGACAAAAAAACAGCTTGGACCATCTGCATTCAACTACCAGCAAAACAAGCTGTTCTCAAGCTAGATTTCTTGACTTTTCTCAGCAGGGTAGTCTTCAAAAATAGAGTTCTAATAGACGTCTAAAAACATTCAATGCTACTTGGGTAAAAACCTGAGCTGCAATTTCCTCCAAATAGTCAGCCTAATCATAAACTAAATGGGACACAGCGAAAGAGCGCGTCAGCAGGAGAAACACTGTCATTTACAGGAGAATGCCGGAGCTGGAAGGGAAACAGCTCAGGAAAACATGGGCAAATTTACACACATGTCCTCCCTTTAATGAGACAGTGTCTCCTTCATCGCCTAGCTCTGCCGTTGATGCCATAATTATGGCATACCAGAGCAATGGAAAGGCAAACAGCGCTGAAACTCGACCAGCTCTACGGTTAGACCCCATTCCAGCATGTTTGCTTTCCTGCTTTCACGTTTCCATTGTAGGGAATGTAAAAAGGTCCATTTCTTACGTTAAATGTTCTAAGCCTTCCCAAGCTAAACAAATCCGAGGCTATAGAAAGGTGTTTTACGGTTTGGACTCGGATGAAATGACAGATATTGCAGAACGGCTGTGATTTGAAGCTTAATATCTTTGCATGAGCAGAACTTCACCAGGCTCCTTTATTCCTGCCGATATCTCAATAACATTCCATGCTTACCCAAGGACACAGTGTATTTTTGCAAGCCTAAGAACGAAAACAGAGAAAACTAGAAAACAAAAAGGGGTGAATGAAGGAATCACTTACCTTAAGATTCATATATAATTAACAGTGACACAGTGCACATGTCATAGTGGATGTTGATGCATTCATGGGTGTGGGATTACCACAACCATGGCTCAGAGAACATACAGTAACAGAAATGTGCCCGCAGGTCCTTCAAGTACATGAAAACCCACCACCAACCAAAGCAGGCAAAAACACACCAGTAAATCAATGTCTTTTTGGTCATTGATATGTGCACACTAATAATTTTAGAACTTTGTGACACCTACAACACAGACCTTTACTTACGAGACAGCAGTTCACCCTATAACATACTGCCTTTATGGTCCTGAAGTTTACACTGCAGGTGAAAATGGCCCAAATCTGATTTACTCACCAAATCCAATGTTTATTTTAGGCTGTGTACCTACTGCATTATAGTATTGAAACAGAGAGGTTATTCCAAATATTTATGATGTTTGTTACCTTGCTGTCTAGCCACTGAACCACTCATTTTATTTGTCGTACATTTTTTCATCTTCTCACATCCATTTTTGCTTCTGATCATAGCAAACACTTTTTACCATCTGCTTGACATAAAAGTCACATGCATTCTGATTTGGTTGTTTAGACTGAGTTGCACTGCGGCAAACCAAATGTGTATTAGATTTTATTACAACACACTGAAGTGACCCAAAGCAGAATTATAAAATAACAGATTTAATGTCTTCTCTGCTTTTCACACTGCCACACAATCGGTTCTGTCCCAGATTTGGGTCACTTTCACCTGCTGTGTGAACATAGCCTAACTGAAATTGTCTATTTATTAATAATTGCACAGCTGAACTTGTTGGAACTGTCTGTCCCTTAAGCAAGGTTGGAGATGCACCACCAGAGCACTGAAGTCCAGCGTAAAGCTCTCCACTCTACAAAAGGAGGGTAGAGGGGACAGGGAGGGGTGGCAGAGTGGCTACAGCGAGGCTAAGTCAACAAGTGTACATTCGCAGCGAGCTAAACTCTCCCAATGCAAATAACAGTGTGTTTGTACTCTTGCTTATCGCGCTCATTCAATCTTGTTGAGTGTTTGCTGGCAGATAGGGATCTGGCCGAGATGCTCGAACTGCACACACACACTATAAATGGGTGTATGGGGCGTTTGGGTGTGGGCCTCTGAGGAGCCAGCTACAGCATCAGCTAAACACACTTTAATACACAAAGCAGCACAATGACCAAATAAGACAAGCGGCCTTAGACGGACTGCTGGACGGGTAGAGTGTCAGCCGCTGGGGTAACACACACAAATCACATACCCACACACACAAAGCATAGGCGCAGTGACTTGTGGGGAGTGAGTTCTATGGAAAAAGGGTGGATAGGAAGCCAGCGATGCCCTTGTCTCTCTATAGCACCACAACACACGGAAGCAAACATACGGAAGCACACACTGCGTGAAATACTGACCGGTTCACTTTCATAGTAATTTTCCCAGTGCAGTCTCTGAGGTTTCTTTGTCATCTGGAAGTAAGGTACAGGGGGTTAGGCAACATTCCACAGACGACACACACACACTCCACACACTGATAGAAAAAGACATGCTGTTATTAGTAGAAGACAAGAGAAACATGCAACATGAATAACACACAGAACACACACACGGACACACACACACACACACACAGAACTGACAGCTATGAGATTCTTACGACATTCTTAAAAATAAAGTTGCTTCAGAGGGTACTGTGATTCCACAGAAGAACCAGTTTTATTCCTTAGAAAATAATGTTGGTAATGTGTAATGGACATGTTTAAAAGTTCTTCCCACTAAGACGAGTATAGCCCCATGATAGCACCAACTGATGCTGTGGTGCCGTGAAGCTCCAGGTTGGGCATGAACAAGGTCAGTTTAGCCCTCACATGAGAGAGAAGGCACAGAGGAGCAAAGACTACAAACTGTAGATTGTTGAGAGCTCCTTTCAGCATTATATTGTTAGTTTGATAACAGGTAATGTCAATAAAGGTCCTTTGGGAGTCGCATTGAATTTATCGGTGTCTGCCTCCATACTTTCTGGGTTCACACCCCTTACCTTAAGGGAAGTGCCAAAGTGGCTAAAAATAATAATACTAGGTAATATAAATTTTACATTAATATTGTAGTTTTTGCATCTTTTTTTTTTTTTAACACAACGAGCTGACTAACTCAACAACGGGGGGGGGTGGTGCTAACCCAAATTCTTTGTAGTTCACTTGTCATTTTTCAGAGGCCGACTTCAATAAAAATATTGTTTTAAAAGCAGCGATGTCCTAATAAAATTTCACACAGCTGTTTACAGTACGATTTTTTCTTAATTTAAAATAAAATAAATAAAAGAAAACATACAAGAATTTTGTGTGTTAGAGAAAACTTTAAATTTGGTAATTCATAATAAAAAACACAGTTGCTTTATTAACTTTGTCCACACACAAAAAAAAAACAACTTAAAATACTACATTTAAAAAATAACAGGTGGCCAAACCATAAAGTATTTCATTCAAACGGTGTTCTAAGTTATTTACACAACATAAAGTAGGTATTTAAAAAAAGTTAAATAAAAATGTAGGCTATTTTATCATTGTGACTGGGACTTGCCAAATGGTGTTTCTAATCTCTGTTGCTGAAAGATCTCAGATCCAAGAAATGCAGTGACCAAAAGAGCCACTATTTGTCTGAAAATAACTTTTCAATATCGGTCAACCAATTCATACTCGTGGACTGTAATGATGATAATTTTAATGAAGCAATAATCAGTGTATTCAGTGCACACCAGCGGTGTAAACCACGTGGCTTCTTAAAATTGCCCCGACACCTACAGAGTGAGCACATATGCAAATTTGAGCATAACTCGTGAAATTTTCCACATTTCCGCAGGACCCCGGGAGGCTCATTTGATATGGAAGACTCTAGCAGTTCAGACTCAAGAGGAAAAATGAGTGGAATTCACGTTTAAAAAAACTCTAATTCCTAAACACGCCGGCTGTTTTCCGGGGAGGAGTCCAGCTTTGGCATAAATCTCCTTAAGATTACTTTTCCACATCTAACTTGTTAAAGGGAAAAGATATTTGGAGAGCTGTTTAGTGATCAGGGGGCTGGTTTTCCCCAACTGAATACGTGACTGTAGAGGAAATTGTGTGAGTATTGTTCTGGGCTGCCAGTAGGCAGTGGAGCAGGCCATGAAAAGAGGGCCTGTTGGCTCTGCTGGGGCCAGTACACACCGGCCTCTGTGCACTGAGCCCAGGGGGCCCGGGCAGTGACCGTCACATGGCTTTTGGAAAGCCAGCGCGTGCGAGTGTGTGTGAGCATGTGTGAAAAGAGCATAAACTAAAAAGGCTTCCAGGCCAACACAGAGATACTGAGGGCTGCCTGCCAGATGGCCAGGAAAATCAGGGGGCATGAAATGTCAGAGTTTCTCTCCATTACCCCTTTTATTGACAGTAGGAGTGTAACAATGCAGCATTTTATACTGACATGGCACATGTCATGGGACAGGAAGTAGTGTTGTGTCCCATGACTTCTGACATGTCCCATGAAAAATGCTTCATTGACCTGCGGTCTATGCATGTGGGACCTCCTGGATTAAATGTGAGGTGATTACTGCCATAACTGTCTATGCAAACTTGTATATTTTCAGAGACAATTCAAGCCAGATTTTGCCAGTCAAGATCATTACTACACACTGTGCTGTCCACTGTGGGTGGTAATTATTGTCTTCTATGCTGTATAACAGGTGCACATATGTTACTGTTACATGAAAAATGTTAAATTCCTGCACACCTTTACAAATGGTTGACAAAGTATAAGTGGTGAGGTGTTATCTTATGAGAGTTCAGGCGAGGACTGATAGTGGGTGCCAGATGGAGGGGGCATTTAATTTTTGAAACTATGCAGATATAATTTTTCTATCTAAAAAAGTGGCCAAATTCAACAAATTCACATCCACATTTAATGCAGGCGGCTCTGTATGCATCTCCCACAGGTCAGTGCTGCATTCTTCAGCCTCCAAAAGACATCGCAAAAGTCACAGGATATAATACTAGGTACTGTTCCATGGCATGTGTCATGTCATTATATACAAATACATTTATTTTCCTTAAATATATTGAATATAACTATATAAATAACTATATAAAACAATGTGTGCTAAATATTATTAAACTACATATCACTATTAAATCGTGTAATATTGCAGTACTGTCTAATTCTAATATTCTAATAATTTGACTAATACCACCCAGCACTAACACACGTACACACTTGCACACGCACACACAGAAGGTAAAACAAAGCTTTGAAGGCACCACACGTGGGTCTGTGTTATGGAAATGAGGGAGTAGGTTAAGAGCACAGAGCTGCTTTTCTGTCAGAGAGGATTAGCCTGTAGAGCTGCTCTGTGAGCGAGGCTATAGGAGCAGTTGAAAGGAATGAACAATGGAATCCATTTCCTCGGCACACTGCTTTCCCTTCCATCCTGTTTGTCAGTGAGAGTGAATATGCGGCCCGTTTAGGACTCGGAGAACGGCACGCAGCTGCCTGATCCACGCATCAATTCACACAATGCACACACATACACACAAGCAAACATACACACAAATACATACGAAAGAGTGCTCCAAGTGTGCACAGTCACAAATCTCTGCTGCTGTTTAATCACTGTAAACAGACACGTATGTACTTTCTATCTACTTCACCTCTCAGGCCTCAGGCTTGACTAGAGTTGCACAATATATTGTAAATTCATTTATTGTTATTAAATATTGGCAGTGGTGGATCAGTGGTTGAAGCACTGGGTTACTGATCACAAGGTTGTGGATACAACAACCAGGTACACTAAGCTGCCACCCTTGGGTCCTTGAGCAAGGCCATGAACTCACTCTGATCCAAGATGACATGGCAAAAGCCCTTACTGCCAGAGTTCCTGTCTGTTCACACGGAAAATTTGAACCAGATGACACCGGTCACGATCATTATTCTACGGATTAAGGAATTATTATTATTTTAATTTTCTAATATTTAATACATCATTTTAGCTTTAATTTTATTTTTGTATTAACTTATTTCCTTGCCTCTGTTGTTCACTTGGGGTTTTGTCTTGTATGTTCAATGTTTCGACTGATTCTCTGTCCTGCAACCAAATGTATGTGCATTTATGTTCATTTCCAAATTTCCTATTAATTAAACTTTAATTTTTATTTATTTATTACTATTTAAACTTTTTTATATACTTATTTATATGTATATAAATACGTATAACGTATTTATATACTTATTGTTTAATGTATATTAACTGCTTATTATTGGCAGCCATCGTTGCAATGCCTGGGGAGCAGTGAGGGTAAAGGGCCATGCTCAAGGGTCCAAACGTGGCAGCTTGTTTAACCTGGATATCTTTATATTATTCAAATATACTGTACGCCTCTTTGAATAAGAGCATCAGCCAAGTGCCATAAATGTATATATGTAAATATTACATTTACATTACGTCTGTTTGAGAATGGACGGTTTGCAGCACGTAGCCGTACCTGACTGAGGTAATGGTATTCTTCAGGTTTTCGGAGGTGGAAAGCAGTCCTCTCCTCCTCGCTTGCTCCCGCCAGCAGGTAGTAAAACACATGGTAGTTCCTGTTAGGAAAACAGAGCTGTAATCAGGGACAATCCTTGGCAGAGTTAAACCTCACTTACAAGATAACACCTCAAGTTTTGGTATTCCTAACCTGTCATCTAAGGTAACAGTTGATGATTAGTTAACATAATACTGTCCCAGGACTTTTGGCATGCCAGTTTATCAAAGACAAAACAACCATAATCGCTATTTGTGTTGGACACATCAAAAAAGATGTTTTCATATCATTGCTGTCCAATAAATTATGCAGTAAAATTAAAATCCACAAAAATTGAGATGCTTGGTTTTCATTGGACAGTGACTGTATGTATCCCGCTCATGCAGTGAACTTTCACTTTGCTGTGATGCTCTCTGGCTGCACTAGTTTACACAAAGTCCCAAACAAGAAACCTAGTCTGGGAGGTCCCTCCAGGATGTCAGCTTGAATTTGACATGAACCAATGACCGTTGTCCCTTCTGTCATCGGACTGAAACCCCACACCACCAGGAAATTATGGTCTGGCATGCAAGAGCCATTGATTCCCTCACAAACTCTCAATGTCCTGACCCGCTAAAACCAGGGAGATTAGTGGTTCCAATAATTGTGGACTGCTGGGAGTGGGATCTCTGTATGTGTGACTGGGAAGCTGTTAAATGTCTAAATTTGGTGATAACTTAGACGACAATCATCCTGTGTGGTGCAATCATTCCCACATGTTGACCTTTCATACACAAAAGGGGATTTATTTAGCCGGCTACCACAACGTCAGCGCTGAACTGCAGTCAAGCACTGGGTCTAGTTTATGTAATACAAGCTAATACACACTGCTTCTGTTTGGATTACTAATTTGGCACTAAGATACTAAGGGTAATATGTCAATGGCATGCCATCATGATACTTGACGTTCTCATAATAAGCCACAAGGACAGTGTTGTTTTCAGAGTAGAAGAAATAAGCTGTAACAAAAATATATCAGCTGACAATATTTTTCAGGTTCATATTTGCTGATGCATTCACAATTACAAACTGTAGAAACTAGCACTGAAGGTTTTATCATACAGAAGCCTAGTACTGATTAAAAATTCTGCTTTTTTAGGCCTACACTGTAAAAACTCTAGGTTATTCCAAGAACCAACAGGCTCCTCCAAGAACTTTTGCCTCATTCATCAATGCTTTTAGAGGTGCCTGTAAGAAATTTTGGGATTACAGAGTTTAAACTCTAGTTATTTAAAACTAAGGTTCCTAGATGATTTTTAGGCTACAATATTTGCATCCACATTGGTAAATAGGTAGATTATTGAGTAACTACTGGAAGCTCTTCAATCTAAAAATGTGGTGCTTTAAGGAACCTTCAACAAAAAGTATTTTTGGAAAATGTTTTCCTTAAAACATCTTAGAGATTCATACTAATGCTTCTGTTGCTGAATTCAATTAATGTATTATAGCAATGTTACAAAAAGCTATCAGAAAGCCTTCCCTGAACAGTAATACATTTTTTAATATATATGATTTTCATGGAAACTGAGCAGGTGAGCAATGGTGTTTAGTTGTCTGATATTTAGAAGCATGTTATTGTATTACACATGCAGAATGATGTTCAACATTTTAAAAAGTACTAACGCTGAACTCGCCCACGCTCAAACTGTCTTGTTGTATCATTATACGGACCAGCCTGGTTTGGAGCTATGGCTACTGGGGACCTTCAGAAACAGTGAACCACTGAGCTGAGGAGAGGCTCATACCTTTCATTGTGCTCCTGATAGACAAGCCTGGACTTTTCTAGCAGGTACTTCTCCACATATGCTCTGGAATAGAGAGAGAGTGAAGGTCAGTATAGCTCTGAATCTCTCTTAAAAACATTTATATACTAATAAAAGAACACACAGGGCAGCAGTGATCTCACCCTCTAACTGTGCCGCTCTCCTGGTAGTTCACTTGGATGAACTTGCCGAAGCGACTCGAGTTGTTATTGTGAGCGGTCTTTGCGTTTCCAAAGGCCTGGAAGAGAAAAACAGAAGAGCATTGTTAAAATATGAAGTAGACGGAGCAAAACAAAGGAGCAGGGGTTAAACACATCTCAGTAGGCGGAAAAGACTGCAATTAGAAAAAGCCCACAGCAACTTCGATTTGCAGGAATAACCACACATGATACAGGAGGCAGAGCAAAACATGGACAAACAATCCTGGCACACACCAGAGGAGGACATTGTATTTACTATGTATGGCAGTAATAATACAGTACATCCAGGATAATATCAGGAAGGGAGGTAGGCTAAACTGTCAAGAGTTCCGCTTGAAACCATTCATCTTGATGGCACCATTGTTCTTATTTGAGCCAGCAATGGCAGAGGAGATAATGATCAGTGTTTTCCTTACAGTGGAGATGTGTCTACATCTATACACCTCTACAGCTCAAATATATCATCTGCTATATCTTCTCAAAGTGTAAAACCTTTGAAGCACATTTATTCTAATTTAATTTTCTGCTTTGGCACAGTGGGAGCCACAAAAGACAGTAGGCGGCACAGCAGGGCTAAGGCAAGTTAGCAAAGATACTGACAGCCAGCCTTGGGTGGTTTAGCCAAAATGCTACCAATCAAGCCGAACAGAGCTGGAGCCTTGATGCTAACAGACATATGAGCCTCAGCAGGGTTGGAGAGTCTGCTTCAGAAGAGTAAAAGCTGCACTGATATGCTAACAAACTGACTTGGCACAGTTTGAGACAAGACAGACACAGAAGTCAATCCCGGCAGGGTTGAAATGGATTAGCTGCAATGCTAACAGTGAAAATCAACAGGACAGGAGCCACAATGCTAACAGACACAAAAGCCAGCCTTGGCAGGGTTGGTGCGGGTTAACCAAGATGCTAACAGCCAGCATCAGAAGCCTGTTGCAGATGCTACCAGTCACAGCAGTGCAACAATTTGTGGCAGAAGTAGTTTATTACTCCTTTAAGAGTGTGTACTGTGTGGCTTTGTGCAAAAATGATAGTGCCACCCAAACCATACAGTAGTTTAAAAGTGTATTACTGTATTGGGAAGGAGTCCACAGCCACACACCCAAACCCTGTGCACTTGCAATTGCCATAGTTTACATTTGAGTCCATTTTTTTTTCAACTGCTTGGAAACAGGCCCAGTGGTTAGAAGATTGATACTTCTACTGAAAAGGTCTACAACGAGGACGCAGAGACAGATCCTAAAGTCAAACATAAATTGAACAGTCTGAGCCGAGCAGCTGAAGGAAGAAAGAAGGCCTGAGCAGAGAGCCAAGTCGTAATGCAAGCCATGTGGACTGATGGAACACGTGTAGGAGCTGCTTTAATAAGAGCCCACTCTTCCCCCTTTGGCCTATTTGTGTTGTACGGCTGCCGGGAGGGGAAGCAGCACTTCGGTGTGTATAAAAACCCTGCAGTTATTTGTAGCCCCACCACAAGTAAACAAATTCCTTGGTGATTCACTTGAGATGCCCCAGTCTACATTGTTGCAGCTAAAAGCTTTTGGCTGGAATATAAATAAGTATTGGCTTCACCTTCTATTGGTATAGAACAGGGGTGTCAAACTCATTTTGGCCGAGGGCCACATTGGCATATTGGCTGTCCTCCGAGGGCCAGATGTAACTTATAAATATAAGAAAATGTAACCAAATGTAATATATGTAAATGAATGTAATTACTCCTTAATGTTAAATAACTCTCAATATATTATTTATTCAATCAAATATTACAGTTGCATGGAAAAAATGTTTGCTTGTTGCTCTATTAACATAAATCCTGTTATGAAATCCAAAAACTCCATCAATCAAGAACCAAACTATACAAGTGAATAGAAATGACATAAAATACAAGTTATATTAACTTTGATCAAAACGTTTGATACTGAAAAGAGGCTTAATAAATATAAAATCAAAAATTGTGAGCTGTGACAGATTTAGCATTTCCTCATCCAACCACTAGTGGGAGCTGCAGCAGCACAAGCCCACAGTCTTTACTGAGTCAGAGCTACAGCCCAGCCACGGGCTACAGGACTCAGTCTGGACCGTTTTTAAAATTTTAAGTTCTTCTGTGTATGAAATAAAATAACCCCACTAACCGGATAATACAGCTCTCTACAGTTCATATTTCAGCCCAAGCAGCTAACAGCAGCAGTTTAGAGCAGCGTCACGGAGGCACTGCTCGGATTACATTATAAACAGGTCAGTTAGCGCGCTGCTAACCTCAGGATGTTTATAACTACGGAGTTTAGAACACACCACGGCTGCAAGGTTAGACTGTTGAAGGCTACTGGAGACTATTAAAGGCTATTGGAGGTTATTGAAAGGGTTATTGGGGGCAGAAATCAGTAAAGGCTGGTTAGATAAGTGATTCACCTCCTCGTCCTTTGCTGAGGTGAAACTGCGACTAGCGATGTCACAGTGATGTTTATTAACCTCATTAAAACAGATTTTATCAGCTATTGTCTTATAAATATTTACACATAATTTATATCTCTTCTAAAAAGCGTTTATTTTCGTCAGTAACACAAAAGGCATACCGGTCTTTCGCCTTGAAGCACAGCCGTCCGTCTGCATCAACTTTTCTTTTTCTGGATATTATGGGATAAACATGTCTCAATTCCACCCGCGAAGTTACACCTTCCCTCCGGCAGGGTTTCCACATTAATGACTACACTGCCGTGTAGTGGCAGTAAGCCGTAACTTTGCGGGTAATACAATCGACAAGCATTGTGGGAAATGTATTTTTTGGTCAAAGAACGCTTCTGACTTATTTATTATAGACACTAAGATTTTACAAGCTCTCGCGGGCCACATAAAAAGACGTGGCGGGCCACATTTGGCCCGCGGGCCTTGTGTTTGACACATGTGGTATAGAACCTTTATAGCAATAAAATTGTGAAATCATTCTAGTCAAAACATTTCTAATAATTCTAATAAAACTTAATTTAATCCATTTTATCAGGGTTATCTGAAGCTGAATTCCGAATTGTAGGTTGCTGTCAGGGTAGGACGGGAGCTAAATAGGACTGTCCTATGAAATCCCTTTCCTGAGACCTATAAGTCACAACTACGAAACAGTTTAAAAGGCTTAGTGGTGACGTCATTAGAAAGGTCTCAACCCTTGCAACTGAGGTATGAAACTCGTAAATCATTTATTTCACGCTGAACATGCACAGATAATTACTTAAAAATCACACTGACCACAATTCCATACAATTCAGTAAATCAGTTCCTACTTGGACATTTAAAACTTTTTTTTTATCATCCAAATGATTAAATGCATTGAAAAATGCTGTACATTACATACTTTTTTTGAATGTATACTGAGTGGGATGTGGAACATTTTTGGGAGTTTCTTTGGGGAGGCCTTTTTGCATCACTTTGTTGCAACTAAGGAGACTGTGTTATGGACTAGTGCAGATTTCTGTGCATTTATTTATTACTGTAGTAATTATCTAAAACAATTCTTAAGAAAACATTTATTATAACATTACAAACTTTAGTGTCTTAAGAGTAAATATGCAGAAACACGTGGTGGTGTTGGTTTAGAGTATGAGATGATGAAAAAAAAAGACTTGGTAGTAGACAAAAAAAAAATAGAGTGATGGTACGGTGGTTTCTTGGGTTGTGGGTTTGACGCTGGCTCTGGCCTCTGTCTGTGAGGAGTTTTGTTGTGGAGTGTGTGTTGTTTTTCTTCACATATCTGTGTGGGTTCCCTTTCAGTACTCCAAATTCCTAGTAATGCCTAAAAACAAATGGCTTTACTAAATTACACCCTGAGTATCATTGAATGAGTGCATTAGGTATGGTGTTAACAGGTTGACGCCCTGTCCAAGGGTATTCCTGCCTTGTGTCCAGTGACTTCAGGTAGGACCCAGCCCACAGCAGCGACAGAACAATTCAATGAGTGGCATCACTCAAAAGAACCCATTTTGGCTGTATTTTGAGGAATATATCTGGAGAAAGGCTGGGCCACTCCCTACCCTCCTAGCAAGCAGGCACTCACACACTCACTTACTCACTCACTGATGCAAAACATGCAGACGTCCTACTGTGGATCAATCCCAGAGTATGGCACATAATCACACAAGGGAAAAATATACCAAACATACACCACCCAGGTCTGACTCACACTTCCAGAATGGGTCTTGCAGCTCACAGGGTAAGCTGAACCATGTAGCTTAACCACAGACACAGGGAACTACAGCAGTCGCCATGACCTCACGCAACGTCTCCTTGCTTACAGCTGCGGCGTGTCTGACAAGTGATGTTGAGTAATCTCCTCTAGCAGAGACTTCCGGAAAAAAAGGTTATGTCAAACACAGAGATAACGTTACAGATGGCCACCGGATTTAGCCGTACAAACAAAGTATATAATTCCCCTCTTTGTGGCCAAAAAATTTAGGGGATGTTGCACAGTTCCCTGCTTGACATATTAATGGACAAAGCTTCAAGACCTTGGTGTATCTAAGTAGAGCTTGGCCTGCACCTCCAAGTACACAGGTCAGTCGAGGACGGCCAAATTAGCCGTTAAAGTGTCACCTCAGCAAGTTGTGGAGCAGACAGAGGACAGAGCAGTGCTTCCTGTCAGTCAAAGGCCAGCATGATGGAGCTCAAACAGCAAAAAGTAAAGCAAGGGCATGCTCTAAAGGAAAAAAAAAAGGAGTTTGGCAAACTCCTCCAACTCCAGTCAGCATTATTTATAGGGAGTGGTCAGGCCTAAAAGGTTTGGTTTGATTGCAATCAACCCTGGTGTGAATGCTCAGTTTGGTGAAGTTTGGTAAACAAGTGTGAACGGCACCATTTGAACCATTTTGGTGTGCAAGAAAAACATGAACTGTGGGTCCCAGAAAAGGCAAACAAACTAAAGACAAAGTAAAATATGTGCAAAAAAAAAAATCACTCTAATTGTTGATGACAAAGACGCTAAATATAGCGATTTAGCCTAATTCAGCTTAAGCTCAATGAAGATTTTCCAGCACTGGAATGAGTGTTGGTTGCACTCACTTTTGCCAGGCTAAAAATAGGCTGCTTTATGCATTCACTGTGGAACTTTACCTCGCTCTGCCTCCAGCCTCATTTTGTCACATGATCAGTCTGCAGTGTCAAGAGCTCACTCTGTTGATGCATTGAGGTATCGCAACATGGTTTTGCTGTTATTTACAAATGTTATTGCAGCAATTTCTGTTTAGCATGAAAACTTGCATCTCAATAACGATACAAATTCGATTTATTTTATAGCCCTAGTACTAAGGCTGACTTAAAAGATGACGTAATCATCAAGAGCTTGCTGTGATCTCCTAAAGTCCATTGCAGATTTACAAAAGATATCAAAGCAAGCTAAATATCTGGACCAGTCAGAGAATCCAAATTCAGTAGTGTGATAAGCGTTATAACCCAGTTCCATCTGGAAGAAAGTGCAGAGGCAAGATACAGTCAATGTAATGTAAGACATAGGATGAAGGCAAAGGGGTTCATCCACCAAACTGACCACAAGAAAAGTCCAATAGTTTGCTTGGAATTTGTTTATTTCCTCAGCAAATTAAAAGACAAAAACCTAAATATCTCTAATTTCTTAACTTCTAAAAACTGTAACATGCATTTATTTGCATGTTTTTTTTTTTAAATATTAATCCTCAAGGCCATAGTCTTGGCCAAGTATCCAACAATGGCAGCTTGGCAGACCTGGCTTGTTACAGATGACACATCGCTCTAACCGACCCACCACTGCCAACTAAACAAATCAAATTGGGCACAGAGCTACAAATAAAATTGGACCCCTATTTGCAGTAGAAATTAAGAGTGGCAGCCATAATAAACCCGTTACTATGCAGACATACACCTGGAATATGTAAGAATCATCCAGGGTTAAAGCAGACATTTTTTGTAGGAGCTACATATGCAGGCAGTTTGGCAGGCTGTGTATCGGCAGCAGTAAATCTGAATCAGATCATAACAGCAGAGCAGCTGTGACTTTTGTGCAAAGTGAAAGGTGTGCCCTACTCCCAGAGGCCTAAACCGAGCAGTAGGCCCATCAGATACTGAAATAGAACGTGGCAGGATGGGCTGTGGCAGGGTTTGGCGCACACATGAAGCGAACGCAGCGATCAGACCCAGAAATATGACGTTCAGAACTCTCCCCAGCGCTGAACATGAGGGAATGTTTAGCAAACATTTCTGGAGGAGATCCAGAGAGACCTTCCATCCAGAACCAGCAATCACTCCCAGGGGCTTCACACTGTAGCAGTTAAACTACAACAGCTTTCTGCTTTTGTCTCTCAGTTTACTTCTCTCTCACTCGCTCGCTCACAGCAACACAGTCTCACAGTCACGCTAAAGAGAGACGCAAGCACATGCCACGTGGCCTAATGAGCTGCAACAGATCACTACAAGTATCTGCTGGCCATGGATGAGACAGAGAAGGAGGTTCTACAAAGGTAGACCCAGTAAGAAGACCTATTGGCATTTCATATGTGATGCATGTGTATGTGTGATGGATGATTTGGTAAAATGGCCAAAATCCATGGCCATTTCATATGCATCTAAACCATTAAAAATAAATAAATAAATAGAATCTACATATTGTTCAAATAATACATGATACCCTGTGTACATAAATTGGTACAAATAAACAAACTTAAACTTAACTTAAACAAAATGCAATAGATAATTTTACCTCATTTGTTTTGTCTACTTATTATGTTCTGTTACATTAAACAACATCACAAAGAAGAAGTGACACCGACTGAGCCTTTAGAAGCACACAAGCAAAAAAATGTTGCTTTTTTATGATATGCAAGGTCCACTAAGATAAAAAAAACACACTTCACACAAAAGAGCAAGGGGAAAATTCCGATGATTTTTACAAATATTAATGCAAAGAAATTAATAGGTCACAGTACATCACATTACATTACGTTACATTACGTTTGGCAGACGCTTTTGTCCAAAGCGATTTACAATAGTGAAGTACAAAAGTAATAGAAGTTAAAGGTAAAAACATCTTTAGATAGGGCCTAAATGAGGTCAAAGAGAAATAATGGGATAGAGGAGTGAAGGAGAGGAAGAAGGAAATGAGGTTGGAAGCAGTTAGAGGTGTTAGGAGAGTAAGTGATCTTTGAAGAGCTCTGTCTTCAGGAGTTTATTAAAGATAGCAAGAGATTCTCCTGATCTGGTAGTGGAAGGTAGTTTGTTCCACCATTGGGGAACTCTGTATGAGAACAGTCTGGATTACTTTGTGTGAATGTTTGTTTGGTAAAGTGAGGCGACGTTCATTGGAGGAGCGCAGCGGCTGGGAGGTAGCGTAAGCCTTCAGGAGTGAATGCAGGTAGGAAGGAGCTGTTCTGTCATCACCTTGTACACACAACCTATACATATCTCAACTTGCAGTAATTCTTCACTGGGTCTGCGCAATATTGGAAAAGAAATCTTGCGAAATTCTGCTTTAAATAATGCACTCATAAATTGTAATTGTAATCTGGTAGATTTTCCACAAGAAATAAAATTGTGCAACATTGGACATCCTGCTATGTGACTATTGTACATGCACACATTGTGATGCCAATGCTAAAACTATACACTGCACAGCCCTAAAATTCACATACCTGAATAAAATATGAATATAATATAATATGAATAACGGATGTTTTAGGAAGATTTTAAAAGAATGAACATGTGAAAGTAAATGATTTGATAACTGTTGTGTGTGAATAGCACTACTCATTTTTGTCAAAATACTGTAGTGTTTGATCCGTAAAGATCCTTGTTTGCTTTTCCTTTAGTAAAAGAAAAAAGCCACACATTGTCACCTAATGTACAGTAAGTCATATCAGGGGTGCTGCTCTGGCTTGGCCTGCTCCCAGCCTTGTTCAGCAGCTTTAGCGTCAGGGACAGCCAGACAGCCCTGGAGTAAAGAGGACCGACTGAATTACGTCAGCTAGAGCTGAGCACAGGCCTCCAATTACACAAGCAGGCATGTAGATGCCAACATCTACCACCCTGCAGCTCAATCTGCCAAAAACAAAGCCAAAAGGGAAGAAAAATACACGGCTTTCATCCTTTGACAGCGTCTCATTTGCTATAGGACGTCAGCAGGCCGAGGAGGAAAGAGCACTGCAGTAATATGCGCCACAAGGGAGTGGCACTTTCCCAGAGTCCATTACCATTGCTCAGTCAGTGCAGCACATTAAACTGCCTTAGATTTTGAGGAAGTGCTTTTCTTGGATCTGTGTCAACACACCTCCGAAGAACAAAATAAGCCAAGCTAAAGAGGTGCTGGAGACTGAATCTGGCTTAATATCAACAATGGATTATGCCAATTGCTTTAATCTGCAAACGTCCTACGGAATTTGCACAGTGAGAAAGCTACTGAGGCCCAGCGGACGCGACACAAATTAGGAAGGACACTGGAGCTCTGAAGGGAGATGAAAACAGCCTGGTGAAACAAGTAGCTAGCTTACTTTATTAGAGGTGTGTCATAAAGTCTCATGCACATTAATATCAATATAATTTTGAAACAATAAAAAGAAAATCCATTTTGTGATAACTGATCTTTCTCGAAAGCTATTCTCTATTTTTTGTGGATTTGTTTTGCTATTTACTATGAAGGTTTAAAGCTATTTGTTTTATAATCATTTATATTTGCAATTTATATGCATAAACTAAATATTCTAATAGTTTTTTGGAAGATAACTTGTAACATTATTTATTTTATACAAAAATAGAGTTGCTGTTTTCAAAACAGAGACAACTTTAGAGTTTTGTTTCTGCTGAATCAACTAAAATGTTATATTAAATACATTAACAATTATTTTGTTGCAGTAGTATTATATTCACAAAAATAATACAATATCATTCAATTTTTTTTGTATTTTGCCAAGAATACTACCGAAAAAAAACTTAAAGTATATCTGGATATTTCAGGGTCATATTGCCCACCTCTATGCTGGAAATTGACAGAAGCATACAGTGGGTGTACTGCAGTTTTCTCCACTTCCTTTTTATATTTATAGACTCATGTTTATGTCAGCTGCAATAACTATTTTAATATTTTAACATATTGTCCCAAAATTAACTGGGATAAATAGGCCTGTCACAGTCATTACATTAAGTTAAGTTGTCATACAATATATGGAAACTACCTAAACACTTTCTGCTAACCCAAATATGGTTGATAGTGAGCCCATTAATTTTAACATGCCGATTTAAAAGCAACAATTGTATTACTTATGAATAATTCTCTATAAAAAAAAAAATATATATATATATATATATATATATATATATATATATATATATATATATATATATATATATATATATATATATATATATATATATATATATACTTAATTGAATGTCTGAATATACGGATACTACTTAATAAAAATGAATTATAATATACTATACTATTGTAATATACTAGCAGAATAAAGCGATTGCAATCTTTTTTTAAGAGCAATGTGCTTTTAATTAAGTATATTCACATAAATATATATTCATTAAGAAATATCCTATAAATAAAATAAATCCACTGTTTTACACAAAAGCAACATAATATAATTCGCTTTTGATAAGTATTTTCTTGTAAGAAAAACATAATAGCTAATATCAAGGTCAGCAAAAATGACAAAGGTCATGTCCATAAATTGCATATTAGTTGATATTGTAACTATCATGACATGTCCACCCATAGTATTGGATGTGACATAGTATTACCTCAAATATCTCAGTTTATTGAACATTTTACCTTGATTTTGATGGTGAACAATTATTTTAATGAACAAAGAAAGTGGCATTTGTCTTTGGTATAAGCAGCTTGAGCTGCTATCTTATAAGAATTATAATTAAACAGGTAATTTTTGCTAATTTTCCAGCCCTATCTGACAATATAAGCATTTTCTACACTGCAGTTTATATTCAACCCTTTTCTGTACTGTAATGAGGCTACAAAAGACAACACGCTGCGGTGCAACATCAAAGAGCGGTGGTCTCTGTTCTTCACTGAGCAAAAATCTGCATATGCTACCATATCAGCCTCAGTAGGACAGAGTAGGTCGCAGTGGTCTGCAGTCTTCTGCTCTAAAAGCAAACAGCGGGTTAGGGCCATGTGCACACTCTCCACACTGCTGCATTTGGTCAATAGTAATGCTGTTGCGTGTGTAGGTATCCAGGGCAGTGCGAGGTCATGCTAAGCTGAACTGCGCCTGTGGCTCTCTCTGACTCACTTGTTCCTGACCGCGGCCGGCCTCACATCGCAGGGCACAATAAAAAAAAGCGCCACCTAAAACTGATCTGCAGAAACCATCAGCCGTGCAACAAGAACAATTACACACTGACAGGCTAATGCCTCATTTTTATCCAGTGACTAACAGGCCATACTCTATGCATTAGTCTGAACATGAGATGCAAAACATACTAGTAAATTAATTATATTGCTACATGATGTATATTAAAGATAAAAGTATATATTTCGGTACATTTATTTCAACAGCAATATTGTTCTCCATATTGACCGATAGTGAATTCTATAGCTTATAGGTGATTCTGTATAGTAAAATAGTCAATATTAAATGCTTTGATTACATGCAACAAAGAACTTGAGATTTGAGATCACATGCTTAATCTGTCATTCCGCATTCATGTATAGCTGGGAGCAGTTTCTATTGCTCTATTGCATGTTTTGCTTTGGTACAAGTTGATCTGGTTGCTCAGTTTACTCAGAGTTTGAGTTCTCCTCCTTGTTTCAGACTGGACAGGCAGATTTCGAGACATAACTAATGTAAGCATGAGTTTCTAATGTCAGCTTTAGGTGTGCGCATGCTAAACTTTGTGGGTGTCTGTCAACTGACAGAACAGAATTAGGATTAAGTGTTCTCCTTTTGTCAGTCACCCCACCCTAAAACTGGTGGGATCAAACTGAGAAAACACTGGTAAGCAGGGAAAAATTTTAAAAACCACATAATTAATTTATCAAGGAGCTCATATGTTAAGGGTAAAGAAAGACACTGATTAAAAGAGGTGCACAAAATGTCCTGCACTTTTTTTATTATTATTAATATAATATGGCATAGAAACACTGAGACCAATGCCAAAAACTTCCTAAGAATTTTTGCAAATCTAATCTTTGCACCAGATTTATGATGCTTTTAAGCATTCAAATCCCACAAAGGAAAACACCAGAGTAAAAGCCTTACAGCCTTTGCAAAGCTGAGTTTTAGCAGCTTTCTGGTACAACCGAGTGTCTAACAAGGAAACAGTATTGCTCTCTCTCTCTGGCGTATGTCCTTAGACCCTCAGTTCTGTTGCTGCAAGCCAGTCCAGTGTTTCGTTGTCCAGGTCTATTAGACCTTGAGTGCCATTTGGTGGCCGGAATTTGGGGCAGGTAGTCATCACGTGTTCCAGAGTTTGTGATGGGTCCCCACATTCGCAGTGGGCACTGTCTGTAAGACCCCACCTCTGCATCACTGCACCAAAGCGCCCTACTCCTGTTCTCAGGCGGTTTAGGGTTGTCCACTCCCTACGGGTAAGATGCTGGCCAGGTACATCCGTCGGCTCTTTGATAAACTGATGCAGTGTAGATGGTCCTGCTGCCTTCCACTGGTCCTTCCATCTTGCCCTCACCCAGGAACAAGGAAACAGTATTGCTAACAAAAGTGCAACAGCACAGAGCTGTAGAGAATGTAGGATTGCAGGCATGTTTGCAGTCAGAAATCGCACAAAACCACAGTAAACACACCGCAGGAATGACCGCAATTTAGTTTGACTTGGAAGTTTGACTTGGAAGAGGGCTAACAGGTCCTTCCACTGGAAATACAGGCTTAAGGCTGAAATACTCAAAGCATGATTCAGTGTGAACCTGAAACATACAGGTGCTGGTCAACGAATTAGAATAATTTGAAATAGTGCAATCATGAAATTCTTTGAATGCATTTTTTGTGCAGAAAGCAAATCAGGTGTTCACCGCACCTGTCCTACTCGTTAGACTAATCACAGAACTCGTTACCTGGAAAACAATTTGCTCAGCTGAGCTTTTCAAAAGGCCCATTTAGGCCATTTAACTGTGACACTGTTGTTTTATTGAATTAGAATAATGGAGAAACAGTTTCATTGAATTAGAATAATTTTTATTATAATTACAATCATCACTTTCTCAGTATTTTGTGGCTGCCCCCTTGGCTTGTATGACTGCCTGAAGTCTCCGCGGCATCGATTTGACCAGCTCGTCGCAAGTTTCCGCACTCACAGCTTCCCAGGCAGTGGCGATGTTCTGCTTCAGTTGGTCCAGCGTAGTAGGCTTTCTGTCGCGAATTTTCCGCTTGACGATGGCCCAAAGGTTTTCAATGACATTGAGGTCAGGCGAGTTGGCCGGCCATGCCAAAACTTCAAGCTGTTTTTTAGTGAACCAATCTTTGGTCGACTTTGCCGCATGAGCCGGTGCAAGATCCTGTTGAAATATGAAGTCTTCTTCGCCGAACTGTTCCTCAACAGTCGGAATCAGGAACGTTTCCAGAACATCTTGATATACGGCAGCATTGACAGTCTTCTTGAGGAAGCAGAGTTTCCCTACACCTCGAGCGGACATGCATCCCCAGACCATAACGCTCTGGCGAAACTTGACGGATCTTTTCACGCACTCGTGGTTGTAGGTTTCGCCACCACGACGCCAGACACGAGGACCTTGGTCACCGAATGAGATGCAGAAGCGTGATTCGTCACTGAAGACCACTTTCTGCCAGTCTTCAGCAGTCCACTCGCCGTGTTCTTTGGCCCACTTCAGCCGTTTCTCCATTTGTTTCTTGTTCAGCATCGGTTTTACTGCTGGAACGCGAGATTTGAAGCCGAGTTCGCGCAGACGACGGTAAGTGGTTGATCTGGAGACGTCAGCGCCGGTCTGCTTGTTCCACAAGTCGGTGAGCTCGGAAGTGGACTTGAACCGGTTGCTGACTGCGATCTTTCTCAGCTGCTTGTTGTCGCGAGCAGAAGTTTTTCGGACGCCGGAACAGTTGGTGCGCTTGCTGCAGTTTTTCTTGAGAGCTTTGCAGACGGAAGACTGGCTGATGCCGAGCTGCTCAGCAATTTTAGTTTGGGTCAAGCCTTGTTGGCGAAGGGCTTGAATTTGAGCCACTATTCCGGTTGAGAGGTCGCGCTGCTTACCCATGATTGATTTTACAACTTAGAAATTCTACTCAACCCTGACTTTATACTGCACAGTGAACACTCTTCACAGAAAACAAAAATTCGAGCATTTATTCTAATTCAATGAAACGGTTTCTCCATTATTCTAATTCAATAAAACAACAGTGTCACAGTTAAATGGCCTAAATGGGCCTTTTGGAAAGCTCAGCTGAGCAATTTTTTTTCCAGGTAACGAGTTCTGTGATTAGTCTAACGAGTAGGACAGGTGCGGTGAACACCTGATTTGCTTTCTGCACAAAAAATGCATTCAAAGAATTTCATGATTGCACTATTTCAAATTATTCTAATTCGTTGACCAGCACCTGTATGAAGTAAAATGCATCTTACACATACATCTTACACAGCTTTAAAACCAAAACTGTCTAAAGTTGGCTTTATAGGCACTACAATTTTGCTTTTATATATTACATATTTCGTTACATAAAATTTTAGATATTGGCGGACCTTTATAGGTTATTTAACCCAGAATAAGAGGAGAGACTCTTTATGGTGTTACACAAAACAAAACCTTTAAATGCCGCAACAAAGAAATGTCAACAAAAATACTTTCAAGGAATGCAAATTAAACTTTACTCAGACATTTAATCCTATACAGAACAATTGCCGTTTCTGAAGAACACTGGGGAGTGTACCCAATTTATTTAAGAGAGAAATGGCAGATATTCATTATAAGACAATGACGCAACATATGTATCAAACCTTCTATTGTCTCTGCCTTATAAAAACATTGTATTTCTATTTGTGCTATCTCTGATTGAGTTTTTCATATAATGTGAATCTCTTATTTTTTTTTTTTTTTACATTGTGTCAACATTCCTGATAATTAGATTAACATACAGCTTCAAAATTACTTGGAATAAAACCTTTTTAAATGATTTCTTTGGAAAGATGATTTTTTTTCCCTCTTTTTTAAAGCTGAACATTTGGAGATCTGAGGTTTGTGTCCAAAATCTCAGCACTTGATGATTCCCAGCAAGTTACACATGGCTGGGCAAGTGGGCGTGCTGGTCAAGTCTGGCCAAATCCAGCTACAGCACGGGTGAAGTGAAGCGAGGTGTTCTGCAGTGACGAGAGCCCGGAGCTCAGCCCTTCAGCTGCAGCAGCCTCATGAACACAGCATCCACGGCTGCCACGTAATTAAACAAATAAAACGCAGGCAAGAAAGCGCCCAGCTTAGCTCCAGCCTCTGGATGTAATTAAAACCTCCGCCCAGAGTAAAACGCTGCACATCTGACGTTGGCTGGCGTTAAGTATTTATGTGAATCTCTTTGCACGCAAACACATGCATAACCAATGAGCAGTTGTCTAGAGCAGTGACCAGTGCAGGAAGCAATGGCTGGAGCTCATTTAGGATGCATGTGGTCTTCAGCGAGGCAGTAATGCGCTTAGACTGTGTAATAACAACATCACGCGGCAAATCAAATGCCTGATTGCAACAATCGAGCACTTCAGCAGATGAAGACCGGACACCAGTGATTAATTATCTCCACTCAATATGACTAGGCCAAAGTGTCGCACTCCAATTTGAACACTAATGTACTGTACTGTTCACACAGGCCAAAAAATTATAAAATAATGCATAAACATTAAGGGTGAAAAAGCAAAATACATGACAAGAGGATAGTAAAGAAAAGTATGATGCCTTCTGGGCTATGGTAATGGAAAATAATAAATCTAAAACCGTACTGAAATCACAATTAAATAAATACAACAGTAAATAAAGCATTTATCTTCTACAAACATGCATACACATACATGCTCCCTGTAGCATTTGAGTAAAACAAACCATGTGTACACAAAAGCCATTTTATGTTAAAATAGGACATTTTTTTTTCTTGTCCTGGCTAGTGCACCCCTTAGAGGTAAAAATTCAGACTGGCTACGTTCAAATCTCTGCCTTAATTGATAAAGATGAAACAGCAAGAATTTCCCCCATTATTACATAGTGACATTCTAATGGCTTACACTCCCATTGGTTGTTGAAGAAATATACAAAGCAGAAAAGCTTCAGACTGGCTGCTCTCTACCCTGCCCACGACTATGTGGCAAAAAGCCTCAGCATACTTTTTGCAGAGATGATGTCTGCCTGGCTTTTTTGCACAGCAAAATGAAATAGCGAAAAAATTTGCAAGCTTAAATGATCACAATAGCACTTATGCTTTTGTTTAGCACTAAAAAACTTTTGCAGGAAGGCCTCAAGCCTGTGTGAGAGATCTTAAGCACTAAGCATTTAGGTTTATTTTGGCCATTATGCTAGCTTTTTATAGGATAGAGAGAAAGGATACATTCTGCATACATTATTATATATTTTAGGCCAAATCATTTCCTCAAAAAACACAGCAAACACGGTCTCAAGCCCTCAGCAGCACGGTGATTTTGCCACACCTCAATACAGTATGAGTCATCTGTAAGTGGGCACAGGACGCAGCTCTAGTGAAGCTGATAACATAAGGAAGTGTCCTTTTCCTCCATAGTAAATGACTTACCCAAGCTCAGCCCTTATCAGCTCTAGATTCGTTCAGAATGTGGAGGCTGGGGTGGGCGGGGGGGTGGTAACTTTCTCTGGCATGTCCTTCCTCTACATCGTTTCATTCATTCCTTTTCTCTGACTCTCACACGTTTTCAGTTTCCATTAATCCTGACTCATTTGTTTCACTTTCTTTATGGAATTACTTTTTCACCCACACATGCACTAACACACACTCACACACACACATCCTCTGCCATCTATTCAGAGTTAATGAGGCTGAAGAAAAATAGTCAAAACCACACCCTAAACTTCCCCGACTGCTGTAAGGAGGCACCAGCGCAGTCGTGACAGGCTGGCGGTGTCTGTCTCACTGCTGTTCTGCTGAGGAAACCCCATGGCTTTACAGCAGCTAATGCCTCTAGTAACAACAAGCTCCAACCAGCCACTGTGAGCAACATGCCTCACACCCAGCAGTGCAATTTAGCAGATAATGTCTTCTTCCATGGGCTGTGAAAATAGCAGGGAGATCATTTATGTAGCCCTCAGGGGTGCAATTTAAAGGCTTGCCTTAATCCTAATTTCCTACAACTACATGATCATATTTGTCTACTTATTTGTCAAGTTTGTTTCTATAATAAATAGCTACAGTGAATCACGCCCTATTAGAACTTAAACAATTCTATCTTAGACACACACAAACATGGTTAGACCTGGCCACAATCAAACACACTAAATACACTTATGTGCCAAAGGTAATGGGACAGGTACAAGTATGCTGTCCCATGACTTTTGCCATGCACCATGGAAGCTAAATAAAGCTGCACAGACAAGCAGGATGTGTGTGTGGGGTTTTCAGCATTAAATGTGGGTGTCCTTTTTAAACTGGAGTCACTTGTCTGTTTGTATAGACAATTTTAACCATATGCCGCCAGTCACAATCATATCCACACAAATTCTCAAGAACACATTTTACAGCCAAATGTCACAGAATACAAACAATCCTGTTGGACCTGACTGCCATCAATTTATAATAAAGTTGAAAAAACATCCTGAGACAATGTGATTCATTTCGATGATATGTACAGTATACACGTTTCTACTCATGATGCATGTGTGTAATATATTTATGCACATATAGGTGGCATTACGAATTTGAAAAAGCAAACAACTGTAGGTAATCAGTCAAAAATGTTAATGCTTCTGATTGGCTGAAAACTCACTGAAGATTTAAACCTTTGAAAATACCACTGCGCAGGAATGGAAAGATTTGGAACCTACTGACTGATAACCTACTCCAGCAAAAGGAGAGAAATCTCTTAAAGCTGGTCCGTAACCTGTGCCTAAGAATCTAAATTGCACTTTAATTGATGGTTAGCAATCTTAGCTGTTATGTTCTCATAAGACGTCCCATTCCCCTCCAGGGTTTTTAGCTTGAAAGGAGCTGCTTTTTCCCCATTCTTTCTTTCCCCCACCACAGCATCTAAAAGGTGTAACAATAGCCCTGCTGGTTGCTGCCTGCCTCAAGCTGCGTGTGGCCATGAGCAGAGAGAACAGGGCTACAGCGTCAACACTGCCATGAGGGAACAGACCACAGCGTACAGAGAACCTGCCGCCCTTAAATTGAGCACAAAGCCCTTCGCAGCTGTATCATATTGTCCGTAGCAGAGTGCAGCTGGCACTTCTAGTATGTCCCAGCGGTTTGGCTTATTCAGAAACCTCCGCAGTCACAGGTCGAGCTGTCACGATGGCTAAATTTCACTACAGTTTGAACGGGGTCCAGTTTTCTTACTACACGACGATTATTTCCTGGCTCCGGTTACTGCCGAATCCTTTCCACATTCCTGCACTCGCTGAACCATGTGATACATAGAAGAAAGCAGTCACAAAACACAAACAGACAGTCTTAGATTCAGACCTGAACTTTTGACTTGTTATGTAAGAGCATTCAGAGACTTAAGCGAGTGAATTATTCATGTGGCACACTTTCAACTTTAAAGCCAAAAAGTATACAAGTACAGTAGTATGACCCAGCAGAACAGGGTAAACGAATACAGTTTGAGCGAGAATGACAAACAGCGCTGGATTTAAATCAAGCAGAGGCTCCTTTTCTGGGCCCAGAGTCGCTGGTGCATTCCGAAGCACACAATGGCGTAGTGTCTCCTTGAGATGGTGTAACTGGAGTGAGTTTCAGGACAGCTCGTACCTCTAGAGAGCTTCAGAGAGTGCAGGAAAACCTGTTTATCCAAGCACACAGCGAAGGATGTGCTGAAGCAGCCCATATTAGATCACAAGCTTTCAATCTGTCAAAGAACTTTTGAAAGGCTCATGTTTCATATTTTTCTTACTCGGGTGTCAGAATTAATTTTTGTAGGGTGAATTTCAAACTCCCTTTATGCCTAATGTTACTGATATACAGACAGTTATATACAATCTAGCAAAGGCTAGATGACAGGTCAGAACATCTCCACCATGATTTTGTGGTTTCCTTTATGCAGTGTTCAAGCTAAATCTACCAATAGTGCTCCAAGGACCGAAAATGCGTAAAATGGCATGGGCATTAAAGTACACAGTGCTGTATTCCATTAAGGTACCCTACAAATGTGTTAGTGTCAGATACCAACAGTCACCTTCAGAGGACTTGTGGAGTCCTATACTTCAGTGGATTAGTGTTAATTTGCTGGCACAAGCGAGACCTCAAAAATTGCTGCAGCTGATATATGTATATAACATTGTGCTAAAACGAGCTACGCCATGCAGCGCAGCATTTTATTACTACTACTACAATAAATTAAAGCCATATCAAGACCACAGAAATCCAAAGAACATCACATTTGAGTGAAATTTACATAGAGAAAGATGGACAATCTTTCTGTAAACAAACAAATGCTAAGGCTAAAGTTACCTAGGCTAATGTTACTATCAGTCAAAAAAAAAATTAGTGAACATCTAGTGAACATCTAGGAAAAATGAGGCCAAGTGTGATGAGTGATGCGCAACGCTTTATTTAACCTATTTAAAAAAAGGAACTCTTCCTGCCAGCATTATATACGGGTTAATTCACAACCCAACCAAGCAAACATTTTTAATTCATTACAGTGCTTATAAAAGGCAAAAGAGCTCTGAGTGGCCAGAGAAAGACCCTGCCATCAACAACATTGGACTACTCAATCGTATACCAAAAGCCTAGAGAGGCCTGACATCAATAACTAGAGATTTATATGTGCTTTCCTTACTGGAACACTAAAGAGAAAAAAAGCTGGTACCATTAATATACTATAATATCCTATTCACATTTGAGCTACCAGCACTGGAATATGCCCTCTGCTAATGCCCTTATTGACCACTTTAATCGAACAGAGAACAAATACAGCATGCTAACAACCAGTCAGAACTACACGCTTCACAACACACAGAACAAATCGCTACCATTTTTTATTTAAGTCACATAATGAAGGCTGACACTAAGCACAGAAAACTTCCCATAATCCTCCAGCAGGCCTACAGTACACGTTTCAGCCACACTTGTCCCACATGAGACAGCCAAGTCATGCAGCTGTACTGCAGCTGCTGTTTCTCATTCAGGACCAAGATATGTTGAGTCTGACTAACGCACAGATGCAGTGAGATTACAGCACAACGACACACTCAGCACAGCAGCAGGAAGTGGGAGTGGAGGGCATAGTTGAACAGTGATCTGCTGGTGGTGTCCCTGCGCCGCATAGTCATAAAGAGCATTGAAGAAAGAAGCCCTTTCAGATGATTCATCAGTCCAGGACCACTGCCCATAATGAACAAGACCTTCCACACCAACACACTAGCGCACACACACACACACACACACCAGCCCGACCAACCTACAGGAAACAAAAGCACATTGTCCCGTTCAAAGATCTGATCTAATTGCCATGGCTCATCTTCAAACTCCAGCATATTGGATAAAAGGCCAGTGGAAGTCTGAAGTGATGCATCCTTGGAGGTGATTACTATCAGACACCTCAGAGTAATGACTTCTTAGCCCTTGAGGCATGTGCATGGAGAGAACATTCTAAAATAGGGTAAATAGGGAAACAATGCGACTAGAATAATGTACATGATGGAAAACATTGTAAAAGAGTGTAGACAGAATAGAACATTTAACAATATTTGTACTGCCACTGCTCTATAACGATGAGAATGAGAGGTGGAAAAAGTCAGAAAAAAGGAAAAATGGACAAAGAACATAACACAGAAACTGGAAGAATCTGAAAATGTAGACATTTCTAGAGTAGAACAAAAGGAGTAGAACACATATTAGGAGCAATGTAAATGGTGAAGCACAGGGGTGAAACTATACCCTGAGCAATAATAACAAAATTGCACCTTGTTGTTCTCTCAGCTTAATAACTCAATAATGCCTCAACACATCAGTATACCTCATATATACGGCTAGAAAAAGCTAGAAAAAAACTACAATTTCTAAAAACTGCAGCATCATCGCTCTTCAGTGAGGATCTGTGAATAATCCAATGTAGAAAACACTCAATAATAAGCACTTCTTCAAAGTTTCTGTTTACTGCTTTATTTCTCAGTTTTCAGTCACAAATACATGTTCTATAGTATACTTTAGTGTGTATAATTCCAAAGTGAGTTCTGTGTCATCTTGGAGTATGTTTTATGTAAATACTTGGTTAATCAAAGAAATATTCAGTAGAATACTTCTTATGATATAGCAGAGTAACCTTCAAAAATGACTTCTTACTGTTAGAATTAGATGTTGAAGATGGAAAGCTTAAATGAGTAAAATTGAATAGAAATGGGCCGTTTTATTGACACTAAAACATATAAGGATGGGTGAAGCAATACATCATGCAACCATGAAATTAAGCTAGTGGTTAACTTCCAATACTCTGCTCAAAAACAAGGCAAAAGTAACCCCACACAAGTCCAGCACACTAATCAAATGTAGAGCTTGTTGGTGTTTGGGAGAAACATTGGATCATTGTGCTCTGGGTTTAGGGCTAAATGTAATAGAATTGGAGAGTAGTTCTATTCCACCCGCCCCCCACCCCCAGTTGGAGTGACACGATGTTCCCTAAACTGATCCTGCTTCACTGCTGGGAGCAGACTGACTGTAACCTTGCCCTCAGCCATAGCTGCCCTCTGTCACACAGCATCCACTGTATTGATTATAAAGCTGCTCCTGATGTGCTGCTCAGCCTGCGTTGCACATAACGGTATGAGCACTGAAATATCCTGTCAAATTTTTCATGAACGCCATGAAAATGTTTCAGTGTTTTCATTTACACATGAGAAGAGACTGATGCTGAGAGATCACACTGTTTTCAGGGTAGATTAAACCAGTGCAGCGCCCTGCAGACCCTCAGCCTCACCTCCAACTGAACCAGCACACCCCTTAAGAAGTCACCAGCCCACATGAGTGCATGTGTGTGTAACAGTGCACCCGTTCTAGCTCGGTGTTAGTGAACTGCTGTCTTAGGGCAGGGTGTGCATGTTTGGCCCAGTGCCAGGGCAAGCCTAAACCCACTGAACTCATCACACACACCGCAGAGGCTTACAGAGGCCTTTGTCTGCAGGCCTGGCAGCAGTTACTGCACACACACACTAACACTGTTGCAACAGAGACCCTGGCTTCGGGGGGGCTTGGAGCTGACATGGAGACAAATCGTTTTACAGTTGGGAACTTCCACTGTAAAGAGCATTACGCAAAATATCCCAAATGCCCCATGATGCTGCAGTGATAAATATACTGGACAGATTTACAGTAGGTCTCAGACAGATCATTGATTGGTTAAACATGGTCATCACGAGTTAGCACTCAAGTCATACAGACACAGGCCATTACGCCTGTGTGTTTTATGTTAATTCTATACTATACCTCTGAGGGGTGTATCAGTACACAAATGTCATGGTTTTTCAGTTTGCACCACAGATTTGACTTAACATTCAACTTACAGTATGAATATGGTACAACAGAAAAAAATACAAATATAAAATAAACAAAACAACTACAGTTCCCACAATACTGTGCAAAGCCAATGGCTTACAGCACTTGTGGAAACGCTATATAATTCCATGTGTCTCTTAATTGTTACAATGTAGAAAATTCATTAAATAAAGAAAAAAATACTGAAGGACTTTTGATGGGTACTGTATGTATATAAATATCCCCAATACTTTTTCTTTCTAAATTCTCAAAAGTGCACAAATTCACAGCAAATCTTAACAATGTAAAACCTGTGGAACTGAGTGAAATATGCAGACAGATTTTTCCCAGCTGGAGAATTTGTGTAAATATTCAGAAGTTGGGCTGCAAATCTCAGTACAAACAGATCACTGTCATCAAATCAACTTTATTTATACAGAGATTTTTACAATTTACAGAAACCCAGCCTAGTCTCGTAATGAGCAAACCCATAAGATTCCAACACATAAGAGCTAGCACCGTGCTTCAGGCGTCTGGATACTTATCTAGCTTCCTAAACTTTAAACAAACTGGAGAGAGGAGCATTTAAAGCAAAAAACAAAACTAACAAACATCTGATGTCAAGCGGTCTTAACTGCACATCTCCAAACTGATGGTACTGGAATGACAGAAAGACAATATACACAACTGCACGTGATTTACACTCCGCAGCTTCCCCCAGCCAGGCAAGATTATACGTGAGCAACAACAGCTTGGAATGGTTGAGGAATGTTTGTGGAAGTGGAGTGGAGAAACTGCATGCCATTCCGACCCTGAGGGAATGTGTGAGTTAGACGTCTGTGTGTGAGAGAGAGGGAATAGAAGGAGAGCATGTGCATCGCGGATGTGGGTGAAAATGTGCCGCTCTGTTGCTCACGCAACAGTCATCGCTACATCACTAAATGAGTCCTGCTCTGTGCTCTTAAATACCACAGCTTTTACCCAGACACTCGCTATTCCTGAGGTCAGCCGGCTGTAAACACTGGGCATGTTAGCCCTGGCCTTCGGCTGGGAGGTGGGTGGGGGTGAGTAGGGAGTGTGACGCTGTCTGCCCAGTGTAGGCAGGAAGAGGAAAGCCAGGCCAGACACGGCAGGAAGTTGAGGAAACACAGGCGGCGCATAGAGGAGCGTCCCAAAGCCAGACTGGAATGCTATGCCGCCAAAGCTGACATTAGCAAGGAGAAGAGAAACACTGAGGCCTGCTCAGATAACAAATCTGAGGGTTATCAGTCACTACGGTGGACACCAGATATTGTAGCATTTTTACTAAAGATGTCCTGCTTTCTCCTGCTGGAAAAAGACCAATCAAAACAGATCATTTCTGTGATCATTTTCTTTCTAATCAGCCATCAATTATTATTACAGTAAAAAAGGTGGTAGGTGTACAATTCATCTACATGGCTCTACATTAATCAAAATATAAATCAACAACAATTTAATTACCCACACTCAAGGTGACCAGTACAATGAAGCTGTCCATTATACAGAGGAAGAAATAAAAAATATATAAATTTAATATTTAGAAACAAAGCAGGAGCATAATTTCACTAAAAAATGTTTAGTGAACAGAACAGAGTAAAACTATTATAATATTAAGAGAAAATAAAGTAAATAAATACATATAAAAGAGTAAATTATAAGTATATTAAGATTGATAAAAGGTACCTATAACATTTCAGAAGGCACACTGCTAAAACACAGCAGTAAAAACAAAGTATCGAAACTTAATCAGGCATAGTTTGCTCAAATATTTGTGGTTATTTTTAAAAAATGAGGATTTTATCTGCATTTTGGCATCTCGTCCAAATAGAAATGCAGATTTGGATCACTAAAAATGGAAGAAAGTTATATATTGATAGTGTAAAACAGAGCTTTAAGAAAACCTCAACCTACTACAACATTTCTGAATTATTTTTATTTAAATAAAAGAGATTTCTAAAACATCAAAATTCATTTCTGCAAAACCTGGTAAAGCAATAACTGACACATTCAAGCAATTCACTCTATATTTCATTATATAACATACAATACATACTGGTATCAGTGGGTAGTGGAATCAAGCAGGTTAAAGTTACCAGAGCAGTGTCCAGTCCACTATCCCTTAGTAGATCTAATATCACAAATGTTTTTTCTATTCTCAAGACTTACCAAGCCCTCACACACACAATGAAAGACTATGAATCCAAGTTTCATAAACACCCCAACAATCTACATCTTTTCAAAACGAGCTTCAGAGAGGGAAAACTCTGCCTAAAACAATATTTCCACAAGCAGAATTAGACTCTATTTTTACATGCTAAAGAAAGGATTGAGACGGATACTACTGAAGCCCAATGGCGGTGTCTCTCAGATCCTTTGATTCAGTCAAATAAAAGAGCAGATGAACTTCTCAAACCTTGTTTTCCTTTCTCACACAAACCTATCATTGCACAAATTCCACTCCTGAACAAGCTTGTGCAATTGTCCCAGGGGTGCCGAGGTCATTCCATTCTCATTTCCCAGGAAAACATTTCTACATATGACACAGTAAACATGGGGCTAATCTGCTCCGGCAATCTTGGAATTATCAGAGGGGAGAATGGAGAAAAAGGGGTTAAGAGTTCATATTTCCCAGCCTGCTCTGTAACAGAGCTATGCTGCAAGATGGCTGAAAATGGTATGTCGCTAGTCTGTGGTCTGATTGTAGGGAAAAGGGTGAATTTACAACGTATATAGCAATTGTAGATAAATACACTTCAAGTACTTGTATGCAGGTGAGCCTACAATGACTATCGATTCAAATTGTTATATTAAAACACAACACACTTGAAAGCCAATTTTAGAACACAGTTTATCAGATTTAGGCTGGAAACTAAAGCTGGTACTTTTGTTTTTATAAGTGCTATTAAAAGTACAGACTGCAACCCTATATATATATATATATATATATATATATATATATATATATATATATATATATATATATATATATATTTATATCTAACACATCTAATTATCTTACATGATAATCCACTGTGTTTACTTTGTGTTGAGGAATTTAATAATATGATCACGGTGTCTGATCAACATCAAAAAGGGGGTCAGGCGATTAATAAAAGGCATACTTATATGTACTCCCAGTGTTTCTACTAAAATATGATTTGATTAAATTAACAAACATAGTGCAGTAACAAATACTTTTCTATATGACCCTTTTTAAAACAGTTTTATACTGTCACTTATATTTTACAAACAATCAGTTGAGGTCTGATTCTTTGTTTTTATCTCTGTACTTAAGCATAATGCCTTGTGGAATCCATAAGGCACCATTAATGGATGTTATGACCAGGCCACAGCAGTGAGAAGCATTTTCAGAGGGTGGTGAAACTGGAGTGTTCAATATGGAACTGTTCTCAAGTAGAATATAAACATTTTCTGCTGCAGATGTACAGTAGTACAGTGGAGAAACTTCACTACAGAAACTCACTGAACACTTACTGTAACACAAACCTCACTGCATGCATCTAAAAGGTCAGGAGTCACCTTATGGAAACTGATTATTATTGTAGATCAGTTCTTGTAGAGTGGAGCAGAGTTACTCTACACTTTCCCACAGAAACTGAGGCTGATATACTGACAAAGCAAATGCTGGACTCCCTGCTGTCAGCCACAGGCGAGGGGATGAGGTTACACATACAGGGTGATAGCAATGAGGCTGGTGGGTGGCTGAATCCCTCTGACATGGGCTGGTCTCTCTCAAAACAGTATTACTGGAAAGATTGGCATGAAAACATCAGAGTCTTTTTCTCGAGTCTTGACAAGAAAGAGCTGATAGAAAACAGGTGAGATATTCATGCACTTTTGACTTTTGACAATTTGGTGTAGTTCATCAAACCTCTCAGATCTAAAGTGTTATGCTCTAAAGGTGAGTGTAGGCCTGTCATTTATTGAAAAATACACTGTCCCAGATTTATTGCAATAAACATTATTATTATCATTGTCACTGGTTTGTTTTCACACACAAGAACGCAGATCCATCTGAACAATGGGCCGATTTTGCAATTCCAAGTGTCTCCTTTCTGAGTGTAGGTTTACAAAATCTTTGTCTGTTTGCTGCGTTTTATTATTTAGTTTGGATACAAATACTCACACTTGGTATTTCACCCTGCAGAAGCTCCTCTAAACAAGGAGGAGGAATAAGCTGATAGAAAGGGAGAAGTTAAAGCAGTCTAAAAAAAAAATGTTTAAAAAGTGAACCAATTACGCAACCGCACACGCAGCGTAAGGAGCAGTTAGCTTTCACACTTGCAGCATGTAAGCTACAAAACCAGTATACCAGGGGTCGGCAATTAGTTTTGGCCGTGGGCCAGATATTTTCCAAGCCATTGCATGGAGGGCCACAAAAAAAATCTGTTTTTGGAAAATGAAGCAGGTAAACCCAGGAACAAAGGAAAAAATAAATAAATAAACATACCGCTTCTTACGTGGGGATCGGGGTCCACTATACTACCATTGCGCTGGCTAGTGGACTGTGCTACAGCTAGGAAATAAATGTCTTATAATGAGAAAGGGAGCCTGAGAACGGGCGGAAAAACGAGAAAATGCAAATTAAATTCACGCCGAGCACGACAGAGAAACGGGGGCGGCATGTTAACTGAAGTTCGCCAGAGAAGCATTTTATTTTTTTCATTATCATTCATTAGAGTTCAAACAACCTCACGGGCCACATGTTTCACGCTTGCGGGCTATTGCCGACCTATGCAGTATACCATAAAAAAAAACCTGTTACATCTAGTGTTACGATGACTCTGTGAGGATCTTGTAAGGAAAATATTTGGACGTCTCTGCCAAATCTTCTAGACCTTATCAGTTGACATTACTCTCGCTTGACTTGCCTGCTGGAAGTTGGTGAAATTAGAAGGCTTGTCTCTGCTCTTCAACTTTATCAGCTATAAATTTTCCTTATTAATCCTTAATAGGGCATTAAGCAGTCAAAACAGACAAGGTGCTGTATCATGATAAACTCTTGGATGTGTCATGAGCTAAAATGTCTAAGATCTCAAACTACCTACAAGGAACTTGGATCTCAGCCATTCAGACTTATCTCCTGTCCACCAGCAGCTCAGGCCTACTCCTAGGCCCTTGCAAAGCACAGCAGCTGAGTTTACTCTGGAACAGATCCCATGCATACTCCAACCTGTGGAAACTATTTCCCAAGCATATAAACCCAGCACCCTGTCCGTGACAGGGGTGTGCCATATTGTATCAAACTTTTTTACATGATAAAAAACAAATCTGTTCTGTTATCTAGTCCTTATTAAAAGAGTGTCTTGTGTGTGAATTTTGCTATTTACTGTAAAGCTATAAGAATATTTTTGTATACTGTTTAAGTTTGAAGTTTATTTCAGTGCACTAAATATTCTGAACTGTTGTTAAGGATTTTGTGTCATATTACATTATACATTATACATATACATTATGTTTTTATATTAAACTTTTATGCTACGTTATGGTACATTATCATTATCACTAATTAAAAAAATCTAATTAAATAAAATTTTACAGAGTATGTGTTTCTACTAAATGTTGAAACAGTTATATTTGTAGTAAAAAATAAAGTACAACTTTAACATTTGTTTTGTTGAAGTAGCATAAGCAGTAACATTGAAAAATATATATTTTGGCCTGTAAACTATGAAACAAAAGTTTAAATGACTATTTGTATCATGCTGAGTGAACAGAACAGTAGTCTAAGCAACAGTTTATCTAGAAATGTTTTAATAATATTTAAGGGTCATATCGCCCACCCCTAGTTTACTTTACTTATACTATTACTTATACATTTCACAATTTCCTCAAAACTCTCATATCTGACGTTTTGTCCTTTAAAAATGAGTGATTTCAGCCTCCGTTAGCTGGAACAGAGTCTGTACTGTGGTGTTTAGCCTGTTGGCTACCTCAATTGAACCTGGATAGCCAGCTGCACAGTTAAAACGCAACATGAACAATCACATTTATCCCTTTTGTCAACCCACTGCATTCTTACAATGTTTTTATCACCAATATTTGTTTAAGTTACCCAACAGATGAAGAGAATCTGTAGTGAAGCTAACTAAATGAATTTTCACCATAGCCTTTTTCTCCCCATTTATCAGCATTTATCAGACATCTTTTCTTTCCATTTAACAGTATCCAAGCACAAAGCTACAGGACTGTGCACAGAAAAGTATTTTGCAATGAACACACATCCCCTATCAGCCCCCATTAGTACTGTAGACAGAGCGTGTGTGCATTCCTCAACACCTTAACACAGAGCTGCTTGTAAAAGCACAGCTAGGTAACAGGTGGTTGTAACAGTAGCACGCCCTATTTGGTAGCCACATGCCAAGTATTAGTCCAGCTGGGGGTGGGGGAGGGTCACTGACTCCACTGAACTGCCCCACCTGGAGCTCTAAGAAAGGAGGCTAATCTGATTAGCTCGGTGACAGTGAGGCAAACACTGGCTGGGATTCCCTCCACTTGCACTCCAGCGCTGGTTGGAGCTGTTAGTCCACACTGCTCTGGTGCCACACTATAGCGGAAAAAAAGAAGGGCACTGTGCCAAGACAAACATGACGGGACGCAAATATTTTCCTGTGTCATGTAAACACACCCAGCTGACCTGGGCGGCGACCTGCTGTAAAAAAAAAAAAAAAAAAAGCTTCCATAATAAAGATAGATCAAGTTATCACACCTGACCCTCGCAGCCATATGATCCAACTGTGGGCTAAACAAACGGACTAAAATTTGTTTGCACTTTAACCTGTTAACATGCCTACTAGGTGATACAAAACCCTTATTCTCTGCAGTAAAATAATTTATTTATATTCTGAAAATTTAAGGGTTTAAAATTTCCTACAGGACACTTAGAGAAGCTGCATGTTTTCTCTCTACTTCACTTAATAATTCCAGATCAGTAACAGAAATCAGACTCAAATTCTGTATGTTTGAAAATAGACGTAAATATTAGACATACAAACTTTATGAAACTAAAGGTTTGGAGAACATGAACTTGTTGATTTGTATTCAGGATTTGTATTGATTTTAACATGAAGTTCATGAAAGAGCCATTTTTTTTTGTTTCATTATATTTTGACAGTTGCAGATTTACTTAATTATTTTTATATACGTTCTATTACAATTACAATACTGCTTTTTAGTAACGTTCCTTATCAAACATGAACACTTTTTATGTAATGCTTGAATAGAAATCCTCAAGATTTAGGGATGTAATGTACATATACATATGGTACCAGTTAAAAGTCTGGACATATCTTCTCATGTAATGTTAATATTCTAACTTTCAAGTGCCACCCTTTGCCAGAGACTCAGCGCAGCCAATCACTACTGTCTACGAATAGGCAGTACAAATAGACACATACGCACATGCCTTCTTAAGAGCACCACCCACTATGACACACCAACCTGCAAGTGGCACATAAAAATAGCTTAAGGAATTATGCAGTAGCCATAAAATAAAAGTCTCCACAATCACCTGAAATAAACCCAAGTGAGATTGTTTGGGATGGGTTGGACTATAGAGGAAAGTCAAAGCATTCAATAGAAGCTCAGCACCTCTGAGAACACCTTCAAGACTGTGAAAGCAGTGTACCAGGGTCTACCTCATGAAGCTGACTGAAAAAATGGCAAGTGTGCAAAGTTTTTATATATATATTTTCTTTAAATTTGGTTTAGTTTATTTCGGTTTAAACAATCAATACGAACCAAAAAGACATAGGCTGAAGCTTTAGGTGCATTAAAGCAGTATTATTATACCTTTATTACTGGTTCTTGCTTTCTGTTTGTCCATAGAAGTCAAAATCATGCAAAAACAAATGACAACTTTACAGGAGAAGGAAAAGACCCATTTAATCTTCCAATTGAAAACAGTTTAAACTGATTTTGTAAGTAATTCTGGTGCATTTTGTATTGTTTAATTCATCATAAGTATGTTACAAAACATAACAATTGGCAGATTCACATTATTCAAAAAAGTAACAAAAAATAGACAACTAAAAATTAATGCACAAGAAAATAGACACAAAGATTTTGCAAAAGCAACAAAATACACGATAAGCAGTCTCAACCACAATATCACTATGCAGACTAGAACGTCACACTAAAACCCTTCAAGAGGAAGTAGTTCAGATCACATAGGGCCATAAAGGCCTCCATAAAGGGAGGAGCAAAATCTGACCAACGATCGCATAGCGGCTACCGCCAGCCTTTTCAAGTCATTGTTGTGTACAGTTCATAAGTCATTTACTACGCCACAGGCAGCATTCCAGAGAGACAAGAGCTTTATTCTTAGCACGGCTGCGACACTGATCCTCTTTCAGGCCCAGTATCAGAATGCAGTTCAAACAGTCGCATGCCAAAGTTAGGCAGGGACAGGGACAAACACAGAGGGAAGAAGCAAGGCTCGGGTTTGAGTGTCAGAGAGAGCTGAGCACACACACACACAAAACAGCCTGCTAAAGGCAAAGCTGGAGCTGTGAAAGGAGGCGGGGGGATTAGGATCACTGTAGAGAGGCCCTTTGCACACAATTTAAAATCAAATCACATTCCGGTATTTAACAGCACTTCAGCTGGAAGGGGTTAAAGGTGAATACAGGACGGAATTTAATTCTTTGTAAAAGATGACCCAGCAATTTACCAGCACGAGACCAAAAACACTTCCAGGGAAATAAGAGACACAGCTCACGTGTGGCAATTTATTACCTGGAAAGAGCTGTGACGTCCAATTTATATCAGCCATGGATTGTGGCAGTGACTGTGCAGTGATATTTAACAATAATTGCTGCCACAGTTTCTTCCTAATAAGTGTAAAATAAAGATCAAGCATTATATCAAGTGCTTTGGAATTTAGCTGTAGATGCCTAGCATTTTATAAAAGGCTCCCCCAGCGATGGATATCTATTCAAAGGCCAAATCTTTTCTGCAAGTTTTAATGATTTTCCTGATTTAACACACCCTGTGCAAATCTGAAAGGCCATGTTAATTAATTTACTGCTTGAATTGGGTGTGCTGGGAGAAGGAAAGGCAATAAATGTGTAGGATGTCTCCAGGACCAGCAGTAAGAAACAATAGTTTAGTGGAAGACTGGTCCATCTGGGAGGTCAGATTAAGTCTAGTTCCCAGAGCATGACAGCTTTTTAATCAGAATGTGAGGAGGGTGTATACTGGGACAACTGCATGGAGGAGCAGTCAGGTGTTGGGCCTACTGTGTGCATTAAAAATTCTGTACGAGCATCTGGAGTCCCTTGCTCGGGTTAAATAAAGAACCTCCTGTTCCCTCAGCAGTGAACTTGCATTTGGGAGTGGTGGGAAGGCACAAGCATGATAATGGGTGGGACAGATATTAGATAGTAACAATGTAACCATCTTACACAGCACTTTAAAGCAACTGAACCACACAACTCTTATACATGCACTTTTACTTTGTTTATTAAAGAACATAAAATTGGAAAAGGTAGTGTTGAAAATAACTTTTTTCTTTGTAGTGTCCATTCAGTAGCGGCCCTGTTTAGTTAGAACTGAAGCCACCTTCTCGTATTAACTTTTACATGTATTTATGAAGGAAATACAAACGTAAGGGGTTAAGAACAAAACCAGGCAGCCCTGCAATTTACTTGCACGAGACAAAGTACAATTCCTGGGAAATAACTGGGAGGATCATGTGTAAACAGAAGCTGATACATGACAGGGAAATATGATGGCTACATTGCAGCTTGTTAAGCAGATCAATCCTGTAATGAGTTAAAGATTTGTTGGATGTTCATTCTGAAGACGTCATACTGTTAAATAGAAATTTAAATTTCACAAGTATAAATATCAGCTTCCTGGTGAAGTGCTACTGCAACACAAAGTCCGGACATTATCAGTAAAAGTAACCTGGCAGTGTCCTGGTTTCACTTCTGATGTGGGCTTAAAATATAGGCCTTGTATTGTATAGGGTGTTTTTCCCAAGAATACTGACACACGTACAAACATTAAATATGTATACAGATAAAAAGTGTGAAAGCTTACAGCTTACAAAGCATTACCACAGGAAATCATGAGCCAATATTAACTACTGAAATGAAAACCTAAGCCTAAGCCATCTGTCCATACCCTGAATTAAATGTGTCCATATTTGTGCATATAGGGGTAGTTTAGCAAATAGTTTAGGCAAAACACAACCACTGTCACATGGACAATTGGGGTGGGAATCTCAGGACATCTCATAGTTCGATATGACCATGATACGTTACCAACAAGAACAGTTATATCAGCATACAGTGATGGTGATTCTCAATATATCACAAGACATGGCATTTGTGTTACTGAAGAGAATAAAATACTCTTAAATAAGCAAATACCAGGATTTATTGATTATATTCATATTTGACAACCAATACGAAACAGTTCCATTTGTGGCATTATTCCAATGCTGTAAAATAGCCATAAAATGCCATAAATTAGAAGTTATGCTGCTGTTAAAATGTGTATGTGGAACACAACTATTTTAAATTGTGTAACACGCTTACAGAAAAAATGTATTCAAACAAGGAAAAATGTTATTAATGCAAAAATTATCGAACATTGATAACGTAAACGAAGTATGTGGGTATCAGTATCAGTGCATCCAACAACAAGGGCAGCACAATTTATCTTCTATATCGTGATACAAAATACTGTAGCATATGAAAACCTGCAGTTTCTCATGTCGATCCACTTTATAATTGTATAAAATACACCCAGTACATGTACACCCAGTACACCCATTAATGTATCAGTACAATTCCCAACACGACTCCAGGCTCAGAATCGAAGCTTTTGTAGGGTAAAGCTGGTCAAGTAGCACCAGTTAAAACATAAGTTATACAAACCCACGTCCAATATAATCCTCAAACTCAAGACCTTATATAAACCTTGGGGAGATGAATGGGGTGCAAAAAGAGTGCTACAAGAACGGAATGTTCCAGAGACACCCTCCTATTAGTACTGTACCAGCCTTCATTAGCATCGCCAATGTGTATGGCTCTGATTGTGCTTGCCTCACAGCATGGGAGATAAGGCATTCCAAGAAAAGGGAAGAGGATTTACAGAGACACTTTGTAAGACTACTGCGAGTTGAAGAGTGCCATTCATGAGAATCTACTGGGAAGAATGAGTCAACACACCAGCACAAAAGCATTCATTCCCCACCATGGAAAATTGTGTTAAGCGTTATTTAGCGAGAGCTATCGTTAGCACAATTATGAAAAGCAACACTAACAAAGAGGCTTGTGAAGCCACTCATTTTATGAAATAAAGCATGTGAGGGTCACAATGCCCTGTAAAATTTACCAACTTGCTTTCCATTCAATGCAAATGGAAAGTTTTTTTTTTTTTTTTTTTTAAGTTACAGCTCAAGTATAGCTCACTGTTCCATGAATAATACACTGAAGCTAAATGTTGTGTGGTCTTAAAGGGATCCCAGACCGAGGGAGAAATCTCTAGTCCAGTTTAAAAAAAGAAAAGAAAAAAGAGCTGACCATGCCTAGAGTTTGAGTGAAGCCACACCGAGACCATAGGTCTGCGAGGAAGTATGCAAGCTCCTTGGGAATGCAGCATGGCTTGGCCAGGGAGGACACCAACAGCCGGCCAGGCCAGGCCAGATAAGGTCAGCCTGCTGCAGCAGTTCTAACATTCAAGCTGCACAGCAATAATGGACCACCACTGCTACTCTGATTTAGGATGCAATTACATTATTATTATATTAAGCCACATTATTATTAGGGATGCACTGATAAGGGAACTCTGGATAGATGATGACAGACGTTTCCATTGATAACAATGCAGATCATAAAAACGCATTAATACTGCACTAAACATTTTAATGCCAGAATACCCTAAAACGTTATCTGTTTTAGAGTAATACATTACAAAATATCAGTGTGACATATTATCGACAAATTATCCATTGTCACTGACATAATTGTAAATAGATGTGCATTTCTAATAACTATTTGTAATACCTGCATTAAAATGTAATATTTAAATTAAACTTACTGAAAAATATTATTCTGTGTGTTCACTGAAAGCTTACAGATGCAAACATAGCATATGGTGCTCTTTTTTTTTTTTTTTTTTACTGCACAGTACCTACATTACTAACACTTTTGGTATCCTGTGCAACTTCTGAATTAGGATACAGTCCTGACAAAATATAGCTGGTGGGATCTTACACCAGCCACCAATCCCAGGAACATTTGTACCTTTTAAAGCTGCCACTGCAAGGCAAATAAAAACAAATGTGATCACTATTGAAGCTTGGAGATATTCCAAACAGCTGGTTTAAGTTGGATGTCTGTGTTAAGTCATACAGAGTGATTATTCTCTCTGGCCAATCAACACTCTGCAAGGTTTACACATCATGTTTTAGTCCCTACTAACCTTGTTTGGAACCATGAGAGAGCAAGTCTTAAATAACCAGGTAGCAATTTTTTTGGGAAATGCAAAAAAGCAGAGCATATTAGTGATTATAGTAAATCACACAAAAACTTGGTCTCAAGGTTAAAAATTAAATAATAATCCTGAAGGTATTTGGCCTAGAGGACCATGTGCTGGGGAAAGAGTGAAAGGTGAAAGACTAAATAACTGTGGTAAAGCAAATCAATCATGCCAGCTTGCTTTTATTTCCAAATACAGTCACGCCTCACGATGAGGTTTGGAGGACCTAGGATTCTTCTTACCGAAAAACAGCGCCAAGCTAAGATGACATTTCGAGAAGCCTTTTGGTATCAATCAATTCCAACTGCTCTCTGCCAAGAGAATGAAAACAACACTTTCAATGTACAGCAAATCCCCCAATCTCTGCTGACCCACCCAGAGCTGGCAGTAATTCACAATAATCCCGCTAGCGCATTAAGACTAATGACAGGGGGCATTAAAGCTTCATTACAGGCTGCAGGCAGGAGGAGGCCACACTGTGACCCGGCCTGACACCCAGATGGGTCTGACTGGAATGTTTCAGTTGGCCAGGCACACTCCGAAGCCTGAATCAGGACTGGAAGCCCACCATAGAAGCCTGCCAAACCCCCAGAGATCCTCGCTTCTCACACATACACACACACCCCGGAGCAAATCTTCACCTCTATCCTAGTGCTCGACTGTTATGGGTTTTTCAAGGACCATTGCACTCGCTGAGATATGCAGTGAAATTAAGGGGTGGAGTAATGTGAGATAAACTAATGCAACATACATTCTTACATTCCTTTATACCAAAGAGGTGACTGAACTTGTTATTTCAGCACTGGAGCTATACAATATAATATATTGTTAGTTAACTGATACACTATATGGACAAAATTATTGGGACACCTGCTCACTCTTTTCTCTGGGACCTAGGTCACCAAAAATAATAAGGTCATAATTTGGTAATACATTTGATTAAAATAGTTTTTTTTTGTTTTACTAGATTCTGGAACATTGCTTTGAAGATGTAATTGCCTTCACATAACTCCCAAATCTCCAACTCATTCTTAAAGAGCTGTGGGATGTGTGTACGACCTCATGCACTGAAAGCGGATTGTGTGATTGCTGCCAAAGTTGCTTGGCTGTTTGCATGGACAATTTGAGCCAGTTGCCACCACTCACGATCATTTACAACCCATTGCACTTTTCACTGTGGGTGGTAATCTGGCACCCACCATCAGGTCTCGCTCAAACTCAACATATAATATACGTTACCTTGCCAAGAGCACACTGGCCAGTTTTCAACCTTAATTACAAAATAACATCTTACAACTTATACAGGTGTGTGCATTCCCAAGCTGTTTCCTGAAGTTACACTTCACTTCTTTTGGTATGCTACTGTAGTCCCTATAAACAGTATTGTGATAAAAGTGATTGTGAGAAAGACTTTAGATTTTACTCTTAAAGAAGAGCTCTTAGATCTTCAAATAAGAAGACAAAGAGTGAGAAAAAACAGTTGCAAATGTCTTAGTTCTACATTAAAGAATATCAAGCTGTTTGAGATCAGAGACCTGTCAAATGCACAATACACCACAGTACAGTACAGCACTCAGCAACATCTGAGGGCAACATATCAACTCACTCACTTCAAAGTTCCCCCACCCAAGCAGAATGGCATCACCCTCTCTCTTACAGATTCTCTTTACTCTTCACTCCACTGGTTATTAAGAGCAAGGTGTACGGATATGACGGACGCCACCCTCCACCACACAAGCACAAGCCAATAAGCCTCCCAATACTGCATCATAGCTGGCTGAATAGGACATGATGCATGTTGCTCATAGCTGTGATTCACTGGAGCACATAAAAGACAGAAGTATCAAAGCTACCGAACTGGCAAAGGCAGAGCTGGAGAGAGCGAGAGAGGGGGCACAAAAGCCTTTGGAGATAATATTCACCAACTAGCATTAACATAAATTGCCTCTGAACTAGGGCTGTGCAATATTAGGAAAAAAATATATTGTGGTATTTTGTTGTTCAGTGATATAAAGCTCTGGAAAAAAATAAGAGACTAATTCAGTTTCTGAATCAGTTTCTCTGATTTTGCTATTTATAGGTTTATGTTTGAGTAAAATTAACATTGTTGTTTTATTCAATAAACTATGGACAACATTTATTCCAAATAAAAAAAAAATTCATTTATAGCACTTATTTGCAGAAAATGAGAAATGGCTGAAATAACAAAAAGATGCAGAGCTTTCAGACCTTAAATAAACTCAGAATTTTTAAGTGGTCTCTTTTTTCCAGAGCTGTATATTGCAATGTTAAAAAATACATTACTTTGCATGCTGAGGTCAGTATTTAATTCCTATTACACAGGAATTATTGGTTCAGTATCAGACACAGCTAGTCCTAGACCTTCTTCCACAAGAGTTTAATTACTGCATATTAAAACTAGGGATTTAAGACAATACTAATATTGTATCATTGCGCACTATTTGGTTTTACAATAATACATTGATTTTCAAAAACACAGTATTAAAATTTTAATATTAGTATACATGTAATGATTGGTGTCACTCTCCCAAACTACATTTTCAAAATTGCTGTGTAGTCCAAAATGTTGTCTAGTCCAAACTAGTCTAAAACCTTGTTCAGGAAACCGACCATTAGCGTTGTATTTAAACCACACCCACTGGATGTCCATGTTGCTAGATCCGACTATTCTGATTGGGTAAAAAGCTAAACTTTTTTCAAGCATATTTGTGCCATAAGCCCTGTAATGGTGATATGTACTGTATCGCCAGGTTCTTGCCAATACACAGCCCTAATGAATATACACCCCGGACAGGTTCTTCAACCCTACAGATTGAAAATCCCCAGCTAAATGACTGGGTGAGAGCAAAGAGATCTAAAACATTAAGCAGGTCTTGTGGGGTGTATCTGGTAAGCACCTGCCAGCAAAGAATCATAGCTGTCCAAGACCCACTGAAGCTTATAGAGGCCACTGCTGTCAACATGCAGGATCTAAGGAATCTGCTGCTAAGGTTAATCTTGGTGCCAAATATCACAGGTCATTTTCAAGGGTCCTGCGAAGTCCATGCCTCAATAGATAAAATCTGTTTTGGCTTTTTACACAATATTAGGCAGATGGTTTTAATGTTATGGCCGAATATCAAGAAGATAAAGCCAAAATGACTTAAATTAGCTAATCAGGTCATACCGGCACTTAATAAAACCAAAAGAGATTAAAATGAAGCGCTTGATCAAGAGTGGCTCATTTGTGATTAAGAGCTGCAGACACATATTTCTTAGTAACGGCCCTCCCACACAGCTCGGTAAGCTCTGTGTGCTGTAGACTTTGGCAGGGCAGTGGCAGGGAGGAGTGACAAATGTGTCACCTTTTGTGTGAGTGAAGAGATCCAGAGCTACCTGTGAAACTGCTGCTGAAACCGCCTGGCCTCTGTGCTACACCCCTCCACAGCCTGCATTAATCAGTAAAGGACAGATACGTAATCTCAGCGTGCAAACAATTAAGGCTGGTCCTCTACACTTCAGAACCACTCAATTGTGCCAGGGAGTTGGTTATTAACCACAGGGCTTGAACATTAGCTTTCTCGTCAAAGCATGGCTTGGCTTGCTAGTCTAAATATCAGCTTCTACACTGTAAATATAACATAATATGTTGATTATGGCAGTTCAGTTATGTGGAAACCTCAACTGGGAACACCCCCACAAATCAGATCTCCTACTCTGGAAGTTGAGAGAGTCTCATTAACCCCAGAGTTCAGAATTCAAGACAGCAGCACAACACATCAACCTCTGTCTGTAGACATGTTTCCATGATGTTTGGGTGCACAAAAGACCACATAATTCATAGTTATCAACTTCTATTGCTAACCTATGGCCCTCACCATTTTCTGTACTGCAAATATGAAGACCCAGATCTTGCAACACAAAGATATTCAGCAGATCCCCAAGTTATTAAACTCAGCCCAAAGCACAGTTAGGTAAAAGAAAAAATGGTGAAAGGGCTACCATAAATGCTTAGGAACATTGGCCCTTTAGTGGAAAACACCACTCACCAGCAGGCTTCTATAGTAGCCAAATTATTGTCTGACTTCATAAAGTCACAAAATAAAAGCTTTAACACTTCTAACGTCCTGCTCAGCTTTGTTGTAGAGAACATATTGAGCCACTGTATCTTGTTAAAGCTTATTGCAACATCTCTACCAGTCGGCAGAGATACATAAGACAAAAATATCCATTGCTCAATATCCAGGTAACTGTTTTTCTAAACATGAACCTATTTAGCACCATGCCTAATTTATGGTATATAGCATAGGATGGGTTAAGCATGGGATAGAGGGGTACAAAGGTGAACTGTGTTCTCCCAGAATGATGGTGCAAATCCAGTACCTCTCTGGACATACACTTGATTTTTGAAAAAATAAAAAAAATGAGCAGGTGTCTCAATACTTTTGTTCATTTACTGTGCATTCTTTTGCCATTCCAACAAAGTCCCACAGAAGAAAAACAGAGTCAAACCACTATCCAGTATCTGCTGGGCTCTGTAAACAAGCCTGCACGTCTCTAAGGGCCACGAAAAATGACTGGCATCAATGGTATCACCACTCCGTGTGCTTGTTTATTATACTGTTCTTATGGAATGCTCATATTACAAAACTACATGGCCCTTGGAAAGGTCATGTGATTGGGAAGCACATGAGCCTTGAAGGAAATCAAAGACATGCACACAACAATAAGTAATCTGTGTGTTTGAACTATATAAAGACAAACATTCCACAAGCATGGCCCGCAAGTTTCCCCTGAAACTACACGGCTAATGCCTCGGTACACACAGGATCTTACATAAGGAAACTGACAGCACCTTTAATCTCTGACTCAATTAAGCTGCACTAAGGCTTTCTACTGAGTGGGTGTAATCCATGTCACTGTAACAGCTGTATCACAGCACTGTTTTGAAATAATAACTCCTACATTATGAGCCATCAGAGCATCCAGGATTTCTTTAGGTCTTAGAATGTGGAGCTATAAGCGTTCAAGGTGGGAGGGGCCATAAAGCCAGCCTTCGTAAGGATTATGACACTTAATGCATCTGATGCATCTGCATCTCTCAATCTTGGGATCCAGGGTACTATAGCATATTATCATGCTGTACAATTTCAAAGATACTGCAGTGGAAGTGCAGAAAAAGTAATTCTGCATTTTTCAGTGCAGTAAAAGTACAACATAGTGATCATTAAAGGTGGGAAATATGACAGTATTTTATTGTTTAATGATTAATTTAAATTTCCGAACTTTCTGTGGGCATCGTCAACTGCAAATTTCATTAGAAAAAAGTTTAATTAGCACAGTATTGAAGAAGTGCAAAATATTTAAATTATTGGGAAAGATCGTCAATACTGGTGTATTGATCAGTATTATTGTTCTGCAAAAATCATTAATTATACCAATGTTAGCCAATGAGCAATTTAACAAATCTCTTGATATCATGTTCCATGTTCAACCAGAGCTAACTGTTAGAGATAACATTATTATTCTATCTTGAGTATCTTAAGACGAATTTTCATAGATTTTCTCTCTTTAAAAACAACTTTAAAAAGAGCCATTTTACACTGAGGCACTATACTTTCGATGAGCAACTTAAGGTTATAAAAGGTGATTACACTGTAAGTGTTCACTAATTCAGGCTAGATTTGTTGCTAATTGGCTCAGGTTCATCATCTGTTATATGATCATATACTTTGTTAATGTCGCCCATATACCGATCTTGAAACTCATTAAAATCAATATGCCATCTCTATTTTCTGTGGCCATTTTTATTAATCGAGATATGACAATCCAACTGAAGCCTGTTTCAATATTAGGTTACTGTTCATTTTAAGACATTGCAAGATGTATCAGTAATACCACAATACTGATATTTCGTGTAACCCAAATGGATCTAGATGAGCAGTGGCATGATGACACTTTTCACGTCTGATACTGATATAGGAACCTTGTGTTGCCTTGACCTATCTGATAATATTGTTATTAAATTAAGCTGTTAACAATATATTTGCCTAAACATACACCCTTACTCGAGGCTAGAAGTAATAAAAGTAGAATTTAAATGATACAAACAGCAGAACACTTGCATACATTCTTTTTCCTTACCTCTAACACTGGTCCAGCTCCAAGAATGATCTGCTCCACTCCACTCGCAAAGCCTTTTTGACTGAGCGCTGTGAGGTGATGGATCAAGAAGTTAGTGCTCTGGGTCTTCCCCGAGCCGCTTTCTCCAGAGATAACTATACACTGGTTCTGCCTGCGCTGCAACATAGTGTGGTAGGCCACGTCCGCGACCGCGTAGATATGCGGCTCCAGCTTCCCCAGCTGGTGGTTATCGTACATCTTGACATATTTGGGATTGTAAATAGGCAGAAACTTGAAGGGGTTGATGACGATGAGGATGCTCCCCACATAGGTGTAGATCTTCTCCTGTTTGAAGCGACTGCGCAGGTTGTCCAGCAGCGTCTTCTCGTTGAGGTCGGGCAGGTTGCACAGGTCGTCGTGGTCCTTCTGTAGCGGCTGCGGCAGGAGGCCTCGTTCCACCATGCGCCGCCGCTCCTCCGTCACGCGCAGCCACATCTGCAGGTTGCCGTAGTGGATGGAGCCGTCCAGGTTCTTCTCTCGCAGCAGGAAGCGATAATCCTCGCTGCTGAAGCGGTTCTCCAGGGCCATGCGGGGCCACAGCATCATGCGCTGCACCGGGCAGTCGGTGGGGTTGAGGATCCATTCCTCGCCACCAAACTCCTTCACCTCTGCCAAGACGTAGCATTTGGTCCTGTCCAGCTGCAGGCGGTCGATGACCTGCTCGATGACCTCGGCGGCCGAGGTGTTCTTGCGGGCGGCGACCGGGCTGTAGATGGTGCCCTCCGCGATGACCCCGGGGTAAATGCGCAGGGTGAACTCTGAGTCCTCGAAGCGTCGTCTTCCTCCAACATCATGAACACTCATATTGGAACCGCAGTTCCCATCAGCACTCACCGCACATCCTTCAAAAGCCCCGGAGACTGCTTCAAGACATCACACCTAACAGAGTTAAAAGGGAAGGAGATATGTTAATTTATTGACTACACAATTGGATGTACTAATATGACAAAACACACAGATGAAAATTAAGGACGTCCAGATGCACAAAATTCATTGTTTTAACACGTCATTGTTCAAAACATCATCTGACGTCTCAAGGCGCCATTACTGGACACTACCCTCCATCCAGCAACAATTTTTTTATAGGACAGTGCCATCAAGGACCAGTCTACATTAACTGCAGCCTAAGTTTTGAAAAGCAGCTAATGTCTAGTACTGAGGTCAGAAAAAATAATTGAGGGCATGCGCACATATTGTACAATAACTTGATAACCCTATTATCTTGACAGGCCTGCCTGACCGGGACATCCCTAATAAAAATCTCTCCATGTTAATAATTTAGTCATTTCCTACTTCATGTTTGCTCCATAATTGAACAGATACACCAGTGTAGATAAACCGTTACGCTCTGCAACAGATTAAGACTGACTTGTAAATCAGCTTCTATCAACAAACACAAATGGGCAGATTGAGGCCTTAAGCACACACTAGGTTACTATCTCCTCTCCACAGAGCACAGCAAATCAGTCAGCTGCCAAGATAAGCAGCTGCCTGTTTCTTCAACACACATACACACAATAACCTGATTCACAGCCACCTTCTTAATAATATAAGGCTGAACCGGCTCCTCCAGCTACTATTCATGGAGGAATCTGTGTACACAATTACAAAAACACATTAACATGATCTTCCAAATCCCTAAATGATCTCCTCCCTTTTCACAAGACGCAATTAACATTTCATCTCATTCAGTTTTTGTATAAATGTAATTTAGCTTTGTTCCTTTTATCAGAACAGTAAACACACTAGGTCTGGGATATATGGCAAAAATAGTATATCACATAATAGTAAAACATTTATGACACAATATTTATCTAGATATTAGAGGTGATATTTCAGGATATTTTTGCACTAACAACATTCCTTGCAATGAAAAAAAAAATTATATATAAATGCTTAAAATACTACTGCAACAAAATAAATACATTTTTTAAACATATAAACAAAACAGTTTCATAAATTTAGTAGAATAAAATCTGTAAGTTATAAACAGTATTACCCAGATTTTATATAATGTGTATAAAATATGTATAAAATAATAAAAGAGTAATAAGATAAAAAAACAAAACAAATAACAGAAAGCTACCAAAATATGCAACATATTTAGTGCATGTATATAAACTACAAACAAACAATTTAAAGTAAATACATTACACAGCAAAACAAGTGATTTAAAAATACCCACAATATGGAGCTCTTATTGTGTCAAAATGTTTGCAATATTATTGCATATGATAGGACAGAGTACATTGACATTAATAGTAAAATTTGCATTTGGGTGAGTGTTCTTTAAATGACAAATTACAGATAGAACATAGTCACATTTCTCACATCTAAAACAAACTCAAGAACTACCATCTAATATTCTCAGCCAGAAGATAAGTCTTCATGCATTTTGAAAACTGCACCTGCATAGCATGGAGATAAGCCCCCTTTCAAACCCCCCACTGAAAGGGAAAGAACTGTCTGTGTAAGATGTAAAATGGGTCTAGGTGCTCTAATAGAGCAGCTCATTCATGCCTCTGGAGAGTAGCGCTCTATTTATTTGCTCTTGTGAGGTCAACGTGCCCCTGTTTGCCGTTGTCTGTCTCTCATCACGGGAATGCTGCCGCCGCAGCTGAGCCTGGAGTCGTGCCAGCGGGCTCAGGTGTGTATAGCCGAGGCTCTTTCGTCTCTGTGTCAGATTGGCTTGTGTTCTCAGACCAATGCAGACAACACTGTGGCTCGTCACGCAGTGACTTAAACCATACTACAGATCTTAATGTGATACGATTACAATCATTTAGAAAATGATTTCTTAAAAACACACATTGCAGGTGGAACTATTTCCACAGAAAAACAGCCTTGAAGTTAAAATTTGGTAAAGAACTAGTTTGGTAAATTTCTAGTTTTGTGACACCTACTGTAGAATATAGATGATAAACACAATGTGGCAAGTATTTTGAGAAGATGTTTTGGTTTTAACATAACATTTAAATAAAAATAAATCTAAACAGAATTTATTTAGATTTTTTTTTTTAATGGCAGAAATGGAGACTGAGGAATCCTTCTGACAGCAACGTAAGAATACTTTAAATCTGACAATGATTTGAGCAAAAATTTAATCAATTACATATATTTGTTTTTTCTATTGCGAGAAAGTTTTTTTGTAATAATTATATTGACCGAGAAATGTACTTAAGTACTTACTGCTTTTTTAACTTAATTTTAATACTGATATTTCTCTTTGCGCTCTTAAATTTCCACTGTAACCCGATTTGCCAGGTTCAGTGTTTTCCAAACAAATTGGGATGGATTGATTTTCGGGGGTGAACATTTAAAAGACCGTTTTTGGGCTACTTTTATTATTTAATCCCAGCCGCCAAAAAGGCATTCATTGCAAACCATTCAAAATTAACTGTAATGTGTAGTGATTTGTGAGCGTCTGTGGCAACCTTAGATTTTGGGCTGGATATTTTGCTGGATCTGGCAACCTTGGCTGCATCTCACTGTAACTCGCTGTCTGCTTTTCTCTATCGCTCCATAGAAAACAGAAGATACTACACATGGGCTTTAATACAGGTGCTGTCCTGTCCCTGCGGACCATCACACATTAACAAAGCTATAAAATTAAATTCTGTATTGACATTCTATTGTCGACATTGCCAATTTACATCGAATAATCGTTGCAGCCCTTTTCCACTGACACACAACACACACTAACACTGTTGCTGAGAATGACCCACCACCCAAAATAATAGCTGCTCTGTGGTGGTCCTGTGTGGTCCTGACTATTGACAAACAAGGAGAATAAAGTATAACATTAAAGAACACAGAGAAACAAATACCAGTTTACAGTTTGTAACACAACTACGAAGTAAGGGTGTGCGAAAATACAATATAATGTTGGTTGATTTTATATTGTGTTAGATAGCAGTGGTGTACTCTGTGCTCAGATTCTGTATAACTACAAAGTGCTAACCAGTAGTCTGTGGGGCTAAATAAACAGACCATGATGGTTGAAACAAGGAGGTGGTTTTAGCGCTGGGAATGATAAGCATACATATATTTATATATAAAAATAGAAACTGTTCAGGGCATAATCTGAAGAAGAGCAATCAAAAAACAATCACTGCAACAGCACTTATACTCAATCCTCCATCAATCCAATCTTCTTTTGTGAAAAGTACTCATCCCCGCCTGAAACTCATTAGTGAGAGAAGAGCTGAAAGAGAGCTAAAATCAATAATAGGAAATGACACCAGCGAGCAGGAGGGGAAAGTTAACAGATCAGCCTCCAGCTGGGGTCCGACGCAAAACTGCAGAACTGCAAAACTCCACCCTGCTCTCCTGTTTCCCAGCCAGCACGCATCAAACTACCCATAATACATACTGCTAAACACCACAAATCTGCACATAGCATACACACAACCACACGCTAACACCACGCTCTCATCATACAGCGCTATACACACTGCCTGACACGCCCCTAAGCAGACTGCATAAAGAGCCACGGCGAGAGTATTAGAGGTGCACTGTGCTGAGCTCTCGGAGGATTTGGGGACCTCACAGCTGAGCAGATGGTCAGCGTTCTACTTAAAGGATAGCAGGAGATTTAGGCGAGGCGTCAGTATTGAGGCCCATGCTGCTCCTGTTTACCACATCAGTACAATCAACTAATGACCACTGTCCCTCAGGCTGCCTGAGCAGCTCCGACCTGAAGAAGGTCTTCTTTCACCTTGTTTGCACTCTACCATTTTAGAGTCAATAAGCGTGGACAGTAAAAAAAAAAAAAAAACACTGTGCCCTCTAAACATTGGGCAACATCATTTATTCTGAATTTAATTGAAGTCTGAAGTATAAATAATGTAAGATTCATTATTGCTTTAGAAAAAATAATACAATTTAAAATTTAAAAGTTTTTGTCTTAAAATAATGAATATTACATTTGTATTAATACGTCTAGCTTTCAACCCATTTTCTCTTCTTATACTAAAATCTTTTTCTAAAGAAATGCAGAACAGTTGCACAGCTTAAGTGGTTCCCAATTCCAAGGCCATTGCTAGGTAGTCATTTGGGTGGCTACTGAATACCAAGTGGATGCTATGGAGTTGCTAAGAGGTTTCTAGAGCTACTGTATCCAAAGTGGTTGCTATCCAACTTGGATGATACAGTATGTACAGTATGGTATCCTGGCTGGTTGCTGTGTGATTTCCAAGTAGTTGCTTCATGGTGGCTATTTCCATGTGGTTGCTAGGTGGTTGCAGTGATATCCCACTATGTTGCTACAATATTACTTGACAGTTGGTAAGTAGCTGCAAGTGTGTACCAAGCAACTGCTAAGGAAGTAGCTTGATGTTTGCAGCAGTATACTGAGTTGAAGCAGCTGGATTGCTAGCTAGTTGCTTTGTGGTGGTTACAGTGCTGATGAATGGAATCCCATTCAGTTAATATGGGATTGAGAGACAGTTGTTGACTTCTATCGAGCTACTAGGAGCTCTTTAGGTGGTTGCTAGATAGATTGTTGTGTGGTTGTTATTAGGTTTCAACAAGATCCAAGAATGTTTTTAATGGTGTTGCTTGATGTTTGCATTGGAATAGTAATCCAGGTGGTTACTACTGTCTTACCAAGTGGTGGTTTGAGTGTTATTAATGCATTTGCATCAAGAATGCCCCATTTTTTTTTTTTACAAGGAAAAAAATATATGCATAAAAACAAATACAAGTTGCCCGGCAAAAATTCTTCGCAATCATAATTAGCGACTGCTAATTAGCCATATGCCACAGACACTGCATATTCGGATTTGATTTAAAAACACTTCAAACTCAATATTACTTCAAAGCAACTCTGGAATAAAATGAGCAGCACATAAAAGTGTGTAAATAAAGAACACGAGAACTAAGAGAATGATTTTGCCACCACAAGTGCACAAGTTAAAAAAGCACAGCGAGCGATCCAAGCATTCTTCTGACTGCCAGACTTGGCAAACACGCCTGACAAGGCATCCACATAATTAATTTGATCAACTCCTTCAAGAGGCAACGTCATGCGAGTACTGTAAAAACATATGGCCGCGTGCCTTTATCTGCAGGACTGCACACGCCCAACACTACCAAATTACTCTTATCTGGCACCAAGACAAAAACCCCATTAGCAGCGCTGTCCTTAGCGGACAGAGGAGTGGGTTAGTGATGATGTCATGGTACTGAAGTACAGGCGACTCAGAAAGCTGGAGAAAAGCCCTTGAAAAGCTGATAAAGCAGGAGTCGTGCCCCACAGCACCAAGCAAGACTCCCACCAGCCTCCCTATCTGTGCTTTGCCAAAACAGGCTCATTTAGCAGACAATAGCAGACAGAGGTCCATTCAAACCGCACAGCCGCATCTACAGCACTAGGAGAGGAACACAGTGAGTCAATCAGTGAAAATGGGACTATTGTTTAGACATCCAATGTGCGAGACATCTCGCAGTCTATCAAATCTGAGCATACTTCAGCCCAAAACCTCTATTGTGCAGTTCTCGTTAATTACAGACAACAACCAATCTGTTGGAAAAATGCAGATCAATCATTACTAAAGATGGTATGACACCATATTTAGCAGTAGGCTTAAAGCTCTGAATCTGATACTGATATCCAATATTGTTTAAATGGTGAGATACATATATACATATACATTAGAAATCAAGGGAACAATTACTTCATTAAGTTAATATGGTTTTTGGGAACTCAAAGCAAGGCTAAATGAAGCATATCCTAACTGGGACAAAGACTGAAAGAAATGCATCTAATAAACGCATTCAGACACTAAGTTGCACCTTTTGCTGGCCTAGATGTGCAAATGCACACAACAAGCTTGTTTAGTTCCTGTAGACAAGTACTGCCAGTAGAAGAGGACTCTCTGGGGCGGACAAGTATGAATCTATTGGTAACAGAAAGCAATCAACAGTAGAGATGGTTACTGCACCCAAAGCAGGGCACATTTTTAATACCCTTAATTTTTAGAAGACATTAAGAACATTCAGGCACATATAGTATATGCTCAACGGCAGAATCAGGCCTGTTACGAAATATTCAAGAGGGTCATTTACTAGGCCATCTACTGGGTGCCTCTCCAGGCATGTACAGAGTTGAATTATAGCTTAATGAGGCATGGCATGCCGGGCTGAATGTACAGAAACTCATTTCCCTCTGCTTTTATGAAGGCTCAGAAGCCACAGTAAACAGCCCATAATGCTCATGAGATACTCAAAGAGAGGAAATCACACTTTTACACAAGATAGCTTACTCGTAGGCCTGGGCCTCAAGAAATTTAAAGCACAAACAACCATAATCTCAGTATGTTCGCTGCCTGTGGGCTTTGGTTTATTATCGCTGCTAATAAGCACAGATACAGTTACAGAGAAAGCAAACAAGTTTCAAAGTACGGGAAGAGAGTTGCTTCATGGAACGAGAACATAAATAGAAAGGCCTAAATACCTAAGAAGGAAAGCATTATTTGGTGAAAACAAGTAATTAATTTAGAAAAATGCATGGGTTAAGCTTAGTCTGGAATATAAAGAAGTGCCACTGGTGCATCAGAACTGGAAATTACATATAGTCTAGTCTAGCAGAGCAGGGGTGCACTGATCAAATGATATTTAAGTTAGCTTTATTTAAGTAAAGAAGCAGGCTTTAAGATTTTGTCTTAAAAATTGGAAAGAGAATAATATTACAATTTATGGAAAGTATATTTGATATAGGTAAAAAATGTGATGTGCCTGCCCTATTTTTTCCCAGGCTAAGTAGTAGTTTGGTATGTGTGTTCACTGTGGAACTCCACCTCCCTCTGCCTCGCTCTACCTCCAGCCTCGTTATGTCACGTGAGCACAGTCTGCAGTGTGAAGGGCTGCCTCTGTTGCAGCACACGGATAATGCAGTTCCAGTCTGCTGTCGGTGACTGTAACTGTTTGTTTATCCAGATTCTATTATCTATTTTTGTAAGATGTAACTGCTGTCTACAATTTTACAGTGTTTATTAAACAAACAAAACAATTATTAAAAATTTAAGTTTCCTTCAGCTAAAAAGTCACAATTGTGGATATTTATGTTCGTTTTTCTGTAGCTAATAACACTTTTGCATTTTTTTTTCTGCCGCTTGAAACACTTGCATTTGAATACAGTGTAATCTTGGTTTGACTGGACCATTAACCAGACAGAAAACAGATTTCCTGAAAGGAAACTTACTATTTATTTACATATTTGATACTTTTTAGATGTTTAACAGTTGTCAAAATCACCCAAGTGCCCATAAAATGACACCCACTGCATTTAGTCATGCATTTCCTCCATCTAAACCACTTACATTATCAGTATCACCCTGTGACTGCATGCAGTTCACTGGTATGGATGATGAATTGCACAGGCTTAAACGGAGTCTGAGAAACTGACCCAAAGACTCCGGCAGAGCCGGTGAGTGGTACAGGTCCTACCAGGCTAGGGAAAGGGGAAGGGGAAAGGGAGGCTCAGAGGTTTGGGAGAGGAGCAGACTAGCGCTGAGGCCCGGCCTGGCTCTGAGATAAAGCAGGCCTGCAGGATGAGATAATTACACAGATAATGAGCTCTCTAGCAGCTGGGACTTTTGATTGATTTCAGGGGTAAAGGAGTAGGAGGGTGCTGGGAGGGCATACCACCGTCTCAGGCTCCAACATGCCCCCTGGATAAACTCCCCTCAAGAACGTCCGTCTAATTACAGTCCAGACCTGGCTTCACCCAGACGGACGAGCTGGTTTGGAGAAACCTCAGGCTTCTGCTAGTGCTGCCTAACAGAAGCTCAGGCCTCAAGCTATCTGTGCAAGTGGTGCCACTGACCTTGTCAGAAGCATTTCTCCAAAAGAGCACAAACACTGTCCACTATGCAAGTCACAGCAGAACCTGGACTTATGAACTAAGACGCTGAAAGCAGAGGGCAGAAACTGGTGAACGACAATTTGGCACAAAGGATCTAAATGCACAAAAAGGTGTGACTACTAGAGAAGGGGAAATTAGACAATATTTCATTTCATTGCAGTGTAATACACTTTCTAAACTATTTTTAATTATCATCATCAGTACTTAAAGAATACATAAAAAACTGTACATTTTATTAGATAGAGCACTATTATTTAAATTTAATTGGATTAGTTGCAGGATGTGAAACGAAAGCTACTGCGCTGTACATTACTCAGAATGGGGGAGTATTTAAATTTGAATGAAAGTATTTTTTGAGCACCAGTCACTAAAGACACTAACAATTTCATATTTCACAATAAATATTGCCCATCATGACAATGGGCCTCATTTACCAGTCATCTCAAAGTCAAAGGACTGATCAAAGATCCCCTCTCACCAGCTTTCCAATAGATTTCAGCAAACTTACCGCATCCTGGATCAGCATTCTTATTAAGTTTGATAAATATGGGTCACTGCACAACATTGTCCAGCCCTGATAATAAAATTCTGCTGTTTAATCCATGTACACTACCACTAGTATAGTGTAACTCAGATGTACTGCATGCAGCAGCTCTCTCCATTTGAATGAATGAGATCCTCAAAGAAATAGAGATACACTGCAGGTCTAGTTCTTGTTGCTAAATGCAATCAAATCCTCCTAGCAATGCTGTGTAGAAAGCAAGTAAAAAAAAACCCTCCCTGGACAGTAGACAGTTACTCACTCCAACAAAAGCAGGATAAGACCTTGTTATATACCCTAAAAACATTAAATCTGTGTGCTGGCAATAATCTGGCAATATGATACAGCTCACATTTCGTGAATATAGTGTATATGAAAAGTCATGTAATATATAAATATCTATATACATAAATAATCTCTCTAATGAGCTCAAATTAAGCCAGGAAACACAGAAAAGGAACATCTGCCAGCACACTACTGAAGCAGACCAGTGCAATCCTATAACCTGCCTTGCAGGGTTTGTTTGTTTGTCCTGATTATTACAGATGGTGTAGCGTTTCGGAAAGCCTCGAGGCCAAGGGTCGTTAATTAAGGCGAACATGAAGTTTCCTGTACAGAAAATTAAAAACAAAACCCATTTCCGCAGGCTGCATATTCTATACATTATGCATCTTCCCCTTTTGTCTCCGCAAACTTGATCTTTGAACCACAGAGCAAAATCATCACGCAAACGAGAGCAAATCCAGGAAATCATGCAGTTATTTGTCTCATGGCTTGGCTTTGATAAGTTATTAACAGTGAAACAGTAAGAACAGTAAGACGTAATGCAGATAGTGAGGATTACAATGTGCAAACAATGTCTTAAAAAGAGTTTAGAGCATTAGAGCACACTTATGTAGAGAACACTTCATCTGCTGCATCCAGCCATCACACATTTACACAATTAGTCCAGAATAGGGCTGGTGTAGGGAAAATCAATAATATTTCCATACAATCACCAGATGTAAATAAATTAAAAAAAAAAGTCTGCCATACTAAATGTTACCTTGCCACAAGCACATTGGTCAGTTTTAAACCTCACTCACAAGGCAAATCTCCACAACTTTTACTCAAGCTGTCCTCTAAAGTAATACTTTATCATTTTACATACTGCTTGCCCATGACATCTGGCATGTCAGTGTATAACTGTACATTGGGGAATAGCGCTGAAAATTTAGCACTACATTTTTTGGAAACGGGTGAAGTGTACTATACAGTGAATAGGGCCTTGTTTTGCAGAGAGACCAACAAGAACCAATCAAAGAGCTGCAGGCATATGTTCACCACTATTAGTGCTTTTCCACCGAAAGATCTCTGGCTCTTGAACCATTTCTGTTCGGGCTTATAAAGAACCGCGGTGCTTTTCAGTGAACCAGCCTGCGTTTCCACCAGTTTCAGTGGAACCATCAAAACGTCACATCATACATCATCAGGGTAAACACGTTTCGTGCTATCTAGAACTAGTAGTCGGCTGAATGTTCCTGGTTCTGGAACCTCCTTTTGTTGGTGGAAATGCAGCGAAGGGTTCAATTTAGTTAATTGGTTAATTTAGGTTTGTGAACCAGAACGATGCTGATTCCACATCGGTGAAAAAAAACTTTATATGAAACACTATTCCTAGTTTGTTTCCAAGACATTTGTTTCTACTAGAGATGAAGGAGAAATTCTGATGGAATCTGACATCATCTAGCGACAGCTCCTGAACGAACAGGCTTAAATTGCTTTATGGACCTAAATAAAACGGGAATGGGCGCCAGCTATCACCAATAACACAAAGCTGTCTTCACAGACTGACTTCACATTCAGTGATGCAGTACACATGCATGAAATTTATATATTTATAGAGTTTTTTCTTTCTCTACCATTTGTTATTTGATTACGTTTACATTCTGTAGCAACTACAACTAGTAGAGCATGGAGTAGTGCCTTGGCATTTATTTTCTGCCCTCACTAAAACCATGGCAAGAAATGGTCAGCTCACAGGTGATGAATGAGCAGTGATCTGGGCAACTAGTATGAACATTCAGTGGGGACTGGTCACTCAAAAAGTCCCATAGAGAGGGCAAGTGCTTTTTTCTCCTCTCTTGATAGATGGAATGGTCTTTGTTCTTCAACAGTGCAATGTTAGCCAATGTAGCATTTGTAAGCTGACATGGCAAAACTGTCAGTTAGCATTCTCCTACAAGCATGTTCAGCTGTCCACTGACATTGAATTAGCAGCAGTTGGCTGCCTGCATGTGACAAACACACAACACCATGTGTTAGCCTCCACCCTTCCACTGTTGGTGCCACAGTGTAAATGGGGGAGTTGTGATTGTGATAACAGTAAAATCTTAAATAGTGATGAAAACTTGGTAAATTGAACGAGACATTATCATTACATCGCAAAAGACAATAATTAAGACAATAATTGTACCCAATACAGCCCTTCAGTTTAGCACCAATTAGAATCCAAACAGCCCCTAAACATATATTAGTACTAGACCCAGGTGTGTCAGATCTCAACTCTTCCTCTGGGTGTTAGATCTCTAAAAACAGGTTGAAGCCTAGAGTTACAAATGCAGTATAATGAACAAACTAGGAATGCACCATAGATATGAATTTTTTTTTTTACATTTTAGCCTTGATGTATTTTTCCTACCAATGCATAATTTAAATGGGCTAGATAGAATTTGTCATGCTTTTTACAAAAAACATAGAATAAATTCTCAAACATTCAGCTTTTTTTGTCTATTTCAGCCAAATAATATTTTGTATGTCCCTAACATCAACTAAATATCTTTAAGTTGATGATACATGATAAACTTTCAGTATGAATGATCAACCAAATCTAAACATCTGTCAAATTTCCATTAACTGTTGCAATAATCTGGCCATGCAGACAAGATTCCAACATTATCAGGTATTCCTAACGGGAAAAGCAAAGGGGCAGTGTATGACCTTCATGTAATTGCCAGTGCGACAGATAAACCACTGAATGCTGGATGTAGCAGCAGCAGCAAAGGGCAAAAGACCCTCAGAAGTCAGCAGGTCTACAACAAAAAATAATAATAATATTATATAAATATTAGAAAGTCTAATGTAAACCATCCTATTAAACACGCAGCACTCTGGTCAGTGCAGTGTTAAACTCGTTACTCTGGTCTCCAGAGCTCACCATAGGTGTTCATTTAACACAGTGATTTTACTGCACACCGTTTCCTGTGCTGGCCTGTGACATTTCACTTCCCACAGACGTCCCCGTGGGGCCTGGGCTGTGACGCCCACTCTGCAGGCAGTGCTCCAGTCCTGTCTGTCCAGCTCTGGCTAAACAGCCCATCCCTCTCCCTGCTCAGCCTCTTGGCAAATCGCAGCCACTGCCGGCCACTGCCCAGCCCAGCCCAGCATGAGTAAAACACTCCAGCGCTCCTGTCCTCCTGCCCCCACACTCCTCTTCCTCTCCCTCTCTTTGTCTTGCACTCCCCCTCTCCCTCTCTCTCTCTCTCTCTCTCTCACACACACAAATGCACTCAGCTCTTTCAGCTCACATGCTGGCTGCATGGAGGAAGTGACCGCATGGGTGGGGCTTGGCAGCTGGACGTCAACAGAGGCTTAGAGGAGAACTCAGAGTCTGGCTCTTTCTGACATGTGATCAAAGCTATATGCTGGTTTGTAAGTAATCTAAGCACACAGCTACCACTAAAGCACACTCTGGGTCTAACCAATCATTTTTTATAGTCTAGAACATGTCTAGATGGAATAGTCTTGTTTACCTGGTTAGTGAGACTTTATAGGCTGATTTTAAGCACTAGTTCATCATCACCTGTGAAACTGTCGCAATAATATGCATCTATAAAAATAGATAAAGATAAAGATGAGCAATGTGGACAACTTCAGTTACAGAAGAATAAAAAACTGCATATTTCATTCCAAAAGCCCTATTTGGTTAGGCTTACAGACAATTTATGCTGCATCCAGGCTATTTCGTAAACACTGCAATGACTTGATGCAGAAGTATAATTTAGCATTTATTACTACATTGGGTATAGTATAAATATAATAATATAGTCAGTAATATTTGAAATTTTAAGACTTTAAAATTTGACATAATTGACCGTGATGGGAGTGGCTACTAAATTTATGCACTTCTATAATTTTTAGAAACACAAACAGTCCATCAACCAAAATATCTAGCTAAAAGGATGAAAAATCTTATAAACATATATTATTTATTTCCATATAATGCGAGGTAGTCAGACTTTTTTACATTTTATAAACAGCTGTTTCATTTGCGGTATTACTAAAATAACCTTTTGTAGAGGCTCTTTTTTTTTTTTTTTTTTTTTTTTTAAGAGTGTTTGCCAACCTTTGGCAGAAACACTGTATCCTAGACTGTCAACTGGATATAAGCTTCATTAGTCTTGTAGCTCCAGTAAAATACAAAACCAAAGCAAACAACAGACACCAAACACATCCCTGGCTGATTGATTACTACTAGGCTTTTCATTTTTAAACAAACCTCCACTTTAAGAGACGGGGGAGCTGGATTTTAAGGGTCTGTCCAGGGTCAGTCAGCAGCCTGTCGAAGAAACTGAGCACACAGCAGCCCTAACACTGCCCAGCCCGAGCAGGGGGAGGAATGACATCACTCCTCAGCGCTACTCCCCTCGCTGGCACTGGCTGCTCTTCAGACTGCAGCGGTGTGGATTTGCAAAGCAAATGCTCCTATCAGCCCTCGGATTCAGGCAGACCGTTAGCCAGCAGCTCTTATGAAAAGCCCTTTTGTGAGAGATATTCCCCCACCAAGAATTGGAGCACACCCAGTTCTCCTGATCAGCCTGGTACTCCAGAGCTTCTGCGTTATAACAAATGAAGATATTCTACAAAGAGTAACATCATTATTGTCAGAGTGGAGGAGAAATCATTGTGTTCATTTATATAATACAGATCTGGATGCTTAATCAAATTAATGTGACTAAATTAGTTTAAATTACTGTTTTAATGCAATTTGCTAAACTGGATACATAGAACGAGCTACAAGAAACCATAGCAGATAGCCTTGTTTGCCAGTGATTTTCTGATTTTTATATTGGTTATATTGTGTTCGAATAATTTTGATAGGGATGTAAGCAAATAACGATATACCAAAGTATTGGTTTATGATTTATTGTTATTAGTTTAGAATCACAGATATGTGGCAGACAGTGGTTCATTTTTGAGTTCTATTAGATTCCACTGTTCTGATTGAATAAAAAGTAAAATTTTCTTTTAATTGTGTTTTTATGTCATGACTGTTCAAATCAAATTAGAAAAAAAAAATCACAATACCATGATGCACATCGTATTGCTTAAGTTCTTGCTTATATAAATCACTATCTACAAATCGAAAAACTGAATCAAAATGTCTTTTTTCAGTTGTAATAAAAAAAATAAAAAGCAAAGTCATAATTGAGAATCGATCCTATATTTGAAGGACAGTGTGATTCAATTTAACACAATATCACCCAGCCCTAATGCAAGATTATCATTTACACAATGACACTCCTGCCCTGCTAATGTTTAATTGGGGAAATCAGGACCAGTTCTGTCAGCTCAGCAGCATTTCAGAAGCATTTCATAGAGGACGATCGTTTGCTTCATCACAGAGCTTCAGATCGCTCAGCCTGCCTCGTGTTTCCAGCAAGTTCAAACTGGGACAGCAGACGATCGGTGTGTACAAACGCGCCAGAGGAGCAGCCCAGACATCAGACAACATCTCAGGGGAAAATTTGTTCCTACTGACCATCACACTGCAGCCAGCAAACAGATTGATTTTTTAAAAGGTCTGGCTCCACTGCAGAAAAAGAATTCCAAGCTAATTCTCAGACACTCGCTTTGTGGACAGGAGAAGCAGTAGTAAATTTACAGCAGACGCTCCAGAATGACTCTGCAATATGCATTAAATGGGATTGGCTGCTCTGAAAGGAAGCATAGAGATGATTTACCAAGATTACCAACTGTTCAAGCCTGCATGAACCAAAATGAATCATAGATCAGGCAGTTCAATAGCAGAGCTATACCAATATCAGCAACGTGAAGCTGGAAAAGTGTGAAGCACAGTTTTACTGCGGCTGTTACATTTAACAATACTAATTGCATTACTTAACAATACTAATTAACTACACTAACTTGCAGCTACCAGTCACATGACTAGAGTGCATGTATAAATCCTGTTTACCTTGTAAACACTGTGCCAGGAAAGCCCAACAAGAACATATCAACCAAAAAGACTGAAAATAATAGAAATAATTGTGGCCCCCTCAGACTCACTTCCCTGGATTTTTAAACACACGGAGGAAGTTCTATAATCCTTGAAAATCTGTAGTAATGTTTAGCAATCAACATTTATTTCAATAAAAGCAGTGTTTCTTTCCTCAGAGGAACTTGAAGGAAAATAAATAAAAGATTACAATAGAATTTGAAAAAAAAAAAAAGAGAGAGAGAGATGGAAATTATAGTAAAGCAGGGCAATATGCCAATATTTTAGTGTCATGATACATTTGTTATTGTAATAAATGATGATATGCACTGGGGTGAACAATATGGCCCTTAAAATATCATTACAATATTTTAATGTATTTTTGTAACAAAATGTTTAGTGCTATGACAAAACAGATTTTTTATATGCTACTGCAACAAAGTAAATATAAGCAAGTTTTATTTAATAGAAATATAACAAAAAAGTAACAAGAATCGACCACAAAACTAAACTAGTACAGCATATTGTTTTGCCTGCATATAAACTGCAAGCAAGCAAGCAACTGAAAGGAAAACAGTAATTAAAAAAAAAATATATATATATATATATCTGTTTTAGAGAACCCGTGGGTTCTGAAAGGTCACACTGAAGCGAAACACGAGAATCAGACTAGGCCATCTATTCAAACTGGCTCCAAGCACAAACACCAGTATAGCTCATAAAAGCTAGAACAGAAAGCACTTTTATTACATGACACCAGACTCCACACTGAGGACCAGAATCAGACTACAGGAGGGAATGGATGAGTCATCTGGCATAAAAAAAAACTCAAACGGCCTTCTCTATTCCTCCAGCTGTAATATATCCAATATCACGGGACAGCTAGGAATAAATGAGCAGCTTGATCAGATAGTGTGATCTCACAAAACTAAATCAAACAAGGCCAAAAACTCTAGTAGCACATACAAAGTTAAACAGTGTTCAGCATCAAACAAAACAACTGCAACTGCACTCTTTAAACAAATTAAGACTAAAAGGATACACTATGGGGAGTTACTGCACAGGGATTAAGCCCAGTCATAGACTGCGTTTTCCCTTCAATAAAAAATCCCCATTCAAAATGCTGTGTAGTCAATGACTAGGTTTAATCCCAGTTTGGAACGCTGCCCCTAAATGTCCAAACACATGCAGACACCCTTTTTCATAAATGCATTCAGCTGATGTTACTTTAAGTTGCATACCTTGTTGACAAAGATGTGCAATGACACACAGACAGCTTTGTTCAGTCCCAGTAGAGATGTACTGCCAATAGAAAAGGACCCTCTAAAGCAGATAATGAACATGAAACTACTGGTGCCATTCCTGATGCCAGGCGTGTGCTAGAGGGGTATAACAGCACCGAGCATTAGGGAGCTGGTAATGAGGTGGGATGGTGATCATTCAACACATTGATTTAACTGACATTCTTGTTGCTGAATGCAATCAAATCCTCAAGAGCAACGCTTCAAAATTAAGCGAATATCTTTCCCTGAAAAGACTAGATATAATATAACTAAATTACATTTTGCATACACGTTATCTGCGAGTTATCATAACATATAAATTTACAATTACAGCTGAACTGAGAATCCCCCTATGCCTTACTTAACCAAACAATCAAATAATTTAGAAATTAGCTGCTTGATTCATAAAGAAATATTTATTAGCTAGAAAAAAAACTTTAGATAGCCTTCTTTTTCTTTTACCTATGTAAAAACTTGTATTTTAAACATAAATTTATGTTTTATGCAAGGGAAATACAGTTTCCATCTAATTATAATATAAACATAACAATAATAACAATATGAAGTATACTATTAAACGGTGATTTTTTTTTTAGTAGAGCTTTAATGCGTGATATTTATAATATATATCACAGTCTTGACACTCAGACAAAATGCATCAGCAGTGGCTATCTATGTTTCTTAAAATATACTATTCAAATACTCCCCAATGTATTGAACACTTTTTTTTAAATCAGTGTTTGATTAAAAGCATCCAATTAATCAGCACTTTACACTATTTATAATGAAACATGCAGTCAGGCCTAGTTTATGGTAAAGGTTTAATGTCGATATGATGAGAAATTTATTGTGATACAATAAAATCTCCCCATATTTCCCAGCTCTACATTAAAGTCTCATACCACTCTAATCCTTCCAGGGACACAACCCTAGAGGAGACCAGTGGGCAGCATGGGGCGCTACCCTCATGCACCGTGCCGCACTGCAGTCCTGCCCCAGCTCCACTTGCTCGTTTGAGGTCTTTGAGCTCGGTTGGGCCTGGCTGTTGTCCAGCCTCGGCTCCGGTTCAACCTCGCGCCACTGTCTTTATTGTAATTAAAGAGGACTGTGGGGCCGCGGGCTGGCCCCTCGCACAGCACGTAAATAATCACAGTCCAGCACAATGAACTAAATCTGAGTGCAGCACACACTCACTTCACATTCCTATAACCCGCTATAAACGGAACGTGCCGGCGTAATGCTAAATGCTGACAGGTGGGAGCAACAAATGTGGATCTCCCTCTGAAACGCAGAGGGGTGGAGAGGGGGGTAAGGGTTATATATGGGTCCCATATGAAAGCTTAAGGCATGTGCTGTTTTTGAGAGCGAGAGCTTTTGGCTTCTCATAGCTTTTATAACAGCCAGAGTAAAGAGGTGTGCAGAGCGGAAAAGAGAGACTTGAATAAGAGCCTGGCAGCCTGGTTTGATCCAGAGACCCACTGTGGTGCAGAGTGCACTCTTAATGTGATGCTGACTACAGCAGCTTCAAAAACTCTCAGAGCCCTGCTTAATGTTGATACCTTACTCAGCTCCCGACCAACACACACCAACAACAAACACCCACTGAGAAACACTTCCAAATAAGGCTGGGTAATATGTGTAAAAGAAGTGCTGTCAACGTTAACATGTTAAGGTGTGGTGGTGTTTCTTTTTTGTTTGTTTGTTTGTTTGTTTGTTTTTTTTCAACAAATTAATTATGTTACCAAATAAAAATAAAAAAAGTATAGTGATATATTATCAGTTTTATTTTGTGATGTAATCACAACGCTGCTATTGGAGAGTTCCTTAAGGAGAATCTTTTATATATTAAGGAAAAAACAGGAAAATGCATCATTAGACTGATAGTCCTACTTTCAGATACAGAGAATTTATGGCAAAATGAAAGCACAAATAAAATAATTTTAAAAGTATCAGTATTTATTTGAAGCATCATAAATAAAACACTAAGTATTCATAAAATGCGCTATGCTGGTAATTTGCACATAACTGTGTTTATTCCTCCCGAAATCAAACCATTTCCACAAAAAAAAGACACATTTTATATCCTGCATGAAGTAGTTTTAAATATACCAATATTGCTAATATATTACCTAGCCCTACTTTTAAATACCCTGCACCTGGACATGCTCAATTGTTTATATGCAAAGCCACAAAAAGACTAAAAGTGTTTGGACAGGAATCTTCCTGGTGGATTTATTTTAATTTCTCTTTACTTAAGCTGACAAGCCAAGCAATTTAGTGCTAAAAACACATAGCAATATTACAACACCCTCAAGACCCCATAGACTCCAAGAAATGGTGGAAAATCAGATGTTTCTCCACTTGAGAAGATGCAAACTCACAGCATGATGGTTCATACAGTAGTCCTCGCAGTTGTAAACAGTTTTTTTTCATGGCAGGAAAGGGGGTAGGGGAGTTTATGAAAAATATTTTGGTCTAGTGAGAGAGAGCAGCCTAAAAGGCACTTTTATAGCCTCGTAAAACAACGTCTCTATGAAAGACGTCCGGGACTTTCACAAAGTCAAGTCACGACAAGCAAGAGCGAGAACGTCTAACAGATAGGAGGATGGCTAGAGTGAAACAGATCGTCAGATTAGAGAGACAGATATTCTCAGTTACATCGCTGCATGCATATATATATATATATATATATATATATATATATATATATATATATATATATATATATATATAAATCTCCAGCCAGCTTAAAGAAAAGATGCATACCAAAAATTATTTTGTGCATTTAGTCTTATTTGGATTAAAATACGGTACAATACCTAAATTCTGTTAATATTTTCATCTAAAGTGTTTTAAGCAGGGCTGGTATATTGTATTACTACAAAGCAACATATTTGAGCTAACAAAAAAAAAATTAGTTACTCCTTATAACATATTTAAATATGTCTAGACATCATATGGGATGTGTAACCATCTTTTATAAATTGTAATTTTTAGGTGCAACAAATTATAAAAAAAACTGGCCAAGATTTCCAAGATGTATAGTATATACAGCATCTGTTACTAGCTGATGTTCATTACAGGATGCTCTTGTCAGTTCAATGCATTCAAGCCGACTGTTCATAGCTGACTGTTCACTGTTCATATTGATATCAAAATGATAACGAATTGACTGAAATTAAGAAATATATTGCAAAATATATTTTGGCCATATCATCCAGCACTACATTTAATCTGCACATCGTTGTCAGCGAATATGTGCAACATAAATTAGTTAAACACGTTTATTAAAAGATCTACCCACAAACATTAGAACATATAATGTATATACCTGTATAGACAAAAGACAGACAGGCTGCATGTTTCCCACATCAGTGAGAGTTTAATGGCAGTTACCCTGAGCTAATAGCAGTTCCTGAGTGGACTTGCTATTAATACCACAGCCTGCAAAGAGTAAGTAGTGAAGGTAGGACATAAGCAGCAGCCTCCGCCCCCCCAGCCTGTCTGCAGAAGGACATTTTCCGTGTCCTTCACGTCCTCTTAGTGTTGTACCCACTGTCTGAACAATGACCCCAGCATGGGCGAAACAGGAAACATGACTAAGGCACTTCTCCGCAGTGAAACAAATCAAATGCTGCTGCGTTCCTGGTGAGCTAAGTTTACTCAGAGTAGAGCACCTTCTAGTATCATAAGGTACACACCACACTCTGTGACACACAGTGATAATCATACAATAATTTATGGGCCATAAAATGTACGATTGTATGCACTACTATGGCATTCTGCATTGTAAAGACACTGCAGTAAATTAGTCTTTTCATTCCGGAGAATTATAGATTTGACAAAAGTCATAGGAAAAGGAACTAGTATATTATCCCATGGAAGCTGAAAAAACTATACTGATCCATAGGACATGTGCATGGGGCCTCCTATATTGAATATAAAGATAATTTCTGCCAGATTCTGATCATTCTAGCCAGACACGGCTGTTTACAATTTTTTTCCACCCACTTCACTGTCCACTGTGGGTGGTAATACCTTTTATAAGGTATTCTGCATACACAAGTGACACTGTTATGTTAAATGCCCACACAACTTTGTAAAGTGCATGCTGCCTTGCCATGAGCTTGTTGGTCAAGGTTCAAATTAATCTGAACATCATAACATCTCCCTGAGAAGGTATACAGGTGTGGGAGTTCCCTGACTTTTGGCATGTCAGTGCAAACAGGCTATGTCAATGTAAGTTACTTTTATAATTCTAAGCATTTATTTTTTTCTATCCTTGTCATTGCACTGAAGCATTAGACCTTCGACCTAGTTGGAAAAATAAACTAACTCAAAATCTCTTTTATTCACATCTCAGTTAACAAGAAGATTTTGAACCTAGTTAGTTTCAAACACATAGGTCTATTGCTGCTCCTTTTGCATTTGGTATGTAAGTGTAAGCATGCTATGCTTTTAGGACTAATACACTGTATGTATAAAATCTCTGTTCTGATTGGCTGCTCTATATGGTATTAGGCTTAATTGAAAAAGTAGTCCAAGACTGTATAGACCACGCCTGAGTGAACTATACATATGAAATCAAATTAATATTCCTAGAAAACAAAGACATTTTTGTCTTCTATGATATGTGTTCAAAGCAGCATCTAAAAATGAAGGTCTAAACAGGTCTACTGAAAGACCATAACAGGACACCTGATACAGGGAGAAGTGAGGAAGAACAGGGAGAAGTTACTGCAAGACTGGAGTGATCACTAAACTGCATTATGTGCACACCATTTCCCCTTCACAATCCTGCCCATTAAGACAAACTGCTAGACTTAGCAGGCCTTGGCCTGAGGGCATGCTGCCGACGGAAGGAGGACACAAGGAGCCTCTCTGCAGGCTCACTTTCTGGCAGACGAACAAATGCACATCAGCGTCCACCAGATGCTCGCGCTCAGCTCATCTTAGGGCCACACTGATGCCAATAAACCAAGTGTCACCCCGGAGTCAGATGCTGGGACGGGACAGCTTGAAATGTGCCTTTAGGAGTTCAAACAGCTCAGAGCATCGGCAGCAAGTGTCCAATCTTCTACATCTATGCAGAGATGTTTTATTAACATTATATCTATAAACATCTATTAACACTATATGCACAAATTAATCGGGACAGCTTCTTATTTACTGGTTCTTGTGAACTGAAGAGTATTTATACAAAAAAAATAAAAGAGCAAAAGCTGTCCAATATATTTACAAGCATTGCCATGAAGATTTGATTGCATTCAAATGCAACAAAACAGGACATTGCAAAATAGCTTCAGCTCGCAAAATAAACTGCAGTGTTAAAGCAAAACTGAACTAAAGCCTTAAGTTTCAAGGTCAGTGTAAATAACCTTTAGAGTAATCTGGAATATTTTCTATTGGTCTATACCTCATAAAATTCTGTTTCAGAAGGAAAATATGTCAAAAGTTGTGACTTAATTTTATATTACCCATTCTTATTGGACAACAGAGCTGTGTATTGACAAGTACTTGGCAATATAATGTTTCATGATAATGCATTGCAATATATTGCAACTGCAACGCTGTCATAGCATAAGACCACACCATCACCTGCATCAGAACATCCATCTGAAGACAGATCTGGCAGTGAATTTGATTCCAAATGAACCAAACTCCATCAGCAAATCTTTAAATGTAAACAATTAATTAAAAAGTAAATCAATGCAGCACTGCAAAACAAAATGCTGCAATACTTTTAACATATCGATATGTTCTTAAAACAAGACATGAGTGTAGTAAAGTAGTGGGTAGACTTGAGTTAGATTCCCTGCCTGAACAATCATACCACACTAAAGCAATAAAGAGGATTTGAGCAAGACTACTTATAACTCTGCATTCTCCTACCTGTGTTACATAAATCAAAGAAAAGTCAATCTGGACAAAAAACATCAAAAAACGCATGGAAAGTAAATGCACATATTTATTTTTCCATCTTTATCTTTACAGGGATTCTAGAGAATACCATAAAGCTGCCTAAACCAGAAAAAAGCACTGAAAAAACAGCAGAGTGAATAAAATCATTTCATAACACACGGCTGTTTGTCTTGCATACTCCAGGGGGCTGCCCTCTCTAAATGTTGGGTCGCGATTAATAGGGGCTTGCGGTTTATACAGTCCTGCCCACCTTACAGCTTAAACTAAACAGAAATATCTAAAAAGGAGGCGAGCCAAGCCATTATATTTAATATGGGAATGTGAAAGAACTAAAACACATCACAGGCGAGAGAATAGAGCATGATGTTCATATTTAGACCAAGTTTGATGACGGCGCAGCTAAGGGCATGAACGCTACCACATGCTGATCAAAACAGCTTTCCAAGGTATGAACAAAAGGATGCCTGATGCAACGGTGCATGATGTCATTATTATTGCAACAATATTTATAAAACCTAAAGTGCTGACCACATGTGCGGTTTAAAAACAACCTACACATCAGAGAGCACTCAACAAGAGGTTCACCAAGCCTCCTGAGACCATTATGAAACTGGCGGACATCTGAGTTCAATGAAACCAAGTGCTTGCTCTGCAGACTGGTCCTGGCCTATAAGCACTGATGGACGTTAGATGTTGTTGGAAAAATCCATAACTCCAAACTTCTTCCAGCCATGCTTCAGTTTACAAGAAAGTTGTAAATCCAGGTAGTTTCAAACTCAGTGATTTACTGCTGCTCCTTTTTTAGCTGACTTTTACTCTGAGGGAATTCAGAACTCAACAAATTTGGGGATTAACTGGAATGCCTTTTCTTTGCCCTGAAGCATTTTATAAGCACATCAAAATATCATGATAAATATTGCATATAGGACTAGCAATACAGAAAAAAAATCTCAATGTGTTTAGTCAATCCTAAGAGCTAATCAGATCATACTTACAGATTAATTTACAGCATCTCTGTACGATGCACCACTAACTGGATACCCATCTTAAATGTGCACCAGTCACATGCCACAAATGTAAATGTCAATTGTTTCAATTTTCCATCCATATTTCAGTTAATAAGAACATTGTAAATCTTTAGTCCTTAGTGTTAAACACATTGGCTTATTGCTTCTCCTTTTTTCTCAGCTGGCTTTTTATTCTGAGGGAATTCAGGTCTCAGCTATTTAGCAAGGGTTAATCTGGCAAGCCTTTCAATTGTCCTTCTTTAATTTTCTGATTCCGTTCATTCTTTGCAACTGAACAAAGAAAAAAAAGAAAACATCTGATTCACAGCCCGTTATCTTTGTTATCTGAAGCTTCCTGGCTTGCAGACTGAACTGCTGTTTGGAAGAGTACATGCGAAGAGGGCATCCAAGATTTGAGACAAGATAAGACAGTGATAAATCTTCCAGTCTCCTGAAACAGCGAGACTTTAGGTTTCCGACATTTTCCTTCTGGCCCAGCAGTAAAACTATAAAGCAGAGAAGACATTAGCCAGAGAATTTTCAGCAACGAACATCCAGAGGACAGATGACTGAGGACGACGGAGAACGGAGACTGCAGACGGGTGGTTCAGGTGTCTACTCATGTTCTCTTTGAATGAAGAAGCAGGTCAGGAGTGTCCAGCGTTCCTCTGTGTGATCCTGTATTTTTAGTCCAGTGTCCTAGATTCACAATGCGGCATTACTAGAGCCTTTTAAACTACAAAGCTGTGCTATTACAATGCCTCGTCCAACACCTGTTCTTCTGATACACATTAGTCTGGCAAGAGTGGGTCTCTGTGCACTCAATTAAGTACAATACAATTTGATTTGATTTGATTTGATATAATTTAGCAAAATAAGACCTGTCCAATCACTCCAGTACTTCTAAGGGTTTTTGTTGCAATTTCTCACCCAAACTAACAAGCAAGATGAACAGTGACAGAGTGCCCTAATGACCCGTCCCTGGGGGGTGGTGGCGGAGGGACAAAAGAGGCATCACTGCAGCCGTCTGAAACAAACACAGATGAAAAGCGAATGATGCTAATGGGTTTACCAGACCCCTTGTCTAATTGGCAGTACAATCTGAGAAGACCATGACAAACCAATTAAATGCCCATATGAAAAACTGGCAAAAAACTTCTTGAAAAGCTCTGCATCTTAATTGTAAATGTGCGGCCGCTGTTCCACACGACTTATTTAGTGCTGTTTTGTCAGGTCCAGCATGACGGTGCACGTCAAAGGATTACTGACCCCCTGCCCTGACTCAAACAGCCATATGGCTGCAAGAAGCTCGGGAAGCGAAAACGTCCACACTACTCCCAGAGTTCAGAGAGGAGGACAGACCGGGAAACTGACAGCAGAGACTGACTGCTAAACTTCAAACAAGCACAGCCTCATGAAGGATACACAGGAACCCTACAAATCAAGCATGCGGGAAACCTCAAAGGGAAAGCTTATTTGCAGACAAAGCCTCATTTTCGGTAAAGACAGAACATGAGAAGTTCTCACTTAGCTATGCAAACGTAGGCTACCTGCCATCTCCTACAGGAAGCTGAACTGTTCACATGGAGCAATATCAAACAAAAGAGTTAGACTAGAATGCCCATACAAACCGGTGTTGGAAAAAACAGTAGAAAAAAAAAGAAGTTCAAAGGGTTATCTGACACATTTCAATGTTGGCTTGTCCAAAACAACTTCAGCCATCAAGAAATTTGAAGCAAATGAACACAAACACAATTCACCTATAAGATCCACCTATAAAACACACTCAAAAATTCATTCTGGTACAAGTTAAGCTCAATCAAAAGACGGCTTTGGTCATTTAATTAAATTATTAAGATATAAGATGAGACAATATCTCGTCCAATACAGATAAATAATTTATCTTTCCATCTCTAGAACATATATCTCATGTTCATCTACAACTGAATGTTAATAAAAGTGCCTGTATGTAATTTGGAACATGGGGCTTTTTCTCAGAAGTGACTTCTTATTGTATATCGCCATTCAGCTAAAACTAGAGATTTAAATTTTGATCCATATTGCCCAGCCCATCTCAAATCAGATTCAAGTCACTTTCCTTTCTGGTCCTAGACCAGATAATTTGTGGGTAAATGCCATGAACGTGAATGGTCAAATTCGATGTCCTGCCTTTTACTCATATGTTCCTATTACTATGAATTGGGAGAAATCAAAATACTAAAGGCAATTTTTAAAACATATTTCTGATCACTGATAAAATCTTGTAATACAACACATTAATAGCTAATTACCACTAATACCCAGCAAATATTTGGGCTCTTTCTGTTAACGGATGAAGGGTCTCCTCATTCACAACAACTCTGCAGAGGCATGATGCATGTTTCAGGAACAGATTTGTTAAAACTACAGACCGCTTGTCATATGGGACTCTTAAAGGGTTCTATAGTAATGGTTATGGTTTAATAGAAAATCATTACAATGTTTAAATGAATGCTTCTTTGTTGGCTGAATTGTTCTTCTCTGTCATGTAAAATGTCCTGATAAACAGAATATGATAATATAGTGTATAATATTTTCTTATACAGAGTACCATTAAATATGGTCACGATAAAAAAAGAAAAAAAATCACGTTTTAGTACACACCAATCAAAAAGGGTACTAAAAAATATAGAACTATTTTATCAGTTCTATAAAACAACGCTTAAAAAACCTTTTCCATAACTCTTCTAAAATTGAATCAGTTACTCATCTATTTATTCAAGTATTAAGCACTATCAAAAAAGAGCAATTTTACAGTAAACTTCCAGGAAGAGGATTAACAGCCTGTAACACATTTAGGAGCAGCAGAGCTCTTACTTTGAATTACATAATCATGCATTTCAGAGATTTAAACCGTCACCATCAGTGCAGGCATGAAAGCAGTTATCAGAAATCTGCTACAAATTAATGCGCTGTGCATTAGCTATGAAGTTGGACTCAGAACAGTAGCATATTTGAGACAAGCTGTAACTGTATTAATCACAGTCTGGCTATATGACCCAGCCGTCCAAGCTCGCAGCTGTCTATTTATCTCCCCCATAGCAGACCACAACCCCCTCTAACTACATACACTGACTAGAGTTTCACAGATAATTCTTGTGGTCAGATACATAATTAGATCACAGTGTCTGGGTGACTACTAATACAGTAGAATGTAATGTCTCAGCTCATGTAGGCCTTTATAAGTTAGTAACCAAATGTTAAAATCAATACGGAATTTGATTGGGCATCATTGCAGTGCTGATAGAACTGGGCTGATATGATTAAAATGTTTAGCTTTATTAAAGCTCACCTTCCGTCGTTTTTTCTTTCATTTTAAAATGTCTAGTTGTGGTCTCTAGTATGAATGAATGACATGTGAGCCGTTTTTGTAAAAAAAAAAAGTGCTCAGGTGTCTCTGTATAGCTCTTTTTTAATGGACTGTTTTAGGGGTGTGTCCAAAATGACTGGATTCCAGCTTTGCTCATGAATATTCATACATGCAAACAGCATGCAAATATCTCTCCTCTGATTGGCTAGGAGCACTGCTACGCCCCTCCGCCGCTCTGCCGCTCACTGCCTCCCACCTCCTAACTGATGAGCGGTGATGTTGCGTCGCTTCAGCTCCGCCTCTGGGAGTTTCTCGAGCCAAGGTGGGCTGGTCTGTGAGTTTCTGCCTACGTAAGCAGAAAGATAATTCAAAATTCACCCGTTTTTCGGAGGGGGGGAGGGGGGATTTCTTTGCTTAGCTCCTGCAGACAATGGGGGCTGAAAAACAGTTTAATGTGCAGGTGTACACATTCAACTCGGAGAGACCTACTGTATTCCACAAAAAACAAGAAAAATCGGATTTTCGCGGAAGGTGAGCTTTAAGAAAACTGGCTGCAGCATTTTAAACTAGCTGAACTTTGTCTGAACTGACAATAGAGTGCTATAATTGTCTAGCCTATTTTTTTGGTGTCCTGCACCAGAATGTTACAAAGATCAAACGATAGATGCACACCAATTATGGTACCCAAATATTGAGATGCAGAACCAGATGAAAGAAGTCTATGATGGACAGAAAAGTGTTACTATGCTGAAGATTAGGGGCCAGTTAGGAGATGGAACAGTGCTCTGGTTTATGTGAAGATGTCCTTTATTTTAGGTGCTGTGCAGAGTCAGCGTCTGTAAATTATGCCTTCTGTTAAAAAAGCTTGACAGTAAGCTTTTGCAGAACAGGAAAAACTTGCCTGTTAAACTTGTATGTCCAAAATTATATAGACCTAATCCTCATACTCAAAATATATAACTCTCTTATTACTTATACCTAGCTTGTCACTTTAAGAAAGCTTGTGGCACGGTGATTTCCAACTGAAGGTTGAACTTTTGTGAACTGTAAGACAGACTAAGGATAATGGAGAAAAGAGAAAAAATCTCCTTCTGCAGATCGCTGGGGGCCGCATACTCAGATCACAGATTACATCATGAGACAGCGACATGTGAGAGCACCCGAGACCCAATACCATGGCCTTATGGCAGAAGATCTGTGTGTGCAAGATAAGTGGGAGAAAAGAGAGAGAAGCAGACTGTCCTAAGCCTGATGGCCCTCCAGGCGCTCACCCTGCTGAGAGCAGGATGCATTCAGATGAGACAGCAACATTTATTTCTGGTTGGCATAAATATTTAACGGTTATATCAAACTTTCAAAGTGACTCAGCTCCTTCAAACAGTCCTCGGTACAGTCTAGTTTATAAACCTCTACTTTAAAGCCACTTTATTTTACTGCTTTTCTACATTTTCTGCTCATTTTACAAGCTGAACTACTCTGGGTACTAATTTGTTGTCAATTAACAGTGTTCATAATGGCCATCGCTCACAATAAAAGGTGTTTCTCATGGCATAGCCTAGTTATTCCATATGCAGTTGAGCTTTGCTTATAGTTTTTTTTTTTTTTTTTACACCTTCCTTGTTTAGTCCAGATCTTAAAACCATGATCCTGATAAAAGCACCAAAAATTTGATTTGACCAAAAGTGGTGAACTTGGTCAGGATCAACTGAAACATGGTTCAATTCCATTAAACCATTAAACAACAGAGAGAAGAAACCTGAAGGGCGCTGTGAGGAAATGTGTCTCTCCATCACGACACAGCCATATGGATACAAAGGGTTACGCTTGTGATTACTGTATCTGCTGTAATTGTATATTAACCCTTATTTATAAACAGGAAAAAAAATAATCTGATGGTAAACTGTTACACTCATGTGCATGCACTCAAAAGGAGTCAGATTACGGCAAAATTTGGCACAATGTTCAATAAACTGCAGTGTGAAACTAAAACTAACTGGACCGAGCGAATACAACAAACACATGAACCTCGGTTTTCCACTATAAAAAAACAATGCCCTGTTATGTCAATTTTAAGCTCAAATAGCCTAGCTCAAAGTTTCTCACACTAAAAAAACAATTACGCTTTAGTCCTGACTGTTGAGGTCAAAAGATCTGCCACTGTTTTAACAGTATAAAGTCTGCCAACAACAATGTAATATTAACCATATCATGCTGCAATGGTGCACAGGGGGCTTTCTATTTTCTCAAATGGGGGAAGGGGGAATTTCTGAGGCGTCAGATGTCCCTAAGTCCAGCTGTCAAGCTGATGTCAGCCCAGTCCTTCCAACTGGCTGCCCCAACAGAACAGCTGAGGCAGGCAGGCAGACCCTTAACATTCTTGTGGACACAGTCGAGTCACCTGCGCTGATCTGCTGGGAAAGAACAGCAAGGCACTGGGGTGGGGTGGGGGGTGTTTCCCAAACCAAGATTTCTCACATAACTTACAGGAACAGCCAACAAAGTAAACACACACTTGCTTCAGCACATGACCTCCAGTTTCTATTATAAGTGTGTACTAATTTAACATAAGACCTTTCTATAAGGCAGACCCCAGTCTTCCTTGAAGCCTAAAATCCCTCTATTGTTCAGGAAGAGATTAGGTTCTACCCTACAAGGGCTGCACAATATATGGATTCACCATTGTCACTGCAATGTTGGCATGCACTACAGTAGCATAACAGGATGTGCAATGTCAAGTAAGATCAATTTAATTGAATATTACAACTTTTTTACTCATTGATACTAGGGTAGTTAAGGGTTGATGAGAGTAATTGTGTTATCATTATCATGAAAATGGTTGTAAAAAAAAAGAGTAGAGAAAGCTAATTGTTATTTATTTATATTAGCTTTAATTTATCTATTTTTTTAACCTGTTAAATAAAAAACAAAGGGTTTAAAGCTGTGACCAGTCTATGAACACTGAACTAAACAAATGAAAAGCAAAAATATGTAATTAAAAAATTCTCAGAAGAAACCTTTAATTTTATTGTTTGTATACAGTTGTTTGCCAGCTAAAATGTACAGTAAATAAACATTTGTTACTAAAAGTTATACTGGGGTGTCTAGTCTATCTGTACGTTATAAATGTATATATCTGCCAATAATGATATACATGTGTAATATTGAATATCAGCCCAGAATCCCACATTGGTCTATTCTTAAAAAAAATAGCTGCACTATAATCTGAATAACAGCAAACTCAAATGGCATTACTTATGTGCTGAAACAGAGGTAGCTGCAGACTGTGACATAACACAAAATTATGACATGTGACATAATGGGGCTGGAGGTAGAGTGAGGCACAGCGAGGTAAACATGCACAGTGAACAAACACTGCAAACTACTTCTCAGTCTGGGAAAAAGTTGTGCAGCTAAGTCAAGCGTCAAAATATTTTCAGTAGCTTGAACTGATAATTTAACATATCCCTCAACCATAATTGTTATAGGAAATATTGAAAGAAAACTCTCAATCATTGCAATCAGTTTTTCCCAATAACGTGCATCCCTATAACCTATTATTTTACTACTACTACTATCTTAGCCAGCATATGTTGGAAAGGCTACATATAGGGCTTGTATTGAAAGTTACCCTGCTGGGAAAGAAGAACCTCTGCATGTGTTGCTGTCAAGCAAGCAAGATGTGCACCAAATAAGGTAAAATACTGAAATCCTGCCCTGCAAGTCTGAATCTCTCAAAGCAAATGCATTGCTTTAGACTAGAATGTCCAACCTCATCTGCAAATAGACTGAATGACTAGGCAGATCTGGCACATCTTGAAATGAAAGTGAGGTGCATCCAACTGAAGCATCCAAAGAAGGATAAAGGGGGAAACCTGGGTATCTGCCACAACTCTCAAACTCCACAAACCTACTAGCCAAGTGTTTTAGTTTCTGTCATTGATCCCCTCGATACTTTACATACAAGTGTTTTCCCTGCTCCCAGCACACCTGATCCAACTGATTAACACAAAATTAGGATTTTGAAAATTTGTTGTAGGTGCTCTTTAACGTTTTAAGGCAGTCTTCCACTATTCGACAATAATAGCAATAATAATAACAATAATAATAACACTGGAAGTGCAGTTACACTGTTTGGAACCACTTTAGTCAATACATTTGTACATGTACAGTAAATTAGCTATTTTTTTCTGACAGTGTAACTGTACCGTTCTATGAAATAAACTTGAACACAAAAACAGAGATTTGGAGTCACTGACACACACACAGACCAAACCATGAAAATTAGCATTTTCCCTAACACTATAAACTACAGTAACAGTTACAGAGAATTAGGGATGAATGGAGTTACTGACACACACAGCTCACACACACTTAACTACACAGACCAAACCATGAAGTTCAGCATTTTCCCCAACACTATAAACCACAATAAACCACATTATGTTGGAAATAAAACATGAATAAAACTAACGACAAAGTGGAATACTAAAAAAATATTTTAAAACGCATTTGCTTTTGATTGCCAGGCATAGGCACTTTTTCCTTTTAATTTATGTATTTTGTACTTCTTTCCTAGCTGTGTTTTGTATATGTGTTTGTATATTGTATATAATCTCAAACAGCTCCTCACACTGGAGGATCAACTTAACTGTATGGAGCCACAAAAATATACCTATACAGTAATTAGCTGTACTCTTCTATAATACGAAGCTAAACACACAAATACTGAGATTTAGGGATGAATGTAGTCAATAACACACACAGCTCATACACTCCACTACACACACCAAACCATGAAGTTCAGCATCATAATATTATGTTGGAAATGAAACATAAAAAGAATGGCATGTACAGGCATTTTAAGACTTGTTTTTGTGTTTTTTCCTTTTTATTTATGTATGTTTTTCTTCTTCCCTAGATGTGTTTGTATATAAATTGCAACACCCAAACAACCTACTGAACTCTCTCAAACAGCTCCCCACACTGGAGCCACTTTAGTCCACAAACATGTACCTGTACAGTAACTAGCCAAAAAAAAAATCTGATAGTGTAACTATACTGTTCTATAATATGAACCTAACCACACACACACACACAGTTTTGGGAATGAATGGAGTCAATGACACACACAGCTCACACACACACACTCAACTACATAGACCATAACGTTAATATGTTGAAATTAATTAATTTTAATTTATTCGCTTTTGCTTAGCAGGCACAGGCATTTTAAGACTAGTTTTTGTGTTTTATTTTTCCTTTTTATTTATGTATTTTTTCCTAGCTGTGTTTGTTTATAGTTTACAACACCCAAACAACCTACTAAACTAAATTAAGTTAACTCAAACAGCTCCTCACGCTGGAGGTGCATCTGCACTGTTTGGAGCCACTTTAGTCAACAAAAATATTGAAAACAAAAATACAGAGATTTAGGGATGAATGGAGTCACCGACACACACACAGCTCATACACACTTAACTACACAAACCATGAAGTTCAGCATTTTCCCCAACACTATAAACCACAATAAATACATTGAAACACAAATACTCACCTATCCGAGCTGAGAACAGTCCAGTTTAAGAGTTTTACAGGGTTTACAGGGCTAGCTGGCTAGTTCGCAGCCCCTGCAGGAGCTCAGCGTCCCGGAGCTGCGGTTAACCTGAGCGTAGCTAACAGCGTTAGTTAAATATCCAGCGTACGAGCTTCTCTCCTCAAACTGTCCTCCGTACGAACTTCCCAACGGAAAACCGCGCACGACACCAAGCCATTCCGCTCCCCCGCACTTCACACACTGAATTCAGACTCCAGCACGCCGGGCTTCTCCTCTCTTCCCCCGGGTTTCTCTCTCCGTCTCCACTAATCACTGCTGCTCCTCGCTCCGCCGTGCGCGCGCGCTGCCTGCCTGCCTGCCTGCGCGTGCTCGCCTCAATCTCACACTAATAATCTCTACCATCAGAGTGAGCCAGCGAACGAGGGGCGGGGCTAAACGCAGCCCCGAACAATTAGCACGACTCTGATTGGCCGCGGACTTGCAGCTGGCGAATCAGCGAAGCGGTCGTTGAGGGGTGTGGACTTGAAGGGAGAAACGGGCGCGTCCCAATAATAATACGAGTGCTTTTCTTCTGAACTAAAACCTGAGCAGAGCCATACCACAGACCCTTTAATACATACATACATTTAGATTAGATTAGATTTGATACATAAGCAAAGGTTTTATTAATTACATCAAAATATATATTATGATATTTATAGCTCTCAAGTAGGTCTTTGAGAATGCATATTATTATAGCTAGCAAACCTTTTGGAATTACTTTTTAAATGTTCTTGAAAGGAAAACTACTTTAGATTTTTGTCTTTAACTCCACTCCACTACACAATAGACCAAAAACAACATTCCTTATTTAGTTCTATATTTGGTAAAGTTCTATACACAGACATATACATACACAAATTGTGTTTATTTTTAAAAAGAATCTTGCTATAGAATAAGAACTTATTATTTTAAACAACAACTTAAGTTTCTCAAAATAGCGGCACAGTTTCTCAAAATATTGACTTTCTAAAAAACATTTCTAAATAACAACTTAATATTTCAAAATAACGACTTGGTATCTCAAAAATAATAAGATAATATCTCAAAATAATGACTTAGTATGTGTTGGATTTTTACATTTTATTTTAGGTGGTGTGAATAGGCTTACGTAAAATGCAGATAAAAAAAACACAAAAAAAATCAAGTTCTATTTTAGCTAGTAGGTAGGTAGTTAGTAAGCGGGTAGGGAGTTCGGTCGGATTGGGACGCGCCCACAGTCCTGCCCGCTGCACTTGCTGCTGGTTGGTGGTGTAGCTGTGCTGCTAACGCTGCTGCTGCTGATGGCCGGGGTCTGTAGGGCAGCTCTGAGCCACTGCCGCTCCGCTCGGGTTGTTGAAGGGTGACCGGGATGACCCGCCGGGTTACTGAATGTTTCCTCAGTGAGGTAAATGCAGTAATATGTCTCTGTTCGGGGGGCTTGTTAGAGTAACGTGGGGAGCTAGGCTAAAGCTGCAGTGTGCTGGGGACGCTCACTGCATTACTAACAGAGGAAGCTGCTAGGCTAGTTAACCCAGCTGAACACTCTCTCAGCGCACTGCAGTACTTGGAGCTAAAGCTACTGTTTTAGACAGTGTTTATAAACACGCGGCTGTTTGTTATTTATGTAGCTAGTTGTTGTTGAGACGGGTCTTTTCACTGCCTTTAGAACCTGCACTTTACTGTTTACATGGCACTGTCATTTCTATGTGGCACGTGGTCATTTTACTGTAACAATATTTATAATTGCTTCTCACTTCTGTAGATAGTCATGTTCCTGCTTGTAAATAATACCAATATTATATATAACATACAGCTCTGGAAAAAACTAAGAGACCACTTCAGTTTCTGAATCAGTTTCTCTGATTTTGCTATTTATAGCTATATGTTTGAGTGAAATGAACATTGTTACGTTGTTACTACGGACAACAAAGTTCAGAAATCAACATTTAGTGGTGGAATAACCCTGGTTTTTAATCACAGTTCCCATGCATCTTGGCATGTTTTACTCCACCAGTCTTGCACACTGCTTTTGGATAAATTTATGCCTTTACTCCTGGTGCAAAAATTCAAGCAGTTCAGCTTGGTTTGATGGCTTGTGATCATCCATCTTGATTATATTCCAGAGGTTTTAAATTTGGTAAAATCAAAGAAACTCATCATTTTTAAGTGGTCTCTTATTTTTTCCCAGAGCTGTATATTATTATATTAATGTTAGTGGGGCAGTGTTTAGAGAACTGGATAATCACGGATACTACTTATTTACATACTGAAACATGCATGGTTATTCAGTATTGTGAGAATGATAACACAATAAATTATATACAGTATTGTACATCTGTTTTTGCATTGGCTCTGAATTTTTTTTTACTGACTTTAATTTATTCTTGTAGTAATCTGCTGCCTTCCTGACCGAACCTGCCTTGGCAATGGACCCAGTGGTGCTGAGTTATCAGGACAGCCTGCTCCGGCGCTCTGACGTGTCCCTGCTGGACGGCCCACACTGGCTGAATGACCAGGTCATCGGTTTCGCCTTTGAGTATTTTACCACAGAGCGCTTTAAAAGCCTGGGCGATAAGGTCTGTTTCATCAGCCCTGAGGTCACCCAGTTCATCAAGTGTGCCTCCTGCCATGAGGAGCTCGCCCTGTTCCTCGAGCCACTGAGGCTGCCTTCCCGTCGCTGGGTCTTCTTGGCCGTCAACGACAACTCCAACCAGACGGCCGGCGGCTCCCACTGGAGCCTGCTTCTGTTCCAGCGAGACACGGGGCACTTCTCCCACTACGACTCACAGAGCGGCGGCAACTCCCTGCACGCCCGCCGCATCGCTGCCAAGCTCGAGACTTTTTTGGCCGCTGGGAGCAAAGTCCCCTTTGTAGAGGAGCCGTGTCCATCACAGCAGAACAGCTACGACTGTGGCATGTACGTCATCTGCAACACGGAGGCTCTGTGTGAGAGCGTGCGAGTGGGGAGCTGCGCTCGCCTCCCTGCCCAGACTATCACACCCACTTACATCACGAGGAAGAGGACAGAATGGCACTCGCTAATTCAGAGACTCGCTAGGGACTGAATAGATTGAATGGCAATTCAATAAGCATTTTACGCTTAGATTGACATTAGTTTGGGGTGGTTATTCAGGTCCAGGAGGGCCAGATTCACAGTTTTGTGATTTTCACGCACTAGCTCTGCCAATTTATCTTAACTGGAAATTGCCAGGTTTAGTAGATCTGTTATTATTGCAGGGAAGTTGGCTTTGTGGTGTGGAGTGTGTGACTTCACCCTCTGTTGCCCACCCCTGCTTTAGGTTAAAGCTGTGTCCTAAACTTCACCCTATTCACTGTTCCCTACACATGAAAAACAGATATATACTATGGCACAATCCCATTTCTCTTTTGTACCCATACTCATTGTTTTTGAGTGTAACTCTTCCCATTGGATCAGAGTTACAAGCGAAAGAAGTGAAATCGTCCCCTTAAAAATTGGCTAGAGCACCCGATACAGATATACAGCAGTAGAGCGCTTCTTTCCTAAGTTTAGCAACCTAGCTGCTGGTTAACTAGTTAATTTTAGGTCATTGTATGTCTTCAGAAAGTGAGCAGGTGGTGCCGCAATTAATTATTATTGTTCATTCCTCCATGTGATAAGGAGCTTAAATTAGCTTTTAGTATATTTTTCCATTCCACCTTATATGCTGCAGCCTCAGCTGTCTCTTGCACCATTTAAGGTGGAACAGGAAAGTCAGCTAACTAGCTACTAAGACAGACTACTAGCAATTTTTTTAATGCATGTTATGAAGAAAATGGCCACAAAACATTGAAACTACTTTCATTTAACAGGAAAAATACTCAAATTTGTTTTGTTTTTTTTGGTCACTTGTGCCGCCACCTTGCCAGTGATTTCTTAGCCCTCTCTTTAGATTTTGCCTCTGAAAAATCTCTGTTTAAAGGGTCATGTAGCCCTGACACTCCCTCCTACCCCTCCAGCCTAATAAGAATCACCCTTCTCCCAGACGTGTACGTGCAGAACAGATGGATGGGGCCAATGAGTGAAATGGGATTTTGTCTATGTATACAGATATATACTATATACAGCACCATTACTATACACACAAAGGATTATGGGTATTCCATGTTCAAAGGGTACATTGTCTGCAAATGTTTATTATTATTGAGCACTGAAAGTTTGGCACTATGTTTTTAGACACAACAATTCAAAATAGGTTAACCCCAAATTAGTGCAGGATATAGTAAATATGGAACAGTTTTGGACACAGCTTGGGTGTTTGGCTAATAGGGGTGTAAATGTCTTAATTAAAATTGTTAGTGATTCAGTATGGCACAATACTAACTTTTTTTTTTTTTTTTTTTTGCTGTACAAAATGATTTGATCCATTGTAGGGCTGGGCAATATATCAGTAAATATCAGTTATTTATTTCTGTTTACGATCTACCAATATACTGATTTAATTCTGAAATTATATCAGCAACTCTTTGTTTTTTAAATTTTTTGCTTTGGTAAATTTTGGAAATTGCATTAAGGCCTTAAAATGAGTGAATGTTACACGAGTGTTATTGTAAACAATCTTTGCATTTGAATGATCACCCTCAGATTGTTGCATGCTACATTTTTGCACCTCTTTTGGCTTACAATGAAAGCCAGTACCTACAGTAATACATGATTTATGCTCCTGCACAACAATAGACACTCTAGTAATAAACAGCATGTTCTGCTACCCAGAGAAATCTCATCAGAACACAACGCACTGCTTATCATTTATACCCTGTCACTCTTTCTGTCTGTCTATACCGTGCTCTGCCACTGATGCTTCAACAACAAGCAGGAACTCTATGGAGAACATGATCAGCAGCACAAGCTCAGAGACTGTGATTGTAAGCTACGGGAGATTAGTAGCTGCGTGGAGTTTAGCCTCTGACATGTTGAGATGAATGTGACACTTGTTTACAAGACTTTTCGCTCAGGGTTATTTCCAGAAGAAAACAGAAGAAAGAATGTGGTCTGTGTTGCAGATTTACAGTTGGAGGACAATGTGCGACTGTCCCTCGTGAACACTCTGTGCTGTACACGTGAGCTCGAATGCAACTCCTGTTTTCTTAACGTCCCGGTTCTCTGCTGCCATAAGCAATGTGTTTCTGCTGCTTACACACGCCAGAGTGTAAGCTTGACTGAGAAAATGCAGATTTTGTCAGTGTGCAAGTGCATTCATGTTCTGAACAGGCAAAGCACTTTCTGACCTCGCAGCGAATGCACGACATTTTGTATCTTCAGCTTTTCTCGTGGTAACGAATGACGCAAACAAGAATCGCCTCATTGAGTCTTGTCAAATAAAGCATCTGTTGCATGGATGGAAACCTGACGCTTGTACCACTCATGTCTGTGTTGTGTTGTGAAATGAAATGGTGTGAAATGAGTATGGTGTGAAATGAGTATGGGTGAGCAATATCACAATATTTTAGGGTATTTTTGCAACAACTATTTTCTTGGCGATATAACAAGAATATGACAAAACATTGAATAAAAAAATAATAATAATTTCAAGCATACACCACTTAAATTTTATTAGTTAATATTACTGCATACTATATTATACGGCACACCTCTAATAGAGATTTTTACCAGATTTTTTTTTTCACCAGTATATCCAGAATTTAATAAAATAGATGAAATTGAACAGATACAGTGTGTCTCTAGTAGATATATAATGAGAAACGAATGACAGCTAAAAAAAAAAAAAAAAATTACTTGGATGATACCCTAAAACAAATCATGACATTTTAGGTCATTTTTGTGATAATAATTTTAAAAAAATGTTGCCAATATTAATATGTACAATATAATATGGCACGCCCCAATATAGCGTAGTCAGTCTTTGAAGTTGGAAGCAATGTAACTGCTCTGCCAAATCTAATGGGATACGGGTTACTCCACACAGTTCCATAAGACAGCAATAATTAGAGAGCACTTCACAAAGTTCCATTTTCAGTGACTGAAAAATATATTTTAATGTGGAAGGGAAGCCAAAACGCAGAAAAACCTTTAAAAAAATCTGGATACATGTTAGGCTTGCACGATAAGAGGAAACACATGATGTGCAATAGCACTGTAGGATGTCCCGATAGTGATGTCAAACAATAAATTAGGAAGGATGTCCGATGGACGGAACATTCTGTTTGCAAAGGTGTGTGAGGTTTGAGCTTTTTTTTATTTTTGAGCTTTTTTTAGTGACAGTCTAGTGTGTACTCCATATGTATTATGCCATATAAAGCATTCCCACCCATGGTGGACAGGACAGTGCGTCAGAATGATCGGGGCCAGCGGCAACTGGCTAGACGTGTCTGTGAATACAGGTAATCACCTCTGAAATCATTACATCCACATTCAATGCAGGAGACCCCACACATATATCCCACAGGTCAGAGAAGCATTCTTCAGCTTCCATGGGAAAAGGCAAAAGTCATGGGATACTAAACTACTTCAGCAACTATATCAGTAAGTATTATTTAATTTTTGCAAAAGAATAAGTTATTTAAAAAAGTAAATTTTACTCTGTGGTGAGGGTTTACAGAAACAGAGGGGTCATACTTTAGTTAAAAATGTGAATTTAGTGCAGGAGAACTCAGTCAGTAGCTCCCTGCTTTGGGGATTTGAAACAAATCAATGGTCTAGAGCAGAACTAGATATTCTGTTTCAAAGCCTGTAGCGATTGAAGGTCAGTGAAAGCAGCCCTGACCTTCTGATTGGTCAGAGTGAGTGAGAGGAGATTACAGTGTCAGCAGTAGTGGCACTGCTGAAAAGCAAAGCTAACGCAGAACAGACCCAAAGCGAGGCGCTGGCAACATTCTGCAGATACCCCCCCCACACACACCTCCAGTACTGGACACAGGATGCCAAAATTTCCAGGCAGTGGCTCTTTCTAATAAATCACAAGATGGCTAATACACTATATGAAAAATCTACTGGGACACCTGCTTACTTATTGTCTCTTCTGAAATTAAGGGAATTAAAAACAGTATATCCTGCTTTTGTTGGATTGACTGTCTCTTCTGTCCAGGGAAATCTTTCTACTAAATTTTTGAAGATCCTCACTGTGACCATTTGATTGCATTCAGCTACAAAAGCTCGAGTTTTCGAGATCAGTTTTTCAACTCCACATTTTCCAATCCCAAAAGTTTAGGTTACAAGGAAACACAATTCTGCTGCTTCACAGATTAGGGCTGCGGGAATGATGCCAATTGGTTCTATTCTATTGATCCTATTCTATTGGCAACACTTCTCTGCTGCAGGGACTAGACAAGCATTTACATACAGTATACAATGACATGCAAAAAGTCATAGAACAGGAACTACTCTCATGTACCATGACTTTTGTCAATGTGCAATAGAAGCTAAAGAACGCTACACTAGCCAGTGGGAATATGTGTGTGTGATTCAAGCCATACACGATTATTACCCAACACTGCGCTGTCCACTATGGGTTGCAATGCCTTCAATTATCTATTTCCGTTACACATGAGATACTAGGGACTGAGGAACGTAAGGAATATGCTTGCACAATTCCATTAATTGAATGACTCATCCATCTGATACCCACTACCCTTGAGGTGAATTGATGATCTGATATTTCACACCCCTTTGCTGTGATCACCTCAAAGGTCGCAAAGGTATTGACATTAATTACTTAGGTAGAAATATAGATACTAGGGTTTATTCAAGTAAAAGTGAAGAAGTACTGGTTTCAAAACTATTTAAAGTATAAAAGTAAAAGTAATGTAAGGGGAAAAATGCCATTAAAGACAAAAGCTTAGACCGCACCAAAGGATCCTATAGTGCACCCCCCCCAAAACACATTTTTCTAAAAGCCATAATGACTATAATGTTATAATAAAGTGTTATTGTTAATAAATTTGGGATGCACTGGGCTCTGTTTCAGCTGCATATATGCCCATTGATGCAAATATATTAAAGAAGCTTAAACCAAGAAGTATAAACCAATAGGGTGTCGGAATGGTATATGTTTATACTTCTCATCCAACCACAATCAGATTCACTCTATCTGGATGGAGAGATTTACCTAGATAGTGTTTTTTTTTTTTTTTTTTTTTGAACGATGAGAAGCTGAAATGAAATAGGAGTAATGAGGCTATTTTTAAAATGTAAGGAGTAGAAAGTTACAAGTCGTCTAAAAAATCACCAAAACTTCCACTTAAGTAAGGAAACAAAGTATTTGTGCTTCATTACTTAACACCTCTGGCACCTCATGACGTATAAAGGTGTGGGCATTCCCAAACCAAGCCAATATACACACTGCTGTCCCATTACTTTTGGCACACCAGTGTACTTTTACAGTAAAACAAGAACAGTTATTTTTCCATTCAGTTCTGTAAGCTGAGCGAATGCCTCCCTACGGCTCCTCAGGTGTTTCCCATTATGTCTTTGAAGGAGCTTTGGCCCCGTTTCTCTGCTGTCAGACTGGGACCCCCCTTACACATCCTCCTAAGCTGCACCGTAATATGCTGCAGATCCCCCCAAAGTGTAAACATATTTACAGCCTTTCTATCTCTCCCAGTGGGCCACTGGGGTATCTAACTATATGGCCCTCCAGCCAACACGTCTCAGAGTGAAGGCACGTACTAAACAGCATCTGAAACCCACTACTCCCATCTGAAACCATATACTGTATCTACACTTTATTTACTTTAGAGGAGGTCTTCACAAAAGTAACAGAAATCTTTCAGCTGAAAGACGCTCGATAATTCTTTCACCATGAACTTCAGAATCTTGGGGACACAAAAGGAACGTAATGTGAAGATGTGAAGAGTAACACACCCAGGTTTTGGCACCTTCTCCCTCAAAATATACTGTTACAGTACGAGACCTGTAACGTGAGAACATGCTTTTGAGCCACTCCAAAGACATCACAGCATGGGTGAGTGTAAATAGCCCCTCGCAGAATGTCCTTGGCTGTGTTGTGTGTCATAAAAATGTCTCAGTGCCTCCATTTCCAAGAAAAGAAAGAGGAAGACTGTAAAAGAAGAGGCCTAGTCACTCCTACCACAAGCTCAAGATATAGATTGATTCAATTATGTTTTCAACAGCAACTTTATTAAACTACAGCTAAGCTGTTTCTTCTATTTGTTATACGTGTGGCATAGTTGAAGATACTTTTCTACACTGTGAATGGTCGTGCCCTAAATTACACAACTTCTGGCAGAGAATTTGCGACACATTATCATGGCATAGAGTCATGGCATCTTTTTCCACTAGATCCAGAAGTTTGCCTGTTGGGTTATTTTATCAATTCTAATCTTAAAAATGGTTGTGCTATAAGGCTAATTATATTCTTGCCATGATCACTGACAAATATTGTATTAATTTGTAAAGTAACTACATAACTACATGTTAAAGTTGAGTAACATTTAGTATAAAACTGTTTCAAACATTCAGAAAACACAATTGCCTATTTTTAAACAACAGTAATTTACCAAAAGTCAGATTTTGTAGAAAATAATAATAATGTAACATAAAATCTTCCACAGTACTAAAGTGCAAATACTAGTACAGTATAAATATTTCTACCCTAAAAGCTTTACAGTAGAAAAACAAACATGAAACGGACTGCTTTCAATAAGAGGTATGCCATATTTACATATAGATTTACATTAAATTTACATTTAAGGTATTTAGCAGATGCCCTTATCCAGAACGACTTACAACAGTGCTTCATTGTTTACTTTAAAATATCCATAGCTAGTTTGTAAAGACAAGAATCAAGAGATACATAAAGATTTGATAATGTTAAGAATTAAGTTTTTTTTTTTTTTTTTTTAAGATTAGTTTAGGAACCTTTCGAAAAGTCTTCAGTCGGCATGCCTCATTCTGAACTACCACCAGGGGTTTGGTGGCTCGCAGTGGAAGACCAGCCAGTGGAAAGTTGCATTGGTCAAGTCTTGAGATGACAAAAGACTGCAAAAGCACCATATCTTAAGGTTCTCAGTAATACCAACAAAAATTTTAAACTGAAAAAAAAAAAAAATGTAATTGTGGTATCGCAATATTCTTGAAAGCAGTCTATTTTATATTTGCTTTGCTATTTACTCTATTTGCTTGTAATTGCACTAAAGCACTAAATAGACTGCACTTTAGTTTTGTGGTAGATGTTTGTTTTATTTTGTTACACTATTATCATTTTATACAAAACCAGAGCGCTTATGATTGATCAAATGTTTATAGATTTTTGTGTTTCTACTGAATGTAGAAATGTATTGTTTATTTTGTTTTAGTAGTATATATTTTAAAATAAATACATTTATGTTTGTCATATGCCAAAAATTCAATTATCGCAAAAACACCCTGAAATATTATCTTATTTTAGGGCCATATTACCAAACCCTACTTTTAATATACAATATCAATACTGCTATAATCACAAAATTGTTTTTTTTGTTTTAAAAATTACAACAATATTAGTGTGTGCGATATACAGCTCTGGACAAAATGAAAGGGACCACTTCAATTTCTGAATCAGTTTTTCAGATTTTGCTGATTTTTGAGTAAAATTAACATTGTTGTTTTATTTCTACCAAAAAATATTGTTTAGGGCATTTATTTGCAGAAAATGAAAAATGGCTGACATAACAAAGATGCAGAGCTTTCAGACCTCAAATAATGCAAAATAAACAATTCATTCATATTCATAAAGCTTTCATAAAGAGTTCAGAAATCAATATTTGGTGAAAAAACCCTGGTTTTAATCACAGTTTTCATTCATTTTGGTATGTTCTCCTCCACCAGTCTTACACACTGCTTTTGGATAATTTTATGACACTATGGGTGCAAAAATTCAAGCAGTTCAGTTTGGTTTGATGGCTTGTGATCATCCATCTTCCTCTTAATTATATTCCAGAGGTTTTAAATTTGGTAAAATCAAAGGAACTCATCATTTTTAGTGGTCTCTTATTTTTTCCAGAGCTGTATGATATGGGCGCAGGCTTCAGGGTGTATTAGAGGTGTGCTGTGGGTCAAATCAATTTTCATTTATTTCTAACTATAGCAAAGATGCCATCTGTGGTAATTTCTCCATCTGCTAGCTAGAGTAATGCTAACATACCTGGTGTACACTGAGAGTCATCGCAGAGCCAGATGATGGTGATAGGTGATTGGCTAAGAGGTTGTGGTTCCTGATCTCACTCAGAAGCAGGAGGAGGATTCCTTTCCACCCAAGAACCCGTCAACTGTCAGAGATATTATATGAAGCAGACTGGACCTATGGGCCAAGTACACGGGCTGTAATATCAGGCCTCTGGGAAACGGTTTCAGGCTACAGCAGTGCTGAATTCAGCACCACACCTGGAACACACATGTTCAGTTCAGGCAGCAGAAAGTAGACACTAATAGCAGTAATAACAACAGTAAACGCTGGAGAGGGCTTACATTTTCATATGATGAGCACTTCAGCAGCACTTAACGGTTTCTTAGAACCAGAATGAATGTGTTAATGTATTATATATCATCCCTTATCAGTCTCTTATCTCAGGCTTATCTCTGTTCCACTGCACCACTCTCCCCAGTGCTGCTGCTGCTGCTGAGGCCTACCTGTCAGGTGCGTCCCAGAGGTCATCCATCCTCTCGGAGTGACCTTTTCCTGAGGGGTCAGTTACCGAGGAGCTCCTGTGTTCCAGACCCACCCGTTCCTGAGCATTCCTGGCATAACAAAGAGGGTGTCGAGGCATGACTGCTTAGCACACGGACCAGGTGTACACTTCTGCTCAAAGGGTTGAAGACCTTGGTAGTGCTTCAAGTTTTACCCAATGTCTCAAAATTCTTAAGCTGTACAATTAAGTAATGTTGAAAAATGTCTTAGTGTTAATTGCTTAACCATTTAACTATGTTTATAACTGTCATAAGTACCATTAAATGTAGCCCTTATTGTGAAAAATTACAAAAACATCTTTAATAAAACTTTTTTATTAAACTGTATGATTTAAACAATTTAAAAGAATCAACTTCATCAGACAGCACTGCAGACAGGGCAAACTGACATACAATTAAAAAAGCTCTTAAAAATTTACAAAAAGTACCTTTTAAAGTGAAGGTTATCATGCTTCTATATTTCTAATAATGTGTTGATTCAGAGTAAGTAATGAAATATATATTGCTGGAAAGTTTTTCAAGTTAAAATTTGACTTGAAAAATGGCACAAACAATTTTTTTTATATCATTAAGAACATCATGATTTTATTTTACCAATCCAAAAAATGAGTTTTTATTATTGAAAAACATCAGAAATGTGTATGTAATTTTTAATATGTAGTTCACAACCCAACAATAGCAAAAGTTGTGAATGTCTAAATTATATATATAAAAAAACATCTTTAAAACTTAAGTAATGAGGTGAAACAAACTGATCAACATGTGATTTTAATCAAGACTACCTATGAGTCTATGAGAGCAGGAGCATACAAAGTATTTGTATTTAATTACTTGACACTTCTGCTGATATCAGAGTAATGTCGTTAACCTACAGACATCATACACATAACCCACAAAACTCAACTAGGTAAACTCACCATATCCAGTTAGCATCCAGGCTAACACGGGCAGAGGATCCCCAGTATGAGAAGTCAATGAGAAGTTGAGACAGAGCAGTTATAATAGAACACTTTCAGCCCAATATGTAAAGTATATCTTATTTTATTTTATTTTCAGAAACACATATTTCCTTAACCGTGTCTGGATGTTATATTATATATTGAGGCAGAATTTAATTGGTTGTGCTCATCTATAATCCACCAGCAGCTGAGCCCAGAGCACAGCAGCGGTCCACACCCAGCTCCCCGGAGCTTCACGGATCAATGAGCAGTGGCCAGTCTAGACTCTGACCACTCTGAGATGACTGACACACACACACACGGCTGCTGCTTTGTCTACCCCAGTAATACTGAGTAAAAGACTGAGTATAAGGGGCATACACTTTTTTGTCAACGAAATAGTTGCAAAAATATTTGCACACAGAAGAAAATGTTGGTTACTATTTGAAAGAAAGATTCCGTAAAGGTTACTAGAAAAAATTTAATGATAAATTTGATAAACATTTGACTGATTTGAGAATCTCTTGCTCATCGTCATTAAGTATGTGTAATGCAACATGCCAAAAGTCTCAGCCTGGAGTTGTAGAGGTTCCTAATGGAGTCCTGTAATAATCCATCCCATGTAGCTGGAATATTCTCACTCAGATCCTGCAGATTTGAGCTGGCAGCAGTATGTGGACGTGCATTGTCCTGTTGGAATAGCACATCAGAGTATGTGTTTAGAAAAGTAGTGCCACTGGTTGCATGACCTTATTAATGTAACCTTGGGTTGTCGAAGTGCTGTAATGAAGATCAAAAGTGATCTGGCATCTGGCAAGATGACCCGCTGCCATTCTGTGTCACTTCATAACAGTCTGACACAACAGTACACCAAGTTTCATTCCTGTCAGATGATCCTTTCTGAGTTCAACCGTTTTTTTGGACGATGAGTGTATTTCAGACTGCAAAACCGCAGTTCAACATGAAAAACGGCCTGCAGAAAATAACCCCAGCGATCATTGTGACCACAGCAGGATGAAAAAGCACTCCAGTGTTATATTAGACCGCATATCTTTCCACCTTAAGCAATACTTAAACCTTCTACAATTTACTGGAGAAACGGAGTGTTTTCCTGGAGCTGCTGCCACGCCACGGCTTCCTCAACAGTCTGAGCAGGGAATTATTTATGAATTATTCATCCAGTCTCTCTAAAGTCCATTAAGTCGACTGCAGCCAGGAAACCGTGTGCACGTCCTGAGGGAGAGGGACGGACGGACGGAGGCCCGAGGCCTGAGGAGGGCAGCAGAACAGAGAGTTTTAAATGGACGGCATGAAGAAAGTGCAATTACAGGAGCAGCCAACTGTTTTCCTTATGTTAAATAACGACGACCGGCTCTTACTGTATTGCTTACTGTATGGACAGACTACAGGGGTTAGCATCAACAATAAGGAAGGAAAACATTTGCAGGCTTTGGGCTGCACTCAAACATAGTCAGCCAATCAGCTGAGACGTGTTTGGGGTCTGAACCAGGGTCACTAATTAGCATTTAATAAATCGATACACACATTTAATCTAATTGTATTCTGTTTTCGAGGCTGTGCTCATTTGCAATCTTTTGCAACTCGCTGGCCAACAAATACAGCACACAATTTACAACAATGAATGTAGCCTATTAAACTGATAAACGGACTAAAATGCATGAATTGCCTCAATTATTTTATTTGTTTAAAACATTTAGTTTTTAATCATTTATCTGTAATTGCTTGAAAAAAATAAGCACTTTGTAGGTCATGTGACTGTTTTTTGGCAAAGAACTCTATTTTCTTTTTGGATAAAAAAAATGAAACGTTTTGCTATCTTAAACAGGATGTATTTGTATAAAATATCTATATATATATTAGGACGTTTATTCTGCAAAACAAAACAAAAAACCACAATATTTGGGGCCACTGACCCCGTAGCCCACTGTGGCCCATCGGGGGTCCACAAGTTAAAATTCTCATAGGTTCAGCGCAAAAAACGATTTTACACAGTTCTATGATTTTAGTGATGCACACACAGAATTAAAAAAACTAAAAAAGCAGTGACCAATGTTCTATCAAGTTTTGCTACCTATTCAATGTGCTACTTATCGAGACTGCACAAAAGCTGACCATACGTTTTAAAATGTTTTCATGTGTTTTTTACAATAATTCTCTAGTATAGTTTTTCTTGAGTACATTTCACAATATAAGTTTACTATATTATTATGAAATGTAAGGAGTATAAGTAAAAATTCGTCTGAAAAATAAATAATTACTCTAGTAAAGTAGAGATAACCTACATTTCTACTTAAGTAAAGTAACAAAGCATTTGTATCATACACATATCATATCAAACAGCAGAACTCACCATATCCAGTTAGCATCCAGGCTAACACGCTCCAACCCGCACTGCTGAGCTCGGCTGTTACCTAGCATTGAGCCGATAGCTGCATGCCGGGATTCTGAGGTAAATAACTAAAGACTGGAGTGAATTAAAGCCATAATTCACACATTATAACAAACCCCAGAACCTACTAATTTAACCAGCACAGCTCCGTCCACCTGCTGTTAATAAATAGGATTAATTCAGCTCCGAAACACCGTTAGCATCGCCAGTTAAGAAACAGGCTAATCCGCCACTTCATAATAAAAGCCCCGGCGCAGAATATATAAATTAATATACTAGTGCTTTTAAAAAAATTAAAATATAATTGAAAAGTTACTTTTTTCCAGTAATTCAGTTCAAATGTGAAACATATATATATATATATGGTCTATTTTAATCATATATTTACCAATATACTGGTAGTTCAATAATTAATTTGCTCTTTGGCTAAATTGAATTGTACAGTTTAAATTACTTTGATGATAAATGGATAAAATTTCATTAACTTAGATTAATTAATCATAGAGCGTGTAATTAATTGGATTATTATTTTAAAATCACCTGACAGCACTAATTAAAAACCTAAAAAAATTAAATGCAATGTGCAAAAAAACAAAACAATAAAAAACAAAAATAGAAAATAATAAATGGATTTCATATTGCCTTAAACCTATTAAGACAATATAATTTACTGTAGATTAAAAATCTGCTATTTAGAATATTTTGTAAATGTATACTAGTTATGAGGTAGCTTTTGAGTTTTGATAAATATAATTATTATATTTTGTATGACAGTATTTGTCACTTATTTTATTTTATATTATTATTGAGAAACCAATTCAAACACAATATATATATATATATATATATATATATATATATATATATATATATATATATATATATATATATATATATATATATATTTTTTTTTTTTTTTTTTTTTTTTTTTTTACCATTTTCATAGCATTTACAGTAGGTACTAATATTTGGATCATATACCCATATTTTTGTGATTTTAAATCTAATGTTTATTATATTTAGTGTTTCATACTGTTTAACAATGTACATTCAGTTAAACTAGTCTGAGCAGGAATTACTGTTTTTCATAAAGGTTTTATAGAGAGCCATTCAAGCTGTTGATTTACTGAAGAAAACAAAATCACAAGAACACAAAAATACAATAACAGTCTTTATATATATACATAACAGTGCTGGTGGGGATGTTTATTTACTATGGTGGGAGGAGGGGCTGTTTATATACTCTCATTTTATTTATCATGAATATTAAATATAGTCTTTATTTTCAAAACCAAGATCTATTCATCTTCACACATCACACATTCAAATGACATCTTTTCATAGTTTAAGCCCTGAAAACAGCACAGCTGTGCTTCAGCATACAGTTTAATACAATATACGTTCTGTATCTGTTTATGAGAAGTGCATACATAGTATTTATATATATATATATATATTTATGTGACGTGCAGATTCAGTGATTACTGTTAAACAGTGTAAAATGCACAGGATAAGGGTAGAGTGTATAACGGTGCAGTAACATCCAGGAAAGAAAATTAACATTGCATAAGAGTCTGGTAGATATGTAATGCTGCTGACTTTGTCATGTGATTCAGTATCATATTGCTGAATACAGTACATGAACAGTACATGGCTGAATTACATAATTATGTAATTATTGCTTTAAATCATGATTGTGGTGTGTGTCCTGAGAGTAAGTGATTCAGTTCAGGTAGTCTGTAACTGATAAAGTCTGAAGTTTTTACACAGCAGATTGTATTTGCTTGATCAAAAACTCACCTGCCTGAGAGAGAAACTGCATGTTGCACGGTAAACTGAACATTTTACACTTTTTGTTAGATAATCATCCCCATGTTTCCACACATGGGGTTTATCCATAATGCAAGCAGTCAGGATTAATGATCAGCATACACATATGAAGACACATGGCCATGATCTGCACTTTTTGTAGTATATGTAGTATTGCTATGTCCTTTTTCATGAATGAAGAGTAGGTCCTTTATCATGTACGATATGTGCTGTGGCCTCTGTGGCTCCTACTGGGAGAAACTGACCCTTTCCTAAAGCCATTTCATATGTTGGGTAACCTCAGTTCAGTGTTCTGAATCCAGTGCTGCGTCTGCACATCTTCACATCTTCATTTCTTCATATTTTCTGCTGTCCAGCAGCACAGAATGGCTTGCATCACTGTATGCTGCTCATACACCACTTACTGTACCCATTCATTCATTCATTCATTCATTTAATCACCCCCACTGTGCGGGGGATCTTCTTCCTCACTAAAGCAATAAATAAGAGTCAGTTTGCATAGTCTTCAGGTGACCAGTGCAAGGAAGGCTGTCCATTCAGTCTCAGTTACCTGTGTGAACAAACACAAACCTATCAGTAATAACAAATATAAATATATATGTTTTACTAAATTGCTTTGAAATTGGAACAACCCCAGCAAAAATGAAATGGTCTGTCTATAAGCCATTGCTATGTAAAAATAGCATAGGATTATAAACAGTGGTTTGCACATGCTAAAATCTGTCTCTCATTGTAATAAAAAATAATTTATAATGTTCCTGAACCAGAAGGCATTTCCAACGTTTCCAGCCAAAGCTAATCCTAACCTTAATGAGGTCACTTTTAAAACTCATGTTTCATATTCATTGTCTGTTTGTCTCAAATATTAATATTAATAGTTCTGCAGCTGTCCAACAGTACTATTTAAAAGTTTGGACACACCTTCTCATTCAATAATTTTAGTTTCTTATTTTTTCTCCTACATTGTTAATTAATAATAAAGTCATCCAGATTATGAAGGAACACATGAGGAATCATGTAGTAAAGTGTTAAACCGAAATACTCTGTAAACTTTTAGGTGTTCTTATCTGGTGAGCTGTTAACTTGCGATTCCTGAGGCTGGTAACTCTGATTAAGTTATCCTGTGCAACAGAGGGAATGCTTGTTCTTCCTTTCCTGGGGCGGTCCTCATGAGAGCCAGTTCCAACATAATGTTTTTGATATTCTTTGCGACTGCATTTGAGGATACTTTCAAAGTTCTTGATTTTTTTTTTACCTAGTCAAGTAGTTCTTGCCATAATCTGGATTAGAACGCCACTCAAATAGAGCAATTCACTGTATATCAACTCTACCTCTTCACAACTTAACAACTGATGCTCTCAAACACATAACATATTCTTGTTTGTTTAACTAAATAATCCCATATGTATTTCTTAATAGTTTGAATGACTTTAGTATTAATAAACCCTACGTTTTAATTCTGACCCAACCTTCTTGGATGGACAGCACTGTGGATAACACCACTAATAGCACACTGAAGGCTAGGTTCTCTGTTCAAGTGGGAATGCAGAGCCATTGAAAATCGTAAGGAAGATTGTAGCTAAACACAACCCCTGTCATATGTACACAACAAACGAAAAGCTACTAAATGGGGAACTGTTAATGCTGCTGCCTCTTTTGCCTTTTTTGCAGTGAGTGGATATATAGATAACATCCATGGCACAACCTATGGGTACCTATGAGTACCACAGGTACTGTAAAACTGTCATTTAATTAATTAGTTCCCTTTACCTACTAAATAGCTAAATATCCACAATGATGCATCTCTTATTAATTTATGTGTGTGTGAGTGAGTGAGTGAGTGAGTGAGTGTGTGAGTGAGTGAGTGAGTGAGTGAGTGAGTGAGTGAGTGAGTGAGTGAGTGAGTGAGTGAGTGAGTGAGTGAGTGTGTGAGTGAGTGAGTGTGTGTAAGGTGATGTTTCTCACCTCTCCCGCAGGGGGAGTGCTGTGTTGCTGCTGAGGAAGGAGAGCTGCTGTTCCAGACTACACACACGGAAAGCCAGGTAACAGGAAGACAGGATGAGGAGGATAATTCTGCAGAACAGAGCAGATGGTTACGTACAGAAACATTAAAAATACATATGGAATATTACTGGCAGTCATTCACCACTGGTCAAAGCATATGGGACACAAATGGAATCATGTAGTAAACAAACAAAAAAGGTGTTTGTCCTCCACAATCCCCTGATCTAAACCTGATAAACTGAAATTGTGATTTGAGGTGATTTAATTGGGATGAGCTGGAGCTTCACAGCATGAAGGAAAAGCAGCAACTATTGTTAAGCACCTCCAGGAACTCCTTCAAGATGCTAAGAAAACTATTCCAGGTGACTCTCCCTCATAAAGACACTGAGATTAAAATACAAAGAGTGTGCATATATGTCCTCAAAGTTAAATGTGCTAAAATATAAAACTGAACTATTCTGAACTGTTTAACACTTTTTGTTTCCAGGATAATTCTGCATGTATTCCTGTATAGCTGTAATATCTTCATTATTTAATTTACAATGAAACATATATTTTTAAAAAAAGTGTGCTTTAACTACCCAGAATATCTCATATTTTATAAGTGGTTAGCAAATCCTGAAACAGAAAACTTAAACAAAAATCAGTAGTGATTAAAATATATAATTTAGTACTGCAATAATAAAGCATAAGGATGTCTGTTTTAGCCTGGTACACTAAAGTTGGATGAAAGTGACACCTGTGAGCACTAGGTGGCAGCATTGAAAGGCACACAGCCCTATAAAACTACACTGTAGATCCTCTGAGACTCTTTAAAAGCTTGTGAGCAATTACGCAAGAAGATGAAATAATTGCTTGCATGCAAAGCACAGTTTCCTCGGCAGCGTAACGTGTGATCAAGCATTTAGAAAGTACTCTATATCTGTTAAAAGGGATGACACAAGCACATTATTACTGTGACTGTGCACAAAGACCATGAGAGAGAGCCAAACTCACAGCAGGATGAAGAACTTCAGCAGCTGGTACTCCATCTGGCCCAGTTCAGGTACTGGCTCTGTGAGGAGGATCTTCTCAGCCTCTAGACCTCTCTCTACACAAATCACACATTAACAAGAGGGTGAGATCAAGACTGAGCAAAAATCTGAGCAAATTCTCACATCAAATGAATAGAACAAAATATAGAGTATATACTAGAAAATCTATTGTAACAGGGGAGCTGACTTTATGTAGAAATTAAATCTAAGAATGTTTCACCCTAAATGTTTACACCAAAGTCTGTGTTTGTTACACTGTGTATATTTAATTCGGTCTCTCTGTAAGTTATAAATGTGTATATCAGCAGATATACAGTATAATAGCGGCTATCAGTTTCAGTCCTGAATTCCCACATGCATCCCTACTCAACACCAATATTACATTTACATATGTACAATCAGCCTGTGATTCTGGTATTTTCTGACAGCCCAATATTTCAAACAACCATTACAAATAAACAGTTTTGCAAAACAGTTTTCAACTGTTCTGTTAGCCTTCAATTCCCCATGCCTACAGTATCATGTTAATTCAGTAAGCTAACTTGAATATGAAATTTGAAAATTAATTTAAAAAGAAGACTAAAAGTGTGTTTAGTTAATGTCTTCAGCATTTTAAGACAAATTAAAGTCTTTTTTAAGCTAAACTAACCAAAAACCTTTAAAGATTTTTAGAGATCTGTGGACCTCCTGTGTAAATACAATTAATTTGATTAAACATAATAACATAAAAACAATAGTTACAAAAAAAATTACAATGTGCAAACAATAAATCATTCCTTGTTCTGTAGCTAAGTTAGATGGCCAACTATTTTTCTCACAGAATGAAAAAGCTTTTATACATACATTATTATGTGAATGGAGCTATAATTATATGGATTATTGTCATTACTAATATTATTATCCACACCTAATTCCAATAAAAGCTTTAATGATTAATCACAATTTTTCTTCTTTTTAAGATTTGAATAGTGTATATTTAATGAAAATTAAAGAATCAGCATTAGACTGGCAAAATTAAACATCCTTTTGTGCCCATTATTTACTGAATCCACCACAGATGTGAGGCAGACGAGCGACAATAATATTATAACATTTTTAACACTATTTAACAAGTAAACAAGTAAACAAAGAATGAATGAAAGCATGGGACTATTTAATCATTTAAACTAGAATATTGTAATGTGCTCAGTTACTGAGTTAACTGAGAGCTTTAATGGAGAAAGTAAATGCTAGTCTAGCTCCATATTCCACATTCAACAGACTGAAAATACAAAATGGGCCATCAGATGTGTGTTTGTGTGTGTAGTGTGTGTGAGAGAGAGAGAGAGAGAGAGAGAGAAAGAGAAAGAGAGAGAGAGAGTGAGAGAGAGGGCATAAACTTCAGCATAAATAACAGGTAATGTAGATTACCCCCTGAACTCAATAGTAATTAACTGCATGCGCTAACGCATTAATGTTGAAAGTCCTAAACATAACATATTGTTTAGGACAAAGCCAAAAGAAACCACTTTACCCAGTGGGTATGATTCCAAAATATTTACACTATCTCACAGAGGCAGACAAACGACAATGATATTATAACATTTAACTTTAACACTATATAACAACCAGTAAACAGAGAAAGAATGAAAGCATGGGTCTGTTTAAACTCAGGGAAGACCGAGTTCTCTTTTCCTGTAAAGCACCATCATCCCCAGCATTCCCAAATCACTCTCTTTAATCCCATATTGCATAAGTGAGCTCAACCGAACGAGGCCGGACCCGCTCCATCCCCCTCCCCACACACTGCGGATTTACCCCGGCCCACGTGCGCACCGAGCACACATCAACTGATGACTGGACTATTCAGCTCAGCTCAGAGCAGAGGAACCACTCTCCATCTACAGTCACTCCTCTACCACTGCATGCTCATCATCAGTCCAACAGAAACTGTAGCCATGAAAAACACAATCACAAACATATACATTCACCAATTAACATAGTCTGCTGTCACACTGACCTACTGCCCCCTTGTGGACACTGTTCTGAACAAACCTGTCACACAACAACAGCACTTCAGTTCTCTTTACTGACCTTTACACACATCACAAATCAGCAAAAATTAATCTAATTTATCACCCACATACTGCAAAGTATTGATTTTATTTCTCTCTGCTTGTGTAGGATTCTCATTTGTCTAGACAATCGAGCACAAGCACTATAAGTCCACACATTCCTGCACTCAGTCTAAAAACACAACATAACTAGCGGTGTCAATTGATTAAAAACATTTATCGAATCAAACATAATAGATATATGAGATTAATCACGATGAATCACACTTTTTCTTACTTACGACTAAGCTTTCGTTAATAGAAATTTAAATGTGAATAAAAAAGAATCAAGTGTTTATTTGGTGCCAATCCCTTAAAAAACAATAATTGTATTAAATCACAACAATATTCTGTAACTTAATAATGGATAAAATCATGATTTTCTTTTTAAATGCTGGTACTTGACTGTATTCTTGGAACAGGGACAGTTCCAAATAATGGTGTAGTATGGTTTTACACCTGGCAGACTAGATCTTTTTTTTTTTACTGTATTATAATATCTTAGGGTAGTTTTGATGCTTTATAAACTAGAATATTGTGCTGAGGTATTAAGTTTAACAGAGTTTTAATAGAGAAAATAAATGATAGTCTAGCTCCATATTCCACTTTCAATTGATTGAAAAGACGAAGCAGGCCATTAGCTGTGTGTAGTGTGAGAGAGTAAGAGAGAGAGCATAAACTTCAGCATAAATAACAGGTCATCTAGGTTACCCACTGAAATTAACAGTAAGCATTGCTGTGTTATATCACTAAATAAAACTGCAAATGTGTGTTAACGTAGAGCCCTAAACAAAACATATTGTTTAGGACAAAGCCTAGGACAAAGGTATGATTCTGAAATATGTACAGTATCTCACAAAAGCAAGTAGACTGCTCACATTTTTGTAAATATTTCATTATATATTTTCATGGGACAACAACAGTGTTAAGTCAGTCTACAGCTCGAACAAGTGAGTATACTCCTACATGAAAATGGCCAAATTGTGCCCGACATGTCAATATTTTGTGTAGCCACTAGGGGTGGGCGATATGGCCCTAAAATAAGATCACAATATTTCATATACTAATGGTGATATGACAAAAAACTGAATTAAATTTTTTTTTAAAGAATACACTACTGCTACAAAATGAAAATTTAATTTTATTATTGCATACGATATGATATGGCACTCCCCCCTAACTTTGATACTAAAAATACAAGAATTTTATCTGATTTGTAACAGAAGTCAATGATCCAGAATGTCATGATACTAAAAATCCACTCCAAATATCTCCACATATCCAGGACTAAAGTAAAATAAATTATACTGAAGAGATATAATCTGTCTCTAGTAGATATATAATAGGAAATGACAACAGTGTGAATTTTTATTTTGCTAAAAACAGCAAAAAAGTAGTACCCTGGCATTGTGGCCAATATTATTTTTCAGCACTGTCTTAACTCTGATGGGCATGGAGTTCACTAAAGCAGGATGCCACTAAAATCCTCCATCACTCCTCCATGATAGAGGAGACATTGTGCTCCTCCAGCTTCTTTTTAAGGATGCCCCACAGATGCTTAATTGGGCCCAATTTTGCTGGCAGTTTAGACATTAAAAGCTGTGTTATTTTGTTATTTTGAGTGCACAGCAAATTTACACTGTATTCAAATTTATGCAGAAAACCATGAAATTCCCAAGTATTTACAAACGTTTTCTTACCACTGTAACTTCCATGCTAGAAAAGTGCGCTGGTCTGTTCTGTGTATTTCATATTATTTCAGACTCTCTGGCAGCACCACTCTTGCAGCAATATCAGTCTTTCATGAATAACGGTTTACAGTTATTGCACGGCCAACTGTAAAATGACGACATCCTCAGAGGCCTTTAGGTGTCCCTTAACACTGACAGCATTTTGTCACCAAGGCTGTGTTGACCAAGGTTCTTTTGAAAGGATTTTGAAGGCAAATCTTGTGTTACAAAAAATGAGTGAGTGTGTGTGTGTTAATGTTTGTGACTAAATATGATAAAATCATCACTGTGAATAAAAAAGATTTAATTTTAGTATAAATATAAAATAATCATCTTAAAAGTAGCAAAGCTGTTCACGTGGCTAAGCAAAACTGCTAATACATCAACAGACTCTGTAAAAATAGAGAATTGTGGGTGGGAGACAGGGCCAAACTTGACTGTGATTGTGTCAATAAAAATGTGTTAAAGATTTCAGATTAATCGCATACATTTACAGCACTAATACTTATTAAGATTACTTTGTAAACATGATTAACTTGTGTTTTTCTGGTCTAAACTTTCTATTTTTCTACATTATAGCTTCAATTCTGTGTTATATGTAACCCCAACAGCGTGTGGGATGTACAGCGTTGCTAACACATTAAATTATTGAATTTACATCCATTAAATCCAACGGATTTCCTTTTCCATAAGTAATTTGAAATATTTTTTTTGTATTTTTACACCTTGAAACAAGAAAATATGACCTGGAACATAAGAGGATGTTTAATTAACACTTGATGATCACTGGTGCTCAGGATATTTGCAGGAATGGGGAAATTAAATTAAAAATTTGTAATATCACCCAGAGACAAAATTAAGTAAACTTTTATATTAATAAAATGGCAAAAAGCAAATTAACACCAGTATTAGGTTTATTAACATAACGACTTTACAGTAATGGAATGGTTCTCACACAGAAAATAGGGTCCAATGCAAAACCAGGCTTATCCAACCAGTTTTAGTTAAATTAAAACTTGCATATAGGACTTTTAGCTAAACAAATTTAAGGCCATTTTAAGGATCCACAGACACCTTGAGCGCTGTGCTGCAGCCTGACACCTCAAAGTTCACTTCACACATATGCATACGCTGCAAAACTCTGCATGAATTGAAATGCTAATTCCAAAGAACTCACCATGCTCTCTTTTCTTACCCGCACCTGCAAATATGAAAGAAGCTCTAGCCTCAATTTGCCACCACTAAACTGGGACAATCTCCCCCAGTAAAGCAGCTGCTTCATATTTGCTTAAGTTATTCATATTCTCATAGGAATTCAAAAACCATATAGATTTACACAGAAAGGATTTACTGTTCTAATAGTCAAACTGTGTTTCTTCCTCAGCGTTAATCAACAGAATTCATTTCAATTAAATTATATTAGACTCAGACATCCTTTCTGCATTCATAACAGCTGAAAATAAAAATATGTGTGTAGTGGCTTGTATTAAAGGAGTGGCTTGTATTAAATTACATATTGGTAAATGAACACATTATAATAAATATGTTGTTTTTAATAAAGTAATATTGCAACAGGAGAATCATTTTTAAATAACTAATGGATACACTTATATACCAAAAGTCATGGGATAGGCATTATGTAAATTAATTATGAAATGTTATTTTTGTATAGGCTGTGTGGGTTTATCTAATGATTGATCTGAATTATTTGAGCTCAAGCAAGGTCTGATCCAATTAACTAATATACAGTTACTATGCCCTCAATGTTCTTGTTTATCAGGTCTCTAAATGTGGTGCTTATTCCAGAGCATCTGCAATAAATAAATTAATAATACAATGTTTGTTTTTCACAATCCCCTGACCTAAACCTGATGAACTGAGATTGAGATTGATGAACTTGGGTGATTTGGGATGAGCTGGAGCTTCACAGCATGAAGGAAAAGCAGCAACTATTGTTCAGCACCTCAAGGAACTCTTTCCTTCAAGACTCTGAGAAAACTATTCCAGGTGACTCTCCCTCATGAAGACACTGAGATTAAAATACCAAGAGTGTTCAGATCTGTCCTTAAAGATAGATGTGATACTTAGAAGAATCTAAATTATATAAAACATATTCTGGTTTGTTTAAACTTTTTGTTTACAGAGTAATTCTGCATGTGTTCCTGTATAGCTTTAATATAGTCTTCAATATTACATTTACAATGTTGAAAATCATTAAAGGAAAGAAAGCACATTGATTTTTTTTTGACTGGTACTGTATTAACAGTTTTGTTTAGCAGTGCTGCTACTGTTTTTGCCAAAACTGAAATATGGATTAAATCTCATAACTAACACTCAGTACTCCTCCCTCTCTCTATATGTAATATTGTTGTGATTAAATCAATTCAGTTTTTGTTTATTTTAATCGATTGACATCACTAGTTTTTACATAACTTATCAAAACGAATGCTGTCCTATTGCCCATTCCTATTTGTAAGCATTTCACTGTTGTTTTTCTCACCCTCTAGAGGCTCGTCTGGCCGAAAGGAAGCGTCCACAGCACTGAGGCTGCTGGTAGAGTTGCCCAGAAGGTCGGGCAGGGAGGAGGAGACAGACGCCACTGAGGGCTTCCTCCTCCACTTCAGCACCGGAGTGAACTCGTCTACAGTCACAGGGAACTCATCAGGGACAGGGAACTCATCCTGCACATGGGTCAGAGTGGAAAGAAACACATTTGCAGACACACAGAGAGTTACACAGAGTGGACTGAGGGAGCAACCTGAGACAGTGTTTTATTTACGTAACCCAAGGAAGGGTCATCCACAACTCACCATCCACAGTAGCTGCGTCATTAACATTTAACAATGGAACAGAGGACGTGTCGATTCACAGATTTTAATAACCAAACAAGCTTATTTTTTCCACTATACAGAAAACTATGCTAATTTAAACTCAGTTTCAGCAGGATTAGTTTTACCTGTTCAGCAAATTTGTTTAGATCTTTACTTCATAATATTATTACAGTTACTGACTGCCTGGCCAAAAAAAAGTTGCCACCAAAAAATGTCACTTAATTATTATTTTGTTTGACCACCTTTAGCTTTGATTGCAGCACACATTCACTGTGGCATTGTTTGGATAAGCTTCTGCAATGTCCCAAGATTTATTATAATCCAGTGTTGCATTAATTTTTCACCAAGATTTTGCAGCATTGATGATGGTAGAGTCTGACCACTGCACAAAGCAGCTCTTCTCCATCCAGCACATCCCAAAGATTCTCAATGAGGTTAAGATCTGGACTCTGTTGTGAACTCTCTCAATCCATGTGTGAAAATGATGATCTCATGCTCCCTGAATCACTCTTTCACAATTCCAGCCCCATGAATCCTGACATTGTCATCTTGGAATGTGGCCGTGATCATCAGGGAAGAAAAAATCCATTGATGGAATAACCTGGTCTATATTCAGTATATTCAGGTAGTCAGCTGACCTCATTCTTTCAGCACATACTGTTGCTGAACCCAGACCTGCAGCATCAACCCCACATCATTTACTTTCTTAAATCCAGTTGGAGACTTTCAGGTGACAGGTCAGAACTGCAGGCAGGCCAGAACAGTACCAACACCCCCTTTCTTGCACAGCCCTGCTTTTGTAATGTTGCAGTGTGTGGTTTTGCCATGTCTTGTTAAAAAAATGTGTAAAAAATCCCTGAAAAGGTCAAAAAGAGCATAATGTATGTTGCTCTACAATATTGTGTACTCTCTGCATTAATTCTGGCATCACAGACGTGTAGTGAAGCAAGCCCGTCTCATTACCCATGACCCAGGATCTGTAATAGTGATTTGCCGGGGGGAGTTAATTCTCCCTTTTTCTGGACATGATTAACACTTCTGTTTTGCACATTAAAGATTTAGGATTGAAATTGTGAATGTAACTCTGTTAGGCTGACAAAGGAATGTATGTATACTGAAAAAGTTAATCAGACATAACATTATTAATCCCGACTTTATACTGTCTGTAATTAAAAAATACAGAGAAAGGTCAGGTCACACAGCTTACCAGAGATAAGGAGGTAGGCTCCTCCATGTACTGTTTGAGGCCGAGGCTCTTCTTGCCATTGACCTTAATGGGGCAGAACACCAGAAATGTTTAAATGCAAAACAAACCAGATACTATTTACTATAAACAAACCCTACATCTACATCTCTGAGAACAGTGTATATGATATACCGAACAAAACTCATCAGAAGTCATCTCACCTGGAGGTGTGTGCATATCCGCCTCAGTACGTCATACACACTGTCTCTGGACAGCAAAGACACAAATACATACTGCAGGAAAAAAGACAGAAAAAGAAAACATTATTGTTATTATTAAAAAATAAGGACAGGCAGAAATTCAGGGATCATGCACTCTAATTGACTCAGATGAACTTATATGATCAACTTATTGATTGCAATCAGCATATAGGCTTGTAAACAATGTTTTGAATCATTGATTCGTGAGCCGATTCACTCAATGAGTCGACTCTACATTCAACCCATCGTGTAATTTCCTCAAAGGTCAAAACAACTAAATTTATTACATTCTTAACTGAAATAAAGAATAAAATTCATATTTGTAATCTTAAGCAAATATTTTTTAGTTCCATGTTCAATCTTCTGTCATTCCATTAATTTATGATATTTAAGGTTTTTGCTGTGATATAGTTTCAGTATCGGTATTGAGATATTTTAGGACAGTATCTTATCGAAAGGCATAATTTTGGTATTGTGACAACACTACTGCATTGAGCTAACTGACCTGTGACGTCACCAGCCCCACCAACACCCGCAAGTTTTCTCACGTCAGAGATCCAGACTGACTGAGAGCTTAGTCAGCGCTTTAGAGTCAGCCGATCACTCAAAACCCGAGCAACAGCAAAACAACAATAATCCCTATAATCAGGCATTTAATGTCATATTTAAAGGTACATTTTTCTGGTATTAAAAGCAATTTCAGCTGTTACTGGAAATAGCTGCACAAAACTGTGGTGCACAGCTTTCGACAGGTTGTCAGCTCTGCGTTTACAAGTACGTGTCCAGCCATGTGGAGGCCATGCGGTTACCTCGTGTTTATGCCCTCTTAGTCAGAGACAGAGACAGCACTGTTCACTCAGAAAATTACAACACTGTGTATCTACTTCTTGTGTCAAGAATCAAAACACTGCAACATGGCGTGTTTGATTTAATTGCCTTAGGTGACTTTGCAAGTCCTGCAGTGTGCCTACTGCGCATGCGCACATCGCAATGACTATGCTTAAAAAATATATCGTGCAGCCATAGTGACAATATCATCTATGGTATATTGTGGATATACCTGCACAACATCAGAAATGTCCTCATCTGACACTTACTATCAGACCTCACTTAAATCGTGAGCACAGTATTCCGTCTCACTCAAAATCTATACAGGTGTGGCCGTTTCCAAGCCATCCCCTGGGGTCACACTTCATGATCACGCAATTAATTAGTGTGTTAATTGTTTGCACAATTAACACACTGCTATGCCATGATAGTATATTTGCATGTAATTCACAGTAAACACTGTTTTGCAACTATTGTAAAAAATATATATATTTTTTATATATCTATTGTACCCCTCTAACACATCCGAAAATAAGTACACACCCTCATTCAAAAGCTCAGATAGAAGAGCAGGACTGATGCACTCTCTCATAATCCTGCAATTCAGTTATTAATAATCTGATTACCTGGGAAAGTATGATATTTTCAGAGACTGCACAGAACCTCTGATCTAGCTGGGGGGAGTGTGAGGCTTAAAGGATTAAAACAGAGCACTTTGAGAACAAAGTGTATTTTGGTTTTCATACCGAGCCCTAATCTACTGTTTTACTCTGGGATGACGTCTGTAGGATGACGTCTCTGGGCTGTATTGTGAATTAGTAGACCATGACAGAACGATTGATATTAAATTCTATTATTGTAATACATTACATCTATGATCTATGGTGCTAAAATATGTGCCTTACAGATCCACCTAATACACATCTCATAAAAAGTAAAGTGTTGTCCCCAAACAATTCAGATACGACATCATATGGCCAAAAGTATTGGGATGTTTGCCAATTTGTTGTTTCTTCTTAAGTTTATGACATTACAAAAAGCATAATCTGCTGTTGATCGAGTGTTAAACTAGCTCTACTGTCCAGGGTTTTGTACTACATTTCGGAGCACTGCTGTGAGAATCTGATTTCCACAGCTTCATTACAGATTAAGGACTTAAGGCGGTGCCAGTATTTGTGGTAGATTTTTTTTTAATTACATATTTTGTGCAATATTATTTAAATTTAAATCATTATTTAAATCTCTTAACATTCTTAATTTACCATTTCTCTTATTCTGTTCCAATTGACTTTTTCGTATAATGCAATTAAACACAGCACTTTACTATGGATTTTAGCCTCATGTCCATTAAAAGTGTCGTATTTTAATGAGCACATGCTGCTATAACAACACTGTTGCGATTATTTTCTGTGATTATTTATAACTGCAGGAATTGTATAATGTAAATTTTGTGGATTTCAGGTTTAATACTCCTTCCACAATGAAATTTATAAACACTACACTTCCAAAAGTATCGGCTCGCCCACCTAAATCACTTATCAACTCAGGTTCCAGTCTCATTCATGGCCACAGGTGTATAAACCAAGCAGACTTCTTCTACAAACATTAGTGAAAGAATGGATCACTCTCAGGAACTCAGTGAACTCCAGCGTGTTACAGTGATAGGATTACCTTACTACTAAATATTCCACAGCCAACTGTCAGTGATATTATAACACAGTGGAAGAGACTGAGAAAGACAGCGACTGCATGTGAGCGGATACTTTTGGCAATATAAATCTGATATGTATGATAATCTGCACAACACTCTAAAATGCCCCACAGGTCAAGTCAGGTCTAGTCTATGTCAGCTCAGGACGTCTCCTAAGCAATACCAGCTTAGTGAAGTGGCAACAAATATAAAGCCAACAATGGAGGAGGAACATTACAAACCAGCTTATCAGGAGAGATACACTATATGGAACTGCTCATTCATTGTTTCTTTGGATATCAAGGTTAATAAAGGTATTAAGAGTTTATCTTATCTTAGTTGGAGTAATTGTCTCTACTGTCTCTACTCTACAAGTCTTGGATTGCACTTACCCACAAGATTAATCATTAGTGAGGTCAGGACGTTGGATGATCACCAACCCAACCCCATCCCCTCTCCCATATTTAAAAAAAAGAATTAATCCCAAATGTCTAACTTTGAGTGACAGGTGGTATCCACAAAGTGCTCTTCTCTCCAGGGAAGGCTTTCTCCTAGCTTGAGAATTTGATTGATTTTAATGAACTCCAAAACACATCTAAAAAACACTGGACAACGCACCACCCATCATTATACAGAATGAGAAAAGAGCTCCAATGCTGCACAGTTTCATCCTAAGGGCCTTTAAACTCCTACAGCCCACACTTGGTAATAAACATGGTGCCAATAGATTCAAATTTATCAGCTCTAGAAGGTCCTATTCTATTGACAATACTTTCAATCCACAGCGAGTAGACAAGCTGTGTGTGTGTGTGTGTTTGTGCTAGGGCTGCACAATATATCGTGTAAGCATTGTCACATTGCAGGACGTGCAATATCACTTAAGGCAATTAAATCAAACACGTTATGTTGCAATGTTTTGATTCTTGACACAAGAAATAGATACACAGCGTTGTCTCTGTGTCTTTGTGAGTGACAGGCTGCTGCTGCCGTGTGGTTGTGGGGGTAAACACGAGTTTACCGCATGGCCTCCATCCACATGGTTGGGAATATGCTTGTAAACACACATGTTGAAAGCTGTGCACCTCAATCCAGCACAGTTTTGCGCAGACATTTCCAGTTACAGCTGAATTAATGCTTTTAATCCCAGAAAAATGCTCTTGTTTATCTTTAAAAGGCCATTTAAATGCCTAATTAAAGGGCAGATTATTGTTGTTTTGCTGTTTTCCTCGGATTTTGGGTGCCCGGCGCTGACTTAGCCCTTGATCTGTCCAGATGTGAGATGGTGACGTCATGGCCCTGCATTGTTTTATATCACAATGTACAGGGGTTGGACAATTAAACTGAAACACCTGTCATTTTAGTGTGGGAGGTTTCACGGCTAAATTGGAGCAGCCTGGTGGCCAATCTTCATTAATTGCACATTGCACCAGTAAGAGCAGAGTGTGAAGGTTCAATTATCAGGGTAAGAGCACAGTTCTGCTCAAAATATTGCAATGCCCACAACATTATGCGTGACATACCAGAGTTCAAAAGAGGACAAATTGTTGGAGCACGTCTCACTGGCGCATCTGTGACCAAGACAGCAAGTCTTTATGATGCATCAGGAGCCACGGTATCCAGGGTAATGTCAGCACACCACTAAGAAGGACCAACCACATCCAACAGGATTAACTGTGGACGCAAGAGGAAGCTGACTGAAAGGGATGTTTGGGTGCTAACCTGGATTGTATCCAAAAAAACATAAAACCACGGCTGATCAAATCACAGCAGAATTCAATGTGCACCTCAACTCTCCTGTTTCCACCAGAACTGTCCGTCGGGACAATAAATTATTGTGGTCTAAAACCAGGTGTTTCAGTTTCAGTGTTGGGAGTAACGGCGTTAAAACTAATGGCGTTACTAACGCCGTTACTTTTTTTCAGTAACGAGTAATCTAACTAATTACTCTGACTGTAACTATAACGTTGTTACCATTTCCGACACCCCGTTACTGCACGTTACTTTAGCCTCACTTTTTTTTACTTCGCTTTGCCCTGGTTAACCCCTCCTCTGTCCGGTGAACTTGAGCTTCTGGCCGCTGTGCCTGTGGTTTGGCGTGGTGAAGTGAGGCACAATTGTGACGATTTGCGTGCTCTAATTAATTCAGTGATTGCCGTGGACAGCCCAAGTTCCGAATTAAGGACGTTAAACTCTTTTTAGCTGCTCCGGTTTTTGTGGTGCTGCTGCTTTCTCTTTTAGAGAAAGCTCCTATTAGCTCCTATTTTTTATTTTATATAAAGCTCTGATGTGATAATCACAATGTTGCTAAGTAACCAATTATTATTGTTCACTACAGCGAACGAAATAGCGAAAACTGAAAGTGAAAAAACATTTGTGTTAACTGAATCTAATAAAAAAGGTAATTAAAAGGAAAAAACATAACTATCTCGAACTGTATTTTGTGTTTATAAAACTAACTAAAACTAACTGAAATTACAGATAGAATACCCTCATTTTCGTGTTTAATTTATTTATAAGCGCTGTTGTACAGTGGAGTTGTACAGCGGGAGTTGTTGTGCCGAGCGCGCGGCACCTCGTGGTCCGTTAGTTCTTGTGTAAAGCGCTCGCGCTAGCAAGCCCACCCTAAAAACTTACTGAACAGAAAAAATAAAAACAAAATAAAATTAAACTATAATAATAATGAAAAATGTAATCACGTAGCTCTGGGCGCACGTGAACTCCTCCACGTTTGACTTGCAGCATTGTGTTTAGCTGTTCTTAAAAAACATTTAAATTAAATAATAGTTCTATGCTTTTATGTTACAGTGTTAATTAACATAATTCTGATTATATTTCGCTCATTCAATCAGCCCGAAAACAGACAGTTTATGGGGCGGATTGGGTCCGGCTCATAATGACGGTTCATGGTTCAGGCTTGGGCAGAACGTGCACGGGCTCCGGTTTAATTTCATCCCCAGACGCGTTTTTAATTTTTTTCCGTTTTTTTCAGTATTACAAGTTTTAGTAATTTTCTTTGGTTCTGTGGAGAATTTCGTTTTGTTTTTTTGAAATTCGTTAGATTATATTTTTGTCAACATTTTGGGTTTATTTTCGTTTGTTATTTTTCTAATAATAATAGTAAATGCATAATTGATTTCCTTTTTTTGACGGGCGAATAATAAAAAGTAACGCGATAGTTACTTTTACTGGTAACTAATTACTTTTATAGTGGAGTAACTCCGTTAGTAACTCAGCTACTTTTTTGGAGAAGTAACGAGTAACTATATCTAATTACTTTTACAAAGTAACGTGCCCAACACTGTTCAGTTTCATTGTCCAACCCCTGTACCAAAATCGTAAAGCCCTAGTTGTGTGCATTTGCACATCCGTGTCAGCACTAGAAGCTTCATACTAAAGTAGTTGAATGCATGCATTAGAAGGACATACAGCGTATGGAAAATAGATTTTTAGGTAAAAGGCTAGAGTGCTGGAAGGCAGCCAGCCAGAATAAATGACTCATCACACAAAACCTGCTATCGTTTCCATAAATAGTCCCATGCAGCTTCTTGGCTTGGGCCAGCCTCTCGCTAAGCTCACAGGCAGGTGTGAGGAAGTCAGACTGAGCCCACTCTATGACCTTGAGGCTCTGCATGTCACACAGATGAGCTCATGGCTGCAGGTCTGCAGTGTACATGCATGCTGAGTCCTGTATACGTCCCCCAGGCTCCAGAGTGACCTGCTGACCAGGCGATAACCCACCTTTTGGCTGCTGTCTGTAGTAATGGCCAGGCCATTTGGGACCAGGCCCGCTGTCTTGTGCTTCTTTACCAGTCGCACAGAAACTACAGGGATTGCCACCTGCCCAAAAAGGGTGAGAGAGAGGGAGGGAGAAAGAAAGAAGAAGGAAAGAAAAGACGAGAAGAAAAAAAAAGAGAAGAGAAAGCACAAGGTCAGAAATATCAGGTTACAGGCTACGTGCTTGCTAATCGATCCTTACACAGCTTCAGTCATAGCAGTCATAGCACATTTCCCCACCCTCAGAATGAGAGAGGGGGATTACCAAGGGAAAAAAAACATAATAAGATGGAACATTCACTTGTTCTTTGTAATGTAATCCTAACCAATTGCCTCTAATTGTGATACAAAAGGGTCCTATAGCATTACATGTGCTCAACACAGCAAAACAAAAAGCCATGGCTCATGGCCAAACATTAGGATTAAACACCCTTTAATAAAAGCTTCTTACATTAGAGACCTTTATCTTCTCACATCCTGCAAAATATTTCTTAACCTATCCAAACCGCACAGGATTCCAGTTAAATTCCACATTGATAACAAAATTCTTCCTCTGACAAATAAAGCCCTACCTTTTTTTTTTTAGCTCACTCCTGATTACAAAGTGGACCTCATTTCGTATTATGAACCATCACAATTCATTATGTTACAGGGTGCTGGCTTCCTACTAGTTCCCAGATTTCTTAAAGCTTCATTCAAGGGGAAGAGCATTTTCTTATAAAGCCCCCCAACTCTGGAATAATCTTCCCAGTTAACGTCAGAACTCATAGTTGCAATATACAAGCCTAGGTTTTAGCATTAGTTTAGTTTCGGTAATTAATATTTCTTTTTCCTTTATTTAAAGGCTGCAGATCCAAGAGTTCATGGACATTAGGATATTTAGGTTAATACTGAGATGCTGCTGCTATCATTCCACTGCTTACACATGACTACACTATGTTTCTGGATGGTAAAGTGAGTGCCTTTGTGTCTATGCTACCTTCTGGCTCTTTTGGTTAGACTAATATATTTAGATCTGGTACAGTCTTTAGCCACCCTCTGATAATGTCCATAGTCTATTTTACTTTTCCTGAGTTATTGACTGTCCACTTCTCTGGCCTGACAGTGAAAAAAGTTCATCCAGCTTCTGCTACCTCTCTCAGACTAACTGCCCACCCTTTATAACCGTATACATTAAAGTTTACAATAACTCCTACTATTAATTTTTAGAGTTTCTGTTATAATTATCATTATTACGATTTTTATTATTATTATAAATACCAATCATCATTACTTTCATTATTCTAATTACCACTCACTACTATGACTATATCAGTACAGCTGAGTATAACTAAACTTGATTTGTGTAATAGTACAGTGACTTTTTATCAATCATTTACAATTAGTCCTGACCTGCCTTGAGTTTGTTTGCTGGAAGTTTTATGGTTTATGTACTGAATTGTTGCTTTCTTGTCCCAATACTGGATTCCTATAAAGCTGCTACACTGCCTTATACAGTAAGTTGTAAGAGGCACTACAAATAAAGTTGGTTTAATTTGACAAAAAATGAAAACAGCATGAGGAGCAAATAGCACAAAATTTTTTTGTTCCTTTATTTATTCTAACCCAGTACAGCTGTGGTTTTCACCTATAGATGTTCTTGTTAAATTTTGCACCTGGTATCTTAGAGGAAGTCACAGGAATGAGAGTGATGCTGTGATGATGCAGTGCTCTGCACGCTCACTGTGGTGAGTGCTACTGCCATTAGCATTAGCTCACCTTAATGTCCTTGCCAAAGAGATTGGCGTAAAAACACAGCCAGTTTCTGGAGATGTAGAGGCGGCCTTGCAGGAGGATGTCTCGCAGCAAAGCGCAGGAGTACACTGAGAGAAAGCGAGCGAGACGATTAGGATTAAGAACACAGTATAGACACTACACAGCAATACAGCCTTCACATTTTTAGGGCATCATATTTATTAAAGTTGTGTTGGACACAGATGATTCAGTACACAAAAGTTTAGTGTCCCAGACAGGGATTAGGAGTAGTCTTAGCATATGTTTTCTTTTTAATGGAAAATCTCGATTCAAAATGTCATATAGTTCAAATAGACATATAGAGGGTACTGCTACACCAGCTTAAGGTGTGCAGTGAGCAGAGTAAATCAATACATTATATTTATTTACATATTAAGTAATGGGCCCACACATTCACCAATAGTCTCAATATTTCCAATAATATCTTGTAAAATATAGTTCTTATAATAATTGGTTAGATGCCTTGTTCAAGTGGGATTCCACACTGACAAAGGAATCAAACCACTGACCTTCAGTTACCAAGCCCTCCTCTCTAATTCCAGGCCAGGGCTGCCCCCAAAACAGAAGGTATATCAATGTAGTATATGTAATTACATTTTAAGGTCCATAAACTTACTAGCGGTCTCAATATTTTCATATTTTTCAAAAAATTGGCAGTGCGCCTTATAAATGAATTTTACCAGTCAAGTTGTAAGAAGCAGTAAAGCAGTAAAGTAAAGGAGTTTCAGTTTAGTTCTCCAGCAGTATTAGTATTAGCATTAGCCGCTAACTACTAGCTGCTTTTGCTGTTAAGAGGTGAGTATATCAGACAGTAGCTTGCTGCTAACCAGGCTAGCACTGCTGAAGCTCTTTTCCCATTCAGACCTTTTTATATTGGACTGTAGCCTGCGTGTTTACCATATTAAAACAAGCTACGTGGGATGAACCGCTAGCTGATAGCACCCTGGCTTACTGGAACACTCAGGGTTCCCCAGTGTAGTGCTGTCAGGCAGCATTAGCCGCTAACCGTGCTTAACCTTAGTTGAAATCTGCAAATCTGTGTGAAATCTGTGTGAAATGTATTAGTCAGTAGTATGTGAATGTGAGGTGCAGCTTGCATAACATCAGATAGAGTGCTCCGATACAGTTAAAACATGTTAACTATTATACAAGAATCAAACTGAAGAGTGGGACAAAAATCAACAAAAAGAAATACCGCAGGGCAGCTAGCAGCATTTCTCACATTCCTGTCAGAACACTGACTCTGGTTACTGGGGTTTGGTTGTTGACATTCTGTGGTCTAAAAAGGCCTGAGTGTTGATTTGAATTTATTTAGTTTAAATATACATACACTATAAGTCCAAACGTTTGAGGACAACCCCACTAATGAAGGCATTCAGATAGTCTGAGTTGCACCTATTGCTGACATAAGTGTGCAAATGCACACAAACAGCTTGCCTGGTCAATTGCCAATAGAATAGGACTCTCTCTGTAGCAGATAAACATGAACTTATTGGCACCATACCCAATACCAGTAATATTTAAAAAAAAAATAATGTATATACAGTATATGCATGTATGTATTTACTTTATATTTTCAGCATGGTGTGTTTGGTGTTACAATTAAATACTGCTACATGATATTATACTATCATCTTTTAAGATTTTCATCATACTGTTTTGTATATTACTTTCATTTCTCTTTTATCATAAATGAGCTTTTAGTATGCATAATATGATTACTCACAAATATATTCACCTTATAAAATAAAGAAAAAACGACATCATAACCTCTATCATATTAAAAACTCGAATCAAATCCTTTGCACATCATGAGGCCATTTTTTAATTAATAGAAACAGTCCTAAAGGACTTAATTAGATTAACATACGTTTAAATTAAGATGTTTTGCCTCTCAGATGAATAAAGTTAAATTTTTTAAAACATGAATGCGGTCACTGTGTGCCCACAATGACTGACAACTACATAAATGAGCTACTAGTGTAAATAATATGAGCATGCTAAAATATATTTACCTTATTAACAGGAAAACCGAAACTATCATAACCCTTATTAGATCAAAATGTAGCCATTTTGGATGAACGGGCAAATGGGGAAAAAGCCCAAAAGAAATTCATTAGATTAAAATACCTTTAATTTAAGATGTTTTGCCTCTTTAGATAAAGTTAAATGGATGCTGTTTTTCTGTTCCGAGTGATGACAATGACTGACAACTGCATAGAGAAGCTACTAGTGTATATAATATGAGTATGTAGTAAATATCATACCTTTAGTCATTTTAAAACCTTCACACCATGTGGCCATTTCTTAATGATGGGGCCGGTATAAAATAGTTACGTCAAAGAACATATATTTAATATAAGAGTATTTTTATCTCCTTGGATAAGATGGTGCTGTTTTGTTGATGAATGGGCCAATAGAAACAGTCTAAAAGGGCTTTTTTAGATCAACATATATTTAATTAAAGAGCATTTTTGCCTCCTCAGATAAGACGCTGCTGTTATGTTAATGAATGGGCCAATAGAAACAGTCTAAAAGGACTTGTTTAGATCAACAAATATTTAATTTAAGAGCATTTTGCCCCCCTTAGATAAGACACTGCTGTTCTGTTAATGAATGGGCCAATAGAAACAGTGTAAAAGGACCTTTTTAGATCAACATATTTCATCTAAGAGCATTTATGGCTTTTCAGATGAAGTTACATTTCTTAAAAAGACAAACGCTGTCATTCTGTTGCAACAGAGTGATGACAATGACTGACAACTACACGAATGACAGTAACCAACGCAAAGCAAACACTCACCCTTCATGAGTATCTCCTCTTTGGGCACGGTCTGGAACAGTTTGTGGTACTGTGAGTTGTACTTGCTGACGGTCTGTGAGGGGGAAGCAGCAGAAGGTACGGAGATGAGCTCCTGCCCACAGTTCCCCTGCAGCCTGCTTTTCTCTCGGAGAGGACGCGAGCTCTGCACCAAGCTCAGCATGCTGACACAACACTAACACTCCACACACGCCGAGCTGAGCCGAGCCTCATTCGAGCCTGCCTGTGTGTGTGTGTGTGTGTATGTGTGTGTGTGTGCATGTGTGTGTACAGGTACCCAGTATCTCTCTCCTCTGTCCCGGACCCAACTGCGCTCTCTGTTCTGTTCCTGTGAACTGATCCCCTCTCCTGTTACTTTGGTTTCACAAGAGTCGCTTAAACAAATCACTCTCTCTCTCTCTCTCTCTCGTTCTCTCTCTCTCGTTCTCTCTCTCTCTCGTTCTCTCTCTCTCTCTCTCTCTCTCTCTCTCTTTCCTGGCCTGCTACAGACCTACTGCAGACCCTCCCACTGCACCTTAGAAAAGGAAAAAAAAAAAAAAAAAAAAAAGAAGAAGAAGAAGAAGAAGCTTGCAAGCTTGCACACCGGCAAGTCAACCCACGCCGAGCCTCGCACTACTGTTTCCTGCTGCCTCACACTCTGCTTATGTCTAAATGCGTTCTTCTCTTTTTTTTTTCACAATATTCATAATGTGAATGAGCTAAGCCAGCCGCCACAGCACTCTGCTGTGCTGTGATGAGCTACTATTTCAGATTTTATGTATACCACAGCTTTACGAGCAGTAATCAAGGATTAAGGTCAACATACATCATATGTCAGGTGGCCTTGAACTACGTTTTAATTGTTTCCTGAGCAGGACTACTGTCCAGTAAATGATGCTTCAAATGACGTCCAATACAACACCAACTGGAATGATAAAACTCTATATATATTTAACTAATCATATAAGTCTAATCGTCACATAACGTATTACTTTTTACTTACATGCAAAATACATGTAAAAAAACTAATGCTCCAGGAAGGAGTTGTTAAATGGAACCTAATAAAACTGTATACAGTATGTTTGAATGTAATGAGGACATTTACACTCAGGTATTGTATTGTAGGCAGAGATGTACTAAAATACTGTATCTGTATCTACTGGAGTATTATTTTTACTTCACTACTGTACTTAAGTACTAAAATACTGTATCTGTTTCTACTGGAGTATTATTTTTACTTCACTACTGTACTTAAGTACTAAAATACTGTATCTGTTTCTACTAGAGTATTATTTTTACTTCATTACTGTACTTAAGTACTAAAATACTGTATCTATATCTACTGGAGTATTATTTTTTTACTTCACTACTGTACTTAAGTACTAGAATGCTGTATCTGTATCTACTGGAGTATTATTTGTTTCTCCTACATCCCCTTTTACTTCACTACATATTTTAAATTTGTTGCATTGTTACTCGTTACAATTATAAAAACTTTAGGAATCATTCCAAACGAGCATTTTCACTAAAGCCAGAGCGGTAAATGCTCTGAACTGTCACCGGGTTTGATGAACTTCCAACAACATAACAAAGTACTGTACTTTTAGAAGAAGCATGTTAAGCAATGATTTCTCACCAAGAGGTACACTGCCCAAAAGAGATCTGAAAGCCTTTTTATATGGCAGTTGGAAGCATTTTACGCCCTCTTGTGGCAATAAGACCCAGTGTGTAATCAGTCGATATCTGTAATCATTTACATACTGTGCATGCCTAAGAATTTACTGCAGCAATCTTGGGTGTAATACTTTTTTGTCAATGAACGTGGCTTATTTTTTAACAAATAAACCATTTAGAACATTGCATTAAAGTGATTTTAAGTGATTTACAGGTTCATACATTCCAAAATATATGATTATCTGCTACTCACAGATCCTCTGTAGCATTTTTTCACATCCTCGTAGGACAGATCGTCAATCAGCTGCACTCTGAAAAAGGAAAAACAGAAGTAAAAAAATTAAACTGGCACTTAAAACATGATTTCAACATGAGATTCACTTTCTCTGTGAGATAACTGACCTGATAATGCAACAGCTTGACCTGTGATGATAATAATGCTTTTTATGTATTATATAATACATTTTTTGCTGACCTTGATATTGACCACTATGTTTGTATTAGTCAGAAAACCCCATGAATATTAATAAGTTGCTGTGTCGACTTTGTTTAAAATTAGTGGTTTAATTTAATGTATGTTTTATATGTTTAGGATATTTAAATCTTTTTTATATTCCAGTCCAGAGTAACTGTCAATTTATTACCATTTTTAGGACAAATATAATGGCATAATAGTGCAGTTTTATCCTTTTTAATAGGAATGGACCTTTGATAATTAAAAAAATATATATTGGAATATTGAAATGATTAAATATCAAATACAAATTTTAGGTCAGCATAAATGATTGAGGTCAAGTCTATATATTGTACGATACGTCAATAGTGTATAGTGTATTGTGACAGGCGTTGTGCACAGTATGTTGGGGTAACAAGGTCTGGTGTGCAATTATCTCACTAAATAATATTTTTACTCAATAATCAATTCAGCAAGGTGATAAAAAGGGAAATCAATACAAAACTAACAACAGAAACACCAGGAAGCTTTAAAAAAGATTTTTTAGTATTTAGTAATTACTTTAGCTGTGTTCAAAGGGGTTTACTCATTAACTTGGGTGTATTTTTGTATATATTTTTTATTTTTGTATATTCCAGTCACAAAGTCAGATGTTTTTTTTTGTTATGAAACGTTTTCTGCTTCTAAAAATGTACTATTATGCTATTATATATTATCATTGTATATCATTATTATTGTATCAGTGGCATAACATTTCTAATATTGTTTTAAAATGGAATTAACATTTTTTTCTTTTGAGGCAATATATTATCCACACAACAATAGTTATCGATAAAGGCCTAGCAACAACCTAAACAGTCAGAAGGAAGCCATTCTGAAGGACCCTGGTAAGTTAGCACTGATTCTGCTTTTTATAATAGATCAAAGTTGAAGGTTAACACACCCATGAAACAGCTGAAAGGTGGCTATGAAAACATACATAAACTGGAGTGAACAGCCAATCAGAGCACAGAAAATGGCCATGAACTGCTCAGATGTGGCAGATGTGTTTATTATCAGAATAAAGCACTTGTGCAAGACACAGGAAGCGATGGCCTTATTAACCTTTTACTGAACTCCAGTGCTTCTTCCAGTACACTTCTTATAAAGGGTCTTCAGATTTAGAGTAGATGCTTGAGCTGTATTGATATTAATTGTACTAGTAATCAAATTATCTGATGATATTTTTTATCATTACAATAAAACAATGATAGAAAAGGATATACAAGTGTGAAAAGGCCAGTAGTGTTGGACAGTAAATGCAACAGATACTAAATACAATACAATACATACAAAAACACTACTTCTAATGAATGCATTCAGATACTTTAATTTGCACTCATTGCTGGCATATATGTGAAATTGAACACATACATTGTTTAATCCCTGTAGGACAGATCTGTATAATCTTGGGTTTTTCTCAGTGTCTTAATGAGGTAGAGTCACCTGGAATAGTTGTTTCGTTTATAATGTAATTCCATAGGTGCCCCTAATAGTTTCGGGGTATTTATATTAATCTACAATATAGAAAATAAATTATGAAATAAATAAATAAAAAAAAGAAATTAAATAAAATATGACCCTGTGGACTGAGGAACATTAAGTGCTCCACCACACAGCTTTCTGAAATAGAACGTCAATCTGATACTCACTATTAGGCGTCACTCAAAATTAATCGATAATTTATATTGCCTTGCCATGAGCACACTGGATAGTGTTCATTCTTACACACAATGTAATACTTCACAACTTATTACTACACTATACAGGTATGGGCTTTTTTTTTCAAGTAGTCTTCTGAGGTAACACTTTATGATTTTAGACATGGCCTTGTATTATCCGTTAGCTACACCGTTTTCTGCGATATCGTTAAATCTACAGTTTAATTATTTACATACTGTTCCGAAATCATGCTGCAGCATCTTCTGAAACACTATTTTATTCTGTTAATGGGATGCATTTAGATATACAGCATACCTACTGAGTATATGAGTTAAATGCACTAAAAGCACTGTTGCAGTCGACTGCTAACAAGTTATAAGAGTCCCAGTCAGGTGGATTTAAGGAGAAAAATAGAAAAGCTTTTGCCATTCGAGTCACATTTTTACAATGCTGAGCATTTTTATTAATACACATATTTGGGGATTGCTGACCCAGAGTGCACAGCTGCCCAATAAAACTTGCATAAACATCATAAACATGCTCGCGGCAAAATAAGTTAGAGTAGACCCTGCCTCGCAATAAAAACAGAGCCTGCAAAAAGCCGCATATCTGCTGAGGATGGAGAAATCAGCCCCCCTGCAGAGCACGAGAGAGAGATCCTTAATGATATTGGATTGCTCCTGGATATCATCAGTCTTTCTGTCCATGCATCTCTCCATAGTCCCTCAGAGAGGACTAAGAGGACAGGAGTTCTTGGCAGAGGGCCAGGTGCAGGGCCAGGCTGAAAGAAAGTGCATCACTGTCCATCACTCTCCGTCCTCTCTATATTACCTTATTTTGTTGACAGGAAGCAAGAGCAGGTGGCAAGGTCCTACTACATTAGTCACACTCCCTCACAGATCTAATACTGCCTTTCACCAACACTCTGCACTGCGATATTTACTGCTGGGTGACATTAATAAAATTCAGCGTACTCTTCAACTCACAGTACTGCTGCTGCTGCTGAACAGTCATCTCTTCTCTGTATACAGCACTGTAAATATACTTAAACCTTATTTTATACAGCACCGGTAATGTCTAAAGGACTAAAGCGCTGCCACTATGATTGGGAGACCATCAACTACCGGAGCCCTGAGAGAGCACAATTAGTCTTTCCCTCATCCCTCTAAAAGGGTGATGACGATCAGCACAATACATCTGTGAGCTGATGTTTCGGAACCGGAACTGTAAATGTACTGTAATCTTATACAGTACTGTCTTTACTTCAAACTTTAATACAATAAAACTGATTCTTTCTTAGTTTACCAGATGTGTTATTTATACCATATACAGCTCTGGAAAAAAAATAAGAGACCACTTCAAAAGTGTGAGTTTCTTTGATTTTACCAAACTGAAAACCTCTGGAATATAATCAAGAGGAAGATGGATGATCACAAGCCATTACACCAAGCTGAACTGCTTCAATTTTTGCACCAGGAGTAAAGGCATAAAGTTATCCAAAAGCAGTGTGAAAGACTGGTGGAGGAGAGCATGCCAAAATGCATGAAAACTGTGATTAAATCCAAGGTTATTCCACCAAATACTGATTTCTCAACTCTTAAAATTTAATGAATATAAACTTGTTTTTGTTTTGCATTATTTGAGGTCTGAAAGCTCTGCATCATTTTGTTATTTCAGCCATTTCTCATTTCCTGTGAATAAATGCTCTAAATGACAATATTTTTATTTGGAATTTCGAAGAAATGTTGTCCATAGCTTATAGAATAAAACAACTATGTTCATTTTACTCAAACATATACCTATAAATAGCAAAATCAGAGAAACTGATTGAGAAACTGAAGCGGTCTCTTAATTTTTTTTCAGAGCAGTTTCTCATCTGGATATAAACAAGCTTCAGGAATGTGTCCTAAATAATATGGGTGAGCAGCTACTTAATTCCATTTAAACACATTTATACACCACTGTTTCCATTTCTTGCTTTATCGCAGGAGGTAAATGCTTGATTCTTTGACCTCTCTAAAGCGTGGTGTAGGCAGACACTCTATGTTTAGTGGTAAAGAAGTCTTGTGTTTCTGTGAGTGAGGTGTGGGGTGGGTGGTGTGGTTTCCTGTTTGCTGAGGGGGAGATGGTAAGACTAAAGCTCTATTCTGAGCAGGATCGGTCTGAGCTGTGAGAGTTGAATAATGTTATTTATAAGGGATCTGACTAGCCAATTCATTAAGATGGCAAAGCTATGTAGTTTCCTGACATTACAACAGACTGAGACTCTGTATGCCCTATGCATAATTATATGTGCAACACTCAATAAAAGCAACACCACAGCCTATGGCCAAGTCTGCATGCAGGTCTGGTTATTACATTACTGTGAAGTCAATCTGAACAGAACAAACATGACTGAGAGCTCCAGGTTCACAGAGGAATAGAATATATTTACTAGTTCTCATGAATTATTCTATCCAGATTTACGGTTGACTTGTATTAAGATTAATAATTAATAGGGGTGTGGAACATCCTGCAAATTACTAGGGCTGGACCCGAATATTCGGGTATTCGGATATTCGTTCGTTGAGTAGGTATTCGGTTTTTAATTTTGGTATTCGGATATTCGTTTTTTTTCTCCTTTCCAGAGTTCCACCTCACTCTAACCACTTCTGTTCTCGCGGGTCCCGTCAGAATATCTTGCGCGCGGGACAGAACTGAACTGTTAATGGCTGGAGCGGGAGTTTAATCCAGACGATGCGGGAGCAAATTAATAAATAGTTAAGAAAACTGTAATAATTGTAAAAAAAAAAAACCTAAAGAAAACTCTCAACGCGCAGGATGGACCGACACACACACGCACACACCGATGGTGTTTGGACTGGGGTAAGGAACGGGACCACACTATTCAGCGCTGCTGTTTTAATAAATATATAAGTAAATTTGAAGCATTAAATGTAGTTTATTTAATTTATATTAGGAACGTGGAGCGGGAGCGGCAGAAATGTGTATGTGGCGGGCGGGCGCGGGGTTAAAAGAAGCAATTTTTTTGCGGCGCGGTAACGAGACAGAAACGCGGGAGCGTGGAAGAGTGGGTTTAAAAATCAGTCTCGCGCAGACCTCTATTATACATGATAAAAAAAAATGCAGGCTCTTCGAAACTGATTTATATAATAAAACGTAAGGGGTAATGTGGCAACAGTAGGGGCTAAATCGGTTACAAAAGCCTGGCCTACAAAAATGATGTCTGAACGAATTTCCTCTTATCTAATATAATTTAAAATGGTTTAAAAATATAAAATAATTTCTAAGCAAACGAAATATTTAATATTGAGCTTATAGCCCAAGTGCAAAAATACAAAATCAGTAATATGCCCTGCACAATCCTTTAACCGAAATAGACCAAGTACAGTTTACAATGACTGTCCTCTAATATAATCAACAATGTTTAAGAATATAAAATACTTCCTGAACAAACGTTTTTTTTGTTTGTTTTTTTAAGCAAATAGCCTAAGTGTGAAAACACAAACAGCAATTTACTGGGCTGGCTTGCGCAGCGGAGAAACCGTGCAGCAGCGGTGTGGGGCAGCAGAAAATCCGGGATGAAAACACAAAGAAATCTGGGCTAAAAACACAGAAAAAATATGGGGTGAAAACACAAAAATCCGGGATAAAAACACCAAAAATCCGGGGTGAATATGTCTCGTCGGTCAGAGCAAATTGAACATTTTTCAGTGGATTAAAGGGGCCGTGATTTGCTTTTTTTTTTTTTTTTTTTTACCTCTTTTTTTAAAAACGAATATTCGAATATTCGCTTCGAATCAGTGCCGAATATCCGGAGCTCAAAAAACGCTATTCGGGCCAGCCCTACAAATTACAATATAAACAATAAACAAATCCATATTGTAATAATTTTGCTTTGAAAGCAGTCTATTTTGCTATTTTCTGTGAAGCATTAAGGGTACGTTTTGTATGTTTGCATGCTGTTTATATATGCATGCACTAAATATTCTGCATTTTTTGTACATTACGTAATTTATATGCTCCATTATTTATTTTATTGCATTATTATTCCTTTATATGAACTCAGTCTTGGTAGACTGATGTATAAAAAAATATTTTTTCTAGTTAACTTCTACTGACATTTATTTTGTTGTAAATGTATGCTCTTAAAATGATTACAATATTTTTAAGTGTTTTGTAATTTCTGCAAGAATATCTTTATCGCAAAAATACCCTGAAATATTGTGATGTTATTTTAGCATCAAATCGCCCACCCCCAACTAGTAATAAGATAAGATAAGATAGCATTTTAATGATCCCAAAGGAAATTGCAGTAATCAACTAAATTACAGTATCTGATGAGATTAGGACTAAGTCTGGGCAATATACTGTAAATAAAAATGCATTCAAAATGGTCTTATACAAGTAGTAATTAATAATAAAATCGTCATATCAGATCAGTTACACAAGTGCAATCTTGAGCAAATTATGTTGTAGTAATTAAAATAGCATTGTTACGACTTCATCTCAAACCATATACCACCAAAAGTGAAATCAACTGTTTATTATTAAAGAAATATCTATTATTATGCACAGAGATAGAGATTTACTATTTAATATTTTATAACTGTTTAAACAGCATATAGAGCTTTTGTATTTAAATGCATACTTTAAATTACACTTTATCAAAGAATTCATCAAATCGTATACAGTATATAGCTTGCCAAACTCAGACTATACAACATTTTTGTCTCTCATGATGTTCACTGTCAGATTAAGCACTCATCATACCACATATTTGTGCCATGCCTTGCTCTGGAAACTGAAATGTCACCACTGTGCCTGATGCTAGCAGTTATGTGCCAACTTGAGGTATGGCATAAATGTAGCTAGCCAGTCACCAGTTTCAGTGTAAGTAAACAGAATGCCTTATGGAGGAAGTAAATCAAAGGATTTTAGATGTTAAAAATATTTATACTCTCTTATAGAAAGGTCAGAGAGGCCGAGGTACTCAGGAATTGACCGTTACAGAATTTAAAGAGAAACTCACACAGTTTGTCATTGCATTCAATAAAAAACGAGTTGTTGTCTGGGGGCCAAGCCCAGCCCAGCTTGCCCATTGTACCAATCAATTGCCTGGGGTGAGCTGGCCTGGATGTACTGTTACCACAGCTTAATAAACATTTCTTCAGTTTGTCCACCCAACTGCAGCAGCAACACCCCTCTTAAAAAACATGCTAGTCTTTTTGTTAGATCGTTGCGTTGCATTAAACTATTGCTCTTTGAATGTCAAACTACATGAAACCTTGTCATTCGCAACACAGGCATCTAGATCTGATGCAGGCAACTTATCAGCTCCAAAAAAAGAATGAGTCAAAACCGGGCTGAATTTGTGTAGTCTGGTCCGGGCACTAAGCATATTAGACTCAGGGGTCCTTTAAAGGGAGCAGTAGACTGTGGTACAGACATTGGTACAGGCAGTGAAAGTAACATTTTTAAACAGTCATTTTCCCCTCTTTATCAATATGCAATTATACAGTTTCAAAAGCCATCTTCTACAGAATTTCACTTAATTAGAAAAAACAACACTTACAGCTCTGAAAAAATAAGAGACCACTTAAAAATAATGAGTTTCTTTGATTTTACCAAATTAAAAACCTCTGGAATACAAACAATAGGAAGCTGGATGATCTCAAGCCATCAAACCAGGCTGAACTGTTTGAATTTTTGCACCAGGAGTGGCATAAAGTTATCGAAAAGCAGTGTGTAAGACTGGTGGAGGAGAACATGGCAAAGATGCATGAAAATTGTAATTAAAAACCAGGGTTATTTCACCAAATAATGATTTCCAAACTTTATGAATATATACTTGTTTTCGTTGCATTATTTGAGGTCTGAAAGCTCTGCATCTTTTTTGTTATTTCAGCCATTTCTCATTTTGCTTGGTCCACCCAACTGCAGCAGCACCATCCCTAATTTGAACATGCTAGTCTTTTTGTTAGACTGTCGTTGCATTAAACTCCAAAAAAACCTGTCAAAACCAGGCTGAATTTGTGTAGTCTGGTCCGGGCACTAAGCATATTCAGATATGGGTTTTCAGTCACCCAGCCCACACCAGCACTGCTAAAAATGAACTAATTCAGTACCAAGAGGGTTTTAAAGTACTACCATCTTACACAGCCAGGGAAACCAGTGCCAGACCCAGAGAGTCTGGGCTGGGAGAGAGTGGGATGCATATGGAGACAGTGTGAGGCAGTGTTTAGTGTTTGGAAACACAGGCTCTCAGTGTAATGCAGTGCTGACGCAGCAGGGTCACACGCTCTCTATGAACAGTCAATGCCTTGGGTGCAGAGCCAAGCCCACAGAGAGCGACGGCCTCCATCTCCCCTAAACACAACTGCAGCTCCTGACTCAGAGGACATGACTTACTGACTGGGGAAGGGCAAACACACAGGGCGGGTGCTGGGACTACAAATGAACTGCTGGGAGGACGACAGCGGCTGGTGAGGATGTTAATGTTAAATGGTGCCATGAGGCATTAATGAACAATGATTCTGTATAGGAACACACAGAAGCTATCTCTTTGGAGAAACGGACTAGCAGAAGCAGTAAAATTACTGTCACGCTCGTAATTAGACTCAGGGGTCCTTTAAAGGGGATATTTGAGGTGAGCAGTAGACTGTGGCACAGACATTAGTACTTGCAGTGAAAGTAAAATTTTTAAATAGTAATTTTCCCCTTCTTAACAAATATGCAATTATACAGTTCAAAATACCATCTTAATCACTTAATTAGGAAAAAACTACATACACAGCTTTGACAAAAGAGACCACTTAAAAATTTGAATTTTATCGAATTAAAAACCTCTGGAATATAATCAAGAGGAAGATGGATGATCACAAGCCATCAAACCAAGCTGAACTGCTTGAATTTCTGCACCAGGAGTGGCATAAAGTTATTCAAAAGCAGTGTGTAAGATTGGTGAAGGAGAATATGCCAAGATGCAACAAAATCGAGGGTTATTTCAGCAAATGCTGATTGATTAAACTGTATGAATATGAACTTGTTTTCTTTGCATTATTTAAGGTCTAAAAGCTCTGTGCCTTTTTAGTTATTTCAGCCATTTCTCATTTTCTGCAAATAAAAGCTCTAAATGATAATATTATTATTTAAAATTTGGGAGAAATGTTGTTCGTAGTTTATAGAATAAAACAACAATGTTGATTTTACTCAAACATAAACCTATAAATAGCAAAATCAGAGAAACTGATTCAGAAACTGAAGTGGCCTCGTCTTTTTTTTCCAGAGCTGCATTTATTTAACTAATTAAACAGATTTAACTATCAGGGCTGAGTATCATTTAAATGTGTTCAGTCTTAATTCAAATGCAGATACCTCAATTTCAATACTAATTCCAAATCAATACCTTCTTCTTCTTCTTCTTTTACATTACAACCATCAAATAGTTAGGGCTTAAACTAGAAATGAGTATGACACGCTAAAACTGACTGTTGTTACTGACAGCAACGGACGGCAAAACTGTTAAATGTTTAATCTGTTTAATCTGATCACCAATGACATTAACACAGTGGTTGCATCTCCTTCCTTTCTATAGAGATTAACACCACAGAGTGTGTGCAGTAGAATCCAAAGGCAGAGCCAGATTATCTTTCTCATTTGTTTAGCCTGCCTTTCTCTCATAGATTAAGCACTTCATTGAATTTGCCTTCTTTGTCCAAGAGTAAGGATTAAAAGAAGAAAAATGGTAACACTTTATTTGAAGTGGCCCTTTGTAAACTTTTTAATTATCTCTTAACACAATTTCAGTAATCCATCAACAACACATCAGTGAAAAAGATGTAGTGAAGCATCTGAATATACTACGGTAAATATCTTGTACTTGTATCTTGTAAGCTGTTTGATCCCCAGGTCTCTGCACTTGTATGTGGCTGGATGGTGGTAACAGCAGCCGAAGATATGGAGAGTTACCAAACAGGCTGAGTGTGGGTAAGGCCTGGGCTGCAGTGGTGTAACAACCAGGCCAGCTGAGAACCAAAAGGCACGAAAGGTAGAAAGGAAATCCGTCCCTGAAGCAGTGAACAAAGGGCCTACAGTCAATAATTCATCTGGTGCCAAGTCCAAAGGGCCAAAGAGTATCAAACTAGCATATTTACAGGCGAAACAGGATCCAGCGCAGTGAAGTAAGATACTGGAGAAAACTGGTCTGCCATTGGCTTCCACAGGGAGTAGCTTGAGACAGCAGAACTGTTTTTAGAAACCCTTACACAGGCCTGTCCCCTGTGCACTGATGTAACATTCTCTAACAGCTATTCTAAAGATCATTTTATTAACATTTATTACAATAATGTACTTTATGCTAATAACTGTGTGTTTTAATGGTGCTATAATTTGCAATTATGAGTAAATAACCCAAAAACAGCTTTTTCTCACAGTATATAATGTGTATATATGTGCAATATGTATAATGTGCACATAAGTTAATTCCTGATTGGATGCCTCGTTATTTGTCCACTACTTCTAATATCAGTGTAAATGAGTTCAGCCAAACGTGCTACAGGTAGAATAGTATATATATACAGGTAGTATATATATATATATATATATATATGCAAATTACCTAATGTCTGACTGTCTGCCCAATTTTGCTCTATTAGAAAACCATTTACTACTTATAACTTAAATGTGATTGTATGAAGTCAATTTGCTTTATGCTGAGTCAGTGGATAATATGCAAATTACCTAATTTGTGATTGGCTGCCTCCTTTTTAGTTCATTCAGTAAGTACTGACACATACTACAATGTCAACATAAAGAGTCGGCTCTAAACAACTTTATACTGAATAGGTGTACATGTGCAAATTACCTCTTTCTGATTGGTCACCTCAATATTGCTTTAGTTAGAGAGCATTTACTGCTATGCACTGAATAGTTGGATGTGTGCAAATAATTTTATTGTAAATAGGAAGTGCCAAAGCTGCTGCATGTAGAATAGATATATGCACATTACTTCATTTCTGTTTAGCTTCTGCAATTATGCTTAATTCAGTAAGTATTCACTACCCAAAACATCAATGTTAATGGGTGAATTGTAATTGGAATTGGAGGTAGGCTATTACTTTAATTTACACGTGTGTAGGAGTGTCTAAAGCATTGTCCACTCCCTATGTGTATTCAATAACTTGGAATTTATCTGCTGGTTAAATAAATATCCAGTATCAGTATGTAAGCTCATTTCGGAAGTCATTTGGGATATCACTTCCCCTCTCACTGCACAACAAATAATGCATGATGAAGTTAAAATTCAGCCCAATAAAATTCAGTTGCATCTGACCAGATTTGGCTTAAAATCGTGTTAAAATCTCACAGTGTCCATCTGGCTTAAGAAATCTGACTGGCTACCTCATTGTCACTTAATTTAGAAAGCATTCACTGCTAACTACTACTAAAGAAACTACTACTAAACGCTAAACTACAATGAGCCCCACAAAAAAATATATACATTAAAAAATTCTTATTTCTGAAGATAAATTTTTAACAGACAGTTTGGATAGGCGTGTAATCATAATTGCATTTTTAACTTATCAGTATATAATATATGGATCCATTCTGCCAATACTGCTCACTGTATTTACGTAGCAATGAGAGCCCATTAATGTGAATGAGGTGGCGTGCTGACTTGACTGCTTTTTAAAAAGTGTTTTATTTTGTTTATTTTTTATTTATTTTTTTTTTTTTGGGGGGGGGGGGGTTACTAAAAAAAAAAAAAAAGTTACTTTTTAAAGGTGTTTAATTGCATTTCTATGTTATCATATTGTCATATTGACTTAAAATGACTGTAATATACTAATAGAATTATTAAAAACTGGTAGGAAAGGCAGTCTCTGCAGTTGCTGCTGGGACTAAAACAGGAGGTCTCTGCAGTTCAGAGAGAGAGCCAGCAGAAGGGTTCTCTGCCAGAACTGGAGCAGGAGCATGCAGAATACACTCCACCTCAGAGCAGCCTTAGGATAGAAATTCTCAGCGGGTATAATGTGTTGTCGCCATGAGCTTGGGTTACTATATAAACCAACTTTAGAATCACTGCTCCTGACATGTATTGTGTTTTTAAATACCATGATATAAAAAATACAATCCAATTTATAATACATTCATTTATGCATTGTTGTATTGAATTGGTTGGTTGGTTGCCAAAACACCACCTCATCATCACCTGCATAAAGCACGTCCTAATAGAGATGAATGGAAAATTGATCACTCTCCACATAATAAAATCATGACAGTGTGTGTTTGAGTTGCTTAGGAGATTAAACTCTAAGATTAAACACACTCAGAAGGGTGTAGAGAGGAAGCATTTAAAACTAATAAGCGCTTCACACGTTTTTCAGTTGAATTAAATTTCTCAATACGTGATGTATTGTGTATACTGAGCTTTAATTATTATGAGCTTTTTTTTTTTTTTTTTTAATCAGTTTTCATGCATCTTGGCATGTCCTCCACCACCAGTCCTACTCACTGCTTTTGGATAGTTATGCCACTCCTGGTGCAAAACAAAATCAAGCAGTTCAGCTTGGTTTGATGGCTTTTAATCATCCTCTTGATTATTTTCCATAGGTTTTCAATTTTGTGACATCAAAGAATCTTTAAGTGGTCTCATTTTTTGTTCCAGAGCTGTATATGAATTACAATTGGATTGTCTAAATATTCTTAACAATTAAATGTATACTGCTCTTTGAAAGGGAGTGATTTTATTTTTATTATTATCCTATTATATGATCATTATATCAGTGGAAGTTTATGGTCCTAAATGTCAATAATATAGTTTATTGCAAATATTTCTTGGACAATATATGGTTAAAAGAAGAACAGTTATCTTGACAGGCCTATGTGTGAAGATAAAGCTCTAGACTAGACTTGCCTGAAGTGTGAAGGGCTGTGGGGGTCTTCCTCCTTTGGGGTCTCTGACAGGTCCTGATGTGTGATCAGGCCTACATCATAAGCGTGCTCCTGGGGATCACTCATGGTCTTGGGCCTGCACAAAAACAAACAGCCATTTAATGTCTGTGCTTTCTCTTTCTCACACTCTCACACACACGCGTCAGATCTATCCCCCAAGGAGCATGCAGAGCACTTGCTATGGCCACGCTCATTTAAAAAGGTAAAAAGGTGTGACAAACATCCTCCTGCTGGTGCTGGGAACACTGTGCCGCTTCAGCAATTAACACAGCACGCTCACTTTACCTTCTTTTCCCTTCTTAGCTCTAATTAGAAGTCCTCATTAGACCTCTCATGGAGTCAGCACTGCATGAAACGACAGGCCCCTTCGTGTTTTTGAAGGTCAGACATTATTTGCTGCCTTAATGTGCACATACAGTACCAGTCAAAGGTCTGGACACACCTTCTCATTTAATGTTTTTTTATTATTATTTAGTTTCTACATTGTAAAAAGAGACAGTAAAAATGTGTTTGTCCTCCACAATCCCCTGACCTAAACCCAACGGGGAGGGTGATTTGGGATGAGCTGGAGCACAGTGTGCATATCTGTTCTTAAAGCTAAATGTGATACTAAAGCATAAAACATATGCTGGTTTACAGAATAATTCAGCATGTGTTCCTGTAGAGCTTTAATATAGTCTTCAATAATCAATGTACCATGTAAAAACAAATTTAAGAAGAAAAAAACACATCAAATGAGAAGAGATGTGTCCAAACATTTGACCGTTACTGTATACACACCCACAGTGGCTTAAAGCACAGAAAAAATAGATTGTAGTTACATTTTAAATATGCATTATATATTAACCAAAATGAACATCAATATGGAAATAGCAGCAATTCACTTTTTAATTGATTTCTAGTGAAGTAATGGAAATGAATAATATGCACAGGTGAGGAAAGTGTTTTTTTTTTTTTTTTTTAAACCAGAACAATCACTTTTTTCTTTCTGTGTCTTTTACAATGTCCATTCAGGAAACGGATAAGCAAATCAACCAGCTTGCCCATTCAGTGTAAGCTGAGGCCAGTTTCCTGAACAGGGATTAAGCCAAAGCATAGACTATATTTTCCTTTTAACTGAAAACTCCATTTAAAATACTGTGTAGTCCAAAAATAGGCTTAATCCTTTTCTGTGAAACTGACCTATACATCTAGTCTATCAAGAATATTGGTGATATGATCTTAGGCAGAGTCCATACTGAGCTAATGATAGTGTTAGCACTCAGTTCTGTTCAGTGTAACTGGGCAACTCAGCCGAGCAGGCACTTATGCTTTTCGAGGTAGCATAGAGATATATTTTATCATTTAATTTAGATTAGTTTATTTAGTTCCTGCCATTCAACAGCTTTCAAACAACCATATCATTTTACTACACTGCTACCCAGTGAATATAAACAGCATCACACACACTCTATTCAACAAGGGGGAAAATGTAAAAAACAGCCAGCATTGGCTTTCGTCCTGCTTTTATTGTAGCAAAAAAAGTGTACCATGCTGTTATAATGCCTGTTATGTGGTTAATTTAAATCCAGTGGGTTGAAGAGGTTTATCCAATGTTAATACAGCATGATATATGGTCAATTACTCTTGTAACTACATTTCACATTACATACATTTCATTACAGTGACAATAGGGCTTGTGAAAATAAATCACAATATTCAAATATGTTCAATATTTTAACATGCAGACAAGACACACCAACTGAGGCAGATTCTAAAAAGTCGCTACTAAAATGCTTTTGAGTAAAAATGACTGCTTTCAATACAATTAATCATACACAAGTATAGTGTTTTGCAATAACAAAACTGATCATAGTACTACAAAATACTGTCACAGTACCCACCCACACTTGGGATGAATGTAAACATATTCCTGCAGTTCAAAGTGTTAATGACATAAGATAAGAGATGAGACAAGATAAGATAATCCTTTATTAGTCCCACAGTGAGGAAATTCGAAGTATTACAGCAGCCAAGGGAAAGCAAGACACATAGAAAAACGAAAGTATTACAAAATAAACATTAAAATAATAAAGTATCACTTTTTTAAGAATATTTACACTGACCAGGCAAAATATTAGGCCAATTATCCATTTTTTTTTTTTTTTTTTTTTTAGCTTGACTGAAAATATTGGACACTTTGTAGTTCTATAATTACTCTAGTCTCTAGTTCTGTGTCTGTTTCTCTGCACATTTTATTATCCTCCTTTTACATTGTTCTTCAATGTCTATGACCCCACACAACCACCACAGAGCAGCTATTATTATTATTTGGTTGATGGATCATCATTATTCTCAGTACTGCTGTTATTAACACTGATTAGCATGGTGGTGGTGTACGAGGTGTTAGTGTGTGTTGTGCTGGTAGTAGTGGATCAGACACAGCAGTGCTGCTGGAGTTTTTAAACACCTCAGTGTCACTGCTGGACTGAGAATAGTCTACTAACTGTATCCTGTGGGGACTGATGAAGGACTAGAAGATGACCAACACAAACTGTGCAGCAACATATAATACAAGGTGAAGAAGCTAAGACAGTGTGGACTGTGAGTGGGCACAGTGTTTAAAATCTCCAGCAGCACTGCTGTATCACACTAACACATCACCACCATGCTGATCAATGTCAATGCAGTGCTAATAATAAATGACCCACTTCACAAATAATAGCTGCTCTGTGGTGGTCTCTCCTGTAGGGTCTTGACATTAAAGAACAGGGTAAAAGGAGGATAGTAAAGTATGCAGAGAAACAGATAAAAGACTACAGTCTTTATTTATAGAACTACAAAATGCATCTATATCAGGGGTTCTTAACTGGTCTCAGCACAGGACCCACATTTTCTCATGGTCATTAAGTCGCCACCCACTTTTATAGAATATAAACAGAACAAAAAAAGAGGCTTCAAAAACCCATTTAAACATACATATTTATGCAAAGGGAATTTAAGAGCAATTTTATGAAGAAACTGACGAGGAACATGACAACTACATGTATACAAGTCACTACAATAAAATTAAATATCAAAACTGCTCAAAATAAAGGCATAAAAAAACTGATTCTATATCTTATTCCCCCCAATATAAAAGACAAGTACAAAATCAGATGAGCATTAATACTTTTGCAATAATTTTTATGTTTTTAAATGTATTTATTTTTTACAAGCTGTCTGCGACCCGCCCAAACTGCATTTGCGATCCCCTTTTGGGTCGCGACCCAAAAAAAAACTGTAACAAAAACTGTAATGAAAAAATGTGTTTTTATTTTACCAAATTGAAAACCTCTGGAATATAATCAAGAGGAATATAAATGATCACAAGTCATCAAACCAAGCTGAACTGCTTGAAATTTTGCACCAGGAATGCCATAAAGTTATCCAAAAGCAGTGTGTAAAACAGGAGGAGAACATGCTAAGATGCATGAAAAATGTGATTAAATCAGGTTTATTCCACCAAATATTGATGTCTGAACCCTGCTTGTCTGTAGTTTATAGAATAAAACAACAATGTTCATTTTACTCAAACATGAACCTATAAATATCAAAATCAGAGGTTTCTTAATTTTTCCAGAGCTGTATATGATGTGGATATGATGACTAGACATAAAAACATGAATAATTGATGAAACAACGATTAATCATAATGTTACGATTGATCTGTGTTTATATAACCTACATAAAAAAACCTGTATTGCACACATAGAAACTGCACACAATGTTGCACAATGTGGTTTGTTATGGTATGTTATGATATAATCAGATAAGATGCCCTTATTGTAGTTTCAGGAAGACAGTGTAGTGTGTCTGGATCATTCCAGAAAGACAGTTACAGGATGAGGAGAGCATTTCTCTGAGCTCCTTCATGATGACGTGGCCAGAGCTGTCCTAATAGTGAAGGTTAATCGGCGGCCTGCCCCTCCTCCTCCATATTACAGCATGTTTACCAGGCAACGGCATCACAGGACGACTGCTAATCCGTTTAGCCTAATCAACTTAAGCTCTGCAGCCGCTGGATCCTTCTTTAAAGACACACTGCACCCTTTAAACGCCTCTCCCCTCACTTCACACTTTCCACACACCCAGGCTTAACTCAGAAACACAGCATGTAAAGAAGAGAGAGGAGGAAACTGTGCTCCTTTCAGCTTGTTTATGTTTTGTCTGGTTGGGAGTCTAGACGAAACAAACTCTGTTTAAAAGGCCAGAGCAGGTCTCCTGTGTATCTATGCACGTCTGATGTTGTCTGTTTTTTCTCTGCAAAACAATAGATGTAATGTAATTGTTGTCTCTACTGTAAGAAAGAATAGTACAGATGCGCCACCTATAAACTAAAGCCCCATGTCACCTTAAATAACTCCACTTAGTAATGTCCTTTACCTACAGTGGCTGGCAAAAGTATTCATACTTTTGAACTTACCTTCATCCTTTTCACATTTTGTCATATTACACTTACAAATTTAAATGTATTTTATTTTGATTTTAAGTCATAGACCAACAAAAAGTAGCACATAACTGTAAAGTGAAAAGAAAATTATTTAAATCCAATACAAATCTCAAAAGTGTGAATTGCATGGTCACTCAGATGGGAGAATGTGTCCACAGGACAACTATAAGTTGTGCACTCCACAAATCTGGCTTTTATGGAAGAGTAAAAGCAAGAATAAAAAAAAACACAGTTTAAAGAAAGACATAAGAAGAGCTGTTTTTAGTTTGCCAAAAGCAATGTACGGGAAACATTTGGAAGAAAGTGCTGTGGTCTAGACCAAAGCGCTGTGTGTGGCCACTGTGAAACATGGTGGTGGCAGCATCATGCTATGGGGATGCTTTTCCTTAGTAGGGACAGGGAAAATGGTAAGAGTTGATTGGAAGATGGATGGAGCTAAATACAGGGCAAGCCTGGAAGAAAACCTGTTGGAGGCTGCAAAAGACTGAGAGGGAGAGTCACCTTCCAGCAAGACAATGACCCTAAACATACAGCCAAGGTCAGAGTGGATGGGTTTAGGTCAAAGAACGTTCATGTGTTAGAATGTCCCAAGTCAAAATCCCATTGAGGCATGAAAATTGCTGTTCACAGACGCTCTCCATCCAACCTGGCTGAGCTTTAGCTATTTTTCAAAGAGGAATGGGCAAAAAATATCAGGTTGTAGATGCCCAAAGCTGGTAGAGACATACCGCAAAAGACTGTTGTAATTGTAGTGAAAGGTGGCTCTACTAAGTATTGATATACTGAATACTTTTGCATGTCACACTTTTCAGATTCTTATTTGATTAAAATTTAAAAACCATGTATCATTTTCTTTTCTATTCGCATTTGTGTGCTATTTTTTGTTGGTCTATCACTTAAAATCTTAAAAAAATACATTTAAGTTTATGGTTGTAAGGTGACAAAATGTGACTAATGACTGTCTCTTAGCAACATCAAAGGCCCCGTGCACACCTGCCACCTATAACATCCGTCTCGAGTGACCTGACCACAAGTGAAAAGTGAGACACAGCTGTTCACACCTGGTAATTCCATGCATTATGTGATTAAATGTGAAGGTGGTTTCACTGTCTCAGTCTGTAATAGACACTGAACCTTTACCCTTCACACTTACATTTACAGAGTGTTTAGTTCTGATTTGCTCAGCGTTCATACTGACATATTTGCATTTAACTTTGGGATGTGAGAAAATAATGACATCACAATATACTATATCATTTTCAATTGCAATACACTATCAATAGGTGGCGATATATTTTTAATTATACCACAGTTAGTTCCAACCCTGTAATTTGATTGGCTGAGAGGCGTTTTATGAGTGACAATATTAGCCGATAAAGTACTGTAACCGAAGCTCTCCATGTATTACTCCGCCACATACAAGTGAACCTAGTGATATAATCTCATCATTCGATTATTTCATGATATTTTGCCACGATAGCAGTGATATAATTAAGCAATAATTCTTAATTATATCACTGTTATCATGGGCAACATATCGTGATATAATCGTATGGTGAGATGCCCTGTAATTCCACGGATTGCCGGCTCCAACCATGGATCGTGCTGCTTGCCATCAGCAGCCAGAGTCTGAGAGAACATAACCATCTTGTGACATCAGAATAAATGAAGAAACAGACCAAGACTCTATTGTGATTGTATAACTTACTAAGTATACCTTAATTAACTGTTTTACATATAACACAGCAGAACAAAACACATGAATACCTAAGTGAGTCTTTGCTGTGGTGAAAAAACCTTTTGTGAATAAAAAACTATTCTCTATAATATCTAAACACACTATGCAACACTGGAGAAGTGGGAAGAAAGCTGCTTTAAGAACTATATATATCTCTCAAAATTACAGAAATGCATGTAAGCTTGTCCTTCTTGAGGGGTTCCAAATACCAAATCTCACACAGTTACACAAACACAGTAGGTTAGGAAGTCCAAAAGAACCATTTGATATTAACTATACTAGTTATGAATTTAATCACAATTATATTTCTATGGTTGTTTAAGAACAGTTTTTACGAAAGGAGCTGTTCAACCACAGTTCTTCATTTAAATAAATATCATTAAGTATTTGCATTTTAAATGCATAATAAAGGTAATAGGAAATATACTTAAACTAATTCATTATTTTGGACACTATATAAAAATAATGCACTATATTAAACAAATTCCCACAATGTTATAGTCTTCAAATGCACAGTATCCCTAAAACGTGTGTAAAATTCTTTTGCAGTTTGTCTATAATTGGCTTTTAAGCAAGATAAGCAAAAATTTCAGCTACCTACAATTTTGAAAGCATACGCATATACCCGTTTCCTGACTGTATCACTGTTATCAGTATGGAAATGGGATCTGTTTACACAGGGAAGCCTCTTGCCTCTCTAAAGAGCTTTCAGGGAAAGCCTACGGTTAGCTCTGGCTTTTCCACGTCTCGCTCTTTTACAGCAACAGCCTGAGAACAGCAGCTATTACTGCAGGAGGCTAATGGCTCCATTCAGGCCGAACATCTGCAAACAACAACTGCAGCCCCCGGCATCTGACGGATCTGCCTCAGAGGCTCGTTTCCATCTGGAGTGCGAGGGACGTGCAGGTGAGCGTATTTGCCCACACCTCCGTGCTGCGTGAGGTTTCAGCGAGGGCTTTGTTGTGCCAGGTGGTGGTGGGCTGGGATAAAGAACACAAAAAGATCTTTGTTCTGTGGGATGTCAACAATTCTTTGTTCCACTTTGTAAATGCTGGAGGGACTTCAAAAGCTCCTTTTAATGGTTATCTGTGATAGATCAAGCTCGGGGACATGTTATTTTGTATGACGATGAAAGAATAATCAGCACAGTGAGGGATACACTACATTTAGTACATTTTGTTTGTACAATTGAGCGGCTCAACTGCTGCGCTGCTAAAATTGCACGTATTTCATGAATGATTAAAGTGGAGTTGTGTGCAGAGGACAGTGTGGTCCCTTCTCTATTCCCTAACCTTCAATACATTTATGAAACACTTATAAAAGACTGTACTTTGCTGTATTGTGACTCTTAGAAGCCTAAGCCTAATGTAATGAGAGTTACCAAGAACTGACCCTTACTTTATTTTAGCAGCAGACTTTTAATTTTCCTTCTTGCCCTCCTTCACTCCTCTATCCCATTATTTCCCTTTGACCTCCTTTAGGCCCTGTCAAATATGTCTTTTTACCTTTAACTTCTATTACTTTTTGTACTTCACTATTGTAAGTCGCTTTGGACAAAAGCGTCTGCCAAATGTAATGTAATGTAATGAATTTTGGGCCGATGCTGAGAACCGATATTACACATGTATATATCTGCAGATCTCAATATCTATGTGGATATACACATTTGTAACTTGCAGAGAGACAACACACTCCTGTATAACTTCAAAAACAAATGTTACATTTATTTGCTCTACATTTTTAAGCTTTGAACTAACTCAAAAAAAAAAAGTTAAGTCCCTACATAAACTAATAACAGCTTTAAATAAATAGTTAGATTTAATAAATCAATAGATCTATAAAACTAATAAAAATAAATGAAAAGTAGCTTAAATCAATGGATTTTAAGGTAGCATGGACAGTGTCTGCTAATTGTAGTACCGAGGCCAATGTCGCTTGGTATTTTTTCCGGCACGTAACACATACGTTTGCAGGTATTTTGTATATAAAAGTTTATTGGCTAAATGTAGTCATCAGCCCAATACTGCTAAAAAAAATGTCGGGCAATATCAATATAATTTTGATATCATCGATCATTCCAAGCTCTTAGCAAACCAATTTGGTGTTCAAAAACCTTTAACCTGATTAAATTACTCCTCTTATTTACACACACACAAACAGGCACATATATACAAGATTATTAAGATTATTTTCCTAGCTAGTTAACTACCTGAGGAGTCTGCTTATCCTGATGTCAACAGTTTACGAGTGGTTAGGAAGGTTAAGTACAAGAAGAGGGTGAATGTTTATCATTAGGAGAAATCACAGAAATCCATTCACAGTAATAGTAGAACATAGTAGAATGAGGTCAATAGTAGAATTGGGTCAGGCTGCAGTATATTTCAATCAAAATATTAATTACTAAAATAATAAAATCTTAGGAGTATAAACTTTGCAGGTCAAATCCATTGTATTACAGTGCTTTGGGTTCATAAAGTACACATCACTGTGTACTTTATGATTTGGTCTCTTGGCCTTCGTTAGGTCTAAGGAGAGAGCAGCACTAGTACATTTTTATTTATAAAGCTCTGTTGGCTAAACTCCCATTATATTTGTGTAATCTTCTCTCACATCATAACAGTTGCTATGATTCCCCATCTTAAAGAATTTTGCTCTACAAGGTCCCCAAGGTTAGTTTAGAACTGGGCAGAAAAGCTTTCTCCTATTTCACACCATGGTCTTAGAATATGCTTTAAAACAAATTACTTATTGAGTTGCTTATTGAGTTGGTTTCCTTAAGTGAGTTTAACACTTTGGTAAAGAATTCTGTGATGAAAACATGCAATTGCTACTACAAAATGTATTCTCTGTCTCTTTTGTAATTTCATGTTGATTTATGTTCATTCTAATTATTCTTGTGTAAATACTTTGTTGTCATTTTCTGTAACTGGAAATTATGCGGCGTCTTTGGCCAGGTCCCCCTTGAAAAAGATATTTTGATCTCAAGGGACATCCTAGTTAAATAAATAAATAAACAAATAAACCAAAGACAAAACTACAGTTTGTAGCTAACTACCTGAGGAGCTCGCTTGTTTCCAGCTCAAGCCTCCTTATTCTGAAGTCAATTGGCTAAAAGTAAGTAAAGTACAAGAAGAAAGTGAATGTGACACAACTGAGTTGGGTATTAAAAGCATATTATTTTCTTTCTACCACCCAACACTGATAAAAAATTAGGAGTATAACAGACAAAACAAGAGTATTTTGCTAGTTAGCTAGTTAAATCGCTGAAGATTCTGCTGATCCTGAAGTCAATAGGCTACAAGTAGTAGGTAATCTAGGTTAAATACAAGAAGAGAGTTAATGTGACACAACGGAGTTTGGGTATTTAAAGCATATTATTTCCTTTCTACCACCCTATTCTGTTTATCATTAGGAGAAATCAGAAAATAAACCATTCAGAGCAATAGTATACCCTATTTAATAAGGTCATGCTGCAGTATATGTCAGTCAAAATATTACTTTTACAATGATTAAACCTTAGAAATTAGTATAACAAAGGCAAAGCAAGAGTGTCTTGCCAGCCAGTTAACTGAATTACCAGAGGATTCTGCTGATCCTGAAGTCAATAGGCCACAAGTGGTTAGGTAATCTAGGTTAAATACAAGAAGTGGGTGAATGTGACACAACCGAGTTTGGGTATTTAAAGCACTCTATATGTTTATTATTAGAATAATCAAAGAAATGTATTCACAGTAATAGTAAACCCCACTCAATAATGTCAGGCTGCAGTATATTAGAGTCAAAATATTAATAACCTAAAAAGGGGCCTAAACAAAGACAAAACTACAGTTTGTAGCTGGCAACCCCTAACTAACTACCCGAGGAACACCATAAGTGTTTATCCTGAAGTCAATAGGCTAAAAGTAAGAAAAGTTACGAGAAGAGGGTGAATGTGACAACTTTGTTTGGGTATTAAAAGCAAATTATTTTATTGCTACAACCAAACACTGTTTATTATTAGAAGAAATCAGAGAAATCCAGTCACAGCAATGGTAAACCCTAATATTTAAGGTCATGCTGCAGTGAATTTCAGTCAAAATATTAATTTCAAAAGGATAAAACCTTAGAAAGGAACATAAGGGTTAAAAAAGGAGCATTTTGCTAGCTAGTTTATTGTCAATTGTTGTCAAAACATTAAATTTCATTATACAGTCATTATGAAATAAAATAAAGGCAAAACAAGAGTAAATTGCTCGCTAGTTAACTACCTGAGGAGTCTGTGGATCCTGAAATTAATAGGCTACAAGTGGTTAGTTAGGTAATAGTAAACTATTTAATAAGGTCAGGCTGCAGTAAAATAAAGACAAAAATAGAGTATTTCACTAGCTAGTTTTTTATCATGAGGAGAAACAAGAGAAATCCATTCCCATTAATAGTAAACCATATTTAACAGTTTGAAGGGTCAGTAAGGTCAGCCTGCAGTATATTTCAGTCAAAATATTAATTTCAGAATGATACAACCTCAAAAAGGCCAAAACAAGAGCTTGTAACTAACCCTGAGGAGCTCACTTGTTTCCAGCTCAAGTCTTCTTACCCATTAGTCAGTAGGCTAAAAGTAAGTAAAGTACAAGATGAGGGTGAAAGTGATACAAAAGAGTTTGGGTATTTAAAGCTTATTATTTTCCTTCTAACACACACCTCTGTTTATCATGCAGTATATTTTAGTCAAAATTTTTATTTTAGAATGATAAAACCTTAGAAAGGAGCATAACAAAGACAAAACAAGAGTATTGTACTAGGTTAGCTAGTTTTTCATTAGGATAATTTACAGCAATAGTAGACTCTATAAACTACTTTGGAGAGTCAATAAGGTCAGACTGCAGTATATTTAAGTCAAAATATTAATTTTAGAATGATAAAACCTGAAAAAGGGAGCTTAACAAAGAAAAAAACAAGATTATGTAGCTAACCCTACTTATCTGAGGAGCTCGCTTGTTTCCAGCTCAAGTCTGTTTATCCTGAAGTCAAAAGGCTAAAAGTAAGTAAAGTATAGTAAGAGGGTGAATGTAACACAGCTGAGTTTGGGTATTTTATTTAGGTATTATATCCTCTCTTTACTGTGAGCTGTCCGTGTCTAAACTCAGACCCGGCTGCAGGCTACTCCCCCCGGTGTGTGAGCTGTCAGTGTGCGGGGTCTGGGTGAGGTTACCTCAGGCACGGGCAGGGCTCTATACCGCACAAATCTCTTCCTCCGCGGAGATATGAGGGCATAACGGCTCCGCTTCCGCACAGCAGCCGCACGCAGGACTCATGTTTGGGCAGCCGGGCAAGATGTCGCTCATTATCGCGGTCCTGGGGAGACCTGAAGGACGCCAGCGGGCAGTTTTTCCCCGGTAATCCCAGCGCGGAGGACTGTTTACCGTCAGCCTCAAACTGCAGCGCTCCCGACACCTGTGGCGCCATCTGCGTCCCCCAGCGGCGCGCGACTGCCTCTTCCCGCGCTGACCTCACACTGCGCTGCGATTGGCTGACAGAGTAACGCCTTCTGCGCTATGATTGGCCTATAGGGCGTGCTCGAGGACGACACAAACATTACAAGACACGCCCCGAGGATACATAATCAGTAAAAGACACGCCCCTCAGAGAGAAATACTACAAAACACGCCCCTTAAATAAATATAAAAACTACAAGACACGCCCAACAACTAACAAAAACTCAGCAAAATCCCCCTTAAATACACAAAAACAGCACAGGACACGCCCCTCAAATCAACAGAAACACTACAAGACTCGACTTTTAAATAAACCCTGCAAGACAAGTCCACAATAAACCAAAACCGTACAAGATTTTCCTCAAATAAACAAACACTACAAGACACGCCCCTCAAATAACAAACACTTCAAGACACGCCCTTCAAATAACAAACACTTCAAGACAGGCCACTCAAACAAACAATTCAAAACATGCCCCTCAGATAAACAAACACTTCAAGACACGCCCCTCAAATAAAGAGAAACACTACAGGACACGCCCTCCAAATAAACAGAAACACCACAAGACACGCCCTTTAAAGAAACAAAACC